>NW_022631048.1:1706786-1799286 GCF_010015895.1 Lontra canadensis | reverse complement strand
AAATCAGCTACTATAATTATATACAAAGACTTGAAAGAACCCTGTCTGAAGAAGAAAAGAGTAAGAATGACTATAAGAGTGGAGTCCAGAGAAGAGGAAAGAATACAGTGGAAAAATAAATACTTGAAAAAGTAATGGCCAAAAACTTCCCAAATTTGATTGAAAACATTAATCTACACATCCAAGAAGCTCAACAAAAGCCAATCAAGATCCAAAGAAACCCAAATCTAGATACATCAGAAACAAACTGTCAAAAGATGGAAACAAAGAATCTTGAAAGTAGCAAGATTTCTTACCTCATTTCTCACTAAAAATCACAGATGCCACAGGATAACATTCATTGTGCTATGGAAAGGGAGAATGGCAACGAAGAATTCTATTTCTGACAAATAAGCAATCTTTCAAAAATAAAAAGGAGTAATTAAAACATTCCTAAATAAACAAAAAAAAAAAAAAGGAAAGAATTTGTTGCTAGCGAACCTGTCCCACAAGAAATACAAAGTGAGTCCTGCAGACAGAAATGAAAAAAAAAAAAACCACCCTTAGATAGTAACACAAATCCACACAAAGAAATAAAGAGCACAAGTAGAGATAGCTAAAACAAGTAGGCATAAAAGATAGTATAAACATATTTTGTCTATAAATCTTTCCTCTCCTACCTGATTTAAAAGAGAACTGAATAGAGCCTATATTGGTAAATCTGTGTTGATGAGCATACAATGTATAAAGATGTAATATGTATGAACAATAGTGCAAAGAAGAGGGAAGGAAACAAAGCTATATTAGAGCAAAGTTTTTATAGAATATTCAAATGAAGTTGGTATTAATCCAAGATAGATTGTTTTAGATTAAGATGTTAATTGTAATTCCTAGGGCAGCACTAATAACAAAACAAAACAAATATATATATATATGTATATATATATATATATATATATACATATATATATATATTTCATATATATTAAGGGAATTACAATAGTATACTAGAAAATATGTATTTAGCAAAAAAACGGTATTAATGAAGGAACAAAGAAACAAAAAAGACATAAGATATATTAAAAAACAATAGCAAATGTCAAATTAAAAAAAAAACAGACTGGCAGAAGGCATAAAAAAATCGATTCAACTATATTCTGTCTAGAAGAGACATACTTTAGATTCAAAACCACAAAGAGGTCAAACTAAAAAGATGAAAGAAGATATACCATGAGTCATAGGCTAAATAGTGATTCCTCAAAAATTCATGCATTGAAGTCCTAAGCTTCGTACCTCAGAATGTGATCACATTTGGCGTAGTGCCAGGATGGCTCAATCAAGGAGTCTGTCTGAGATTCTCTTTCCCTCCCCCTTGCCCCCTCCTCCCCCAATTTGCACTCTCTTGCACTTTCTCTCTAAACAAATAAATAAATAAATCTTTAAAAAAAAAATAAGAATGTGACCATATTTGGGACAGGGTCTTTTAAGAGGCAGTTAAGTTAAAACGAGATCACTAGGATGTGCCCTAATCCAATATAACTGATTTCTTTATATAAAGAGAAAAACTGAACACAGATGTGCAAAAAAAGATGATGTGAAAACACAGATAAACATGACCATCCACCAGCCAAGAAGAAAGGCCTGAAATAGATCCTTCCCTCATGGCCCTCAGAAGAAATCAACCCTTACAACGCCTTCACCTCAGAGTTCAACTTTCCAGAATTATGAGAAAATAAATCTCTAATGTTAGAGCAACCCATGTATAGTACTTTATTATGATAGCCCAAGGGAATAATACATGATGAAAATGGTAGCAAAAAAACAGATAAAATAGACTTTGAGACCAAAACATTGTTACTAGAGACAAATTAATTCATTTTATAACAATAATATTTACCAAGAAGATGTAACGATTATAAACATATATGAACTTAAAGTACTTAAAGACCTGAAGCAAAAACTGAGAGAACTGAAAGAAGAAAGAGACAGTCCAACAGTAACAGATGGAGACTTAAATATCTCACTTTCAGTAATGGATAGAATGACTAGGCGGAAAATCAACAGAGAAATAGAAGGGTAGAAATGCGAATCAAAACCACTTTACACTAATTACTTTACAGTAGCTGAAGTAAAACAGAATAGCAAGCAGTAGCAAAGACCTGGAAAAATTAGATATTTCATAAATTGCTCGTGAGACTGTAAAATCATGCTGCTTTTTTAGGGGAAAAAATGACAGGTCCTCAAAATATTAAACATAACATTACCATATAAACAAACTGGTTCTAATAGTCATCTATAGAACACCCCATAAGAGCAGCAGAACACACCTCTCAGGTACACCAGGAACATTCTCTAAGAGAGATCATTCATTAGGCCCAAAACAAGCCTTGGTACATTTAAAAAGACTGAAATTCACACAAAGAATGTTCTCTAGGTGTGCCTAGGTGGCTCATTTGGTTAAGCATCTGACTTCAGCTCAGGTCATGATCTTGGGGTCCTGGGATCGAGCCCCACATCAGCTCCACATTCAGCATGGAGTCGGCTTGTCCTTCTCCCTTGGTCCCTCCCCCAACTCAAGTTCTCTCTCTCTCAAATAAATAAATAAAATCTTTAAAAAAAAAATGTTCTCCAACTACAATGGAATGAAGTGAGAAATTAATAACAGAAGGGTATTTGGGAAATTCACAAATGAGTGGAAATTAAACAACACATTCCTAAAAACCAATGGATCAAAGAAGAAATCACAAAAGGAAATTAGAAAGTAATTTGAGATAATGGAAAAGGAAAACACAACATACCAGAACTTTTGAGATGAAGGTAAAACAGTTCTTAGAGGGTAATTTACAGCTGAAACTGACAATATTTAAAAATAAAAGATCTCAAATCAATAACTTAACATTCCACCACAAGATACCAAAAAAACAAGAGCAAACTAAACCCAAAATTAGCAAAAGGAAGGAAATAATAAAGAGCAGAAATAAATAAAATAGAATGGACAACACCAATAGAGAAAACCAATGAAATCTAAAGTTTGTTGGAAAGATCAACAAATTAACAAATCTTAAGGGAGACTGAAGAGAGAAAAAAAAAAGAGAAAAGACTCAAGTTACTAAAATCAGGAATAAAAGAGTGAGCACATCTACTCACAGAAGTAAAAAGGATTATATGAAAATGCTACGAACAATAATATGTCAATAAATTAAGTAACCTAAATAAAATGACAAGCTCCTACAAAGACACAAATTACTGAAACTGACAAATGATAGAAAAACTACATAAACTTAGAACAAATAGATTAAATTAGTACTCATAAAACTTACAAAAAATAAATTAAAAATCCAGGCTTTTTTACTTTTCTGATGAATTCTACCAAAGAACTAAAAAACAGAATTCTAAAAAATGCTAATTCTTCACAAACTCTTCCAAAACTAAGAGAGAAGGGAACAACTCATTCTTGAGACATACCTGATACAAAAAACATCCAGAAGAAGAAAATTACAGAACAATTCTCCTTTTGAATAGACCCCAAAATCTTTAACCATATACTAGCAAACAGAATACAGCAACTATACACAAGATTAGACATGCCCAAGTGAGATTTTTCCCAGGATTGCAAAACTCATTCAATATACAAAAATCAATGTAAGCCAATCAATATCAAATAACATATTAATAGGATAGGTGATGCGAGCCAAATCATGATCTTAATAGTTGCAGAAATAGCATTTGCCAAAATCTAACACCTTTGTGATTAAAAAAAAAAAAATTCAGCAAACCAAGAATAAGGGGAAATTCCTCAACTTGATAAAGAGCATCGGGGCGCTGGGGTGGCTCAGTGGGTTAAAGCCTCTGCCTTTAGCTCAGGTCATGGTCCTGGGATTGAGCCCTGCATCGGGCTCTGGGCTCAGCGAGGAGCCTGCTTCCTCCTCTCTCTGCCTGCCTCTCCACCTACTTGTGATCTCTGTCTGTGAAATAAATAAAATCTTAAAAAAAAAAAAAAAAGATAAAGAGCATCAGTGAAAACAGCACAACTCACCTCACACGTACTGGCAATGCTCTGCTCTGAAATGAAGAAAAAGAAAAGGTTGCCTGCTCTTGCTACTTCTATACAACATTGTACTGGGGTTCTTCCTACCCAGGGAAATTAGGCAAGAAAAAGAAGTAAGAGGCATCCATTTTGAAAAGGAAAAAAGTAAAACTATCTCTATGCACAGATGATGCGGTCTTCTATATGAAAAATGCTACAGTATCCACTAAAACACACTTAGAACTAGAAAAATGCGCCCAGCAAGGTTGCAAGATATGAGATCAATATGCAATCATGTTAAGCTCTATTGCTCAGTGCTGATCACTGTGCTTATTAAAATCATTCTCCCAAAAGAGAAGTCAAGATTTATTATCTTTGTCTACCCCTTGGAATAGCTAAAACATATTCCCAAACATCCCTATTTGCCATAACACTGTATTCCTAGCATTGGACATTTAAATATGTAAGTCCATAAATGAATTAATGAATACTGGGGGGGCCTTATACACTCGAGAGTAAAAGTACAGCAGTCTCTGCATCCAGACTGAGTTCAGGTTCTAGCTCGACGACTCAGTGAATGGCTGAGGCTATTCTGGGCCTCTGTTTCCTCCTAAGTAAAATGGGAAACAAAAGAGCCATTGAGGAAATAAATTAGGTTATATATGCAAGGTGCTTAGAACAGTGTCTAGTATAAAGTAAACATTATACAAGTTTTACTATGTTATTAAAGACATTCTCAATAATTCAACTTTTCGAGAATACAAGAAGCCTACATAATACAATGTCTACTAGTAGGTGGGCAAGTTGAATGGCACTTTCCCAATGCTGCACCTTGGCAGGCGCTGTTGTTAATAATCACAACCGTCTTGTCTCAGTCTTCTCAGTACTGGCCTCCAGTCAGCCCAAGTGGCGGAGAAGATTAAAGCTGTTGGCAGTCCTTGTTTTTACTGTCATCCCACCAAAACAGCATCAGAACTCAACCCTTACCCTGTAGGCTTGACCTAGTCCCCTCCAATAAATTCCTTCCCCGCTAAAACCAGATTCTGTTACTGACTCCTAACTTCTAATGGGCCTACTAACTATAGATTACTGGGTTATTATTTAAATGTCACAACCCATGTTTATTCTTCAGATGATTATTAATAAATAGCCAGATTTAGTGCCAGTGTCAACTTCAAGGGATGTCTTTCAGTCAATTACATCAACCTTTTGTCAGTTCCTAGAGCATGCCAAGTCTTGTCCTGCTACAGGCCTTTGCATTTATTGCTCCCTCTCTCTGGAATGATCTTGCCCTCCTCACTAACAGAAATGCCCCTGTTATCTTTATTACACTGCTTATTTCCTTCTGCAAATGCATCACTTATTACTTGTTTTTTATCTATATCTTCAGTGACAATGTAAATTTGATATAGCAGGGAACTTGCTGGCTTATCATGTATTGTATACTCTGCCACATAGTAGATGAGAAACAGGGATGGATGGATGAACGGATAGATGGATGAATAATGGGTAGATGACAAATAGATTATTAGTGAGGATTCAACTTCACTTTTTACTGCCAAAAGGGAGTATCAATAGGTTAAAAAAGAGAGAGATGTGAATAATAACATTTAGGGTGAAAATATATTTGGTATATGGCATTTACCATAACAGAAAGGTAAATTAAAGCATTTTAGAGGATTTTCTATGAAAATGGTTGAAACCAAAGTAGTTTCCTTTTAGCCTTCAGTCATATAGAAAATGAAATCAACCAGAATATCCAAATTGCTAAGTGCTTTAGTTAATCAAGATCTTACTGCATATTGCTGGTATATAATGACCCTAGGCTACAAAACAAAACAAAACAAAACTTAAAAATTACATATTGCTGGTAGGTAATGACTCTAAGTCTTAAAAAAAATTCACCATTATTCTTCATATACGTTCTGTAAAGAGTTAAAGTGATTTTCCTAGAAATTAAATCTCAGCCACCATGCTTGATGCTAGTGGTTTACTTATCCTTTAGCTACAATGATGAAATAATAATTGGGGCCAAATAGACAAGTTCCAGTAGGAATCAGCTGGTCCATAACTGAGGGCAGGTATAGAGCCACCATTAATTAGCCAACACAGAAGGATATGATTGCAACTTTTTTTTAAAAAGATTTTATTTATTTATTTGACAGAGATCACAAGTAGGCAGAGAGGCAGGGGGGCGGGTGGGGTGGTGTCAGGAAGCAGGCTCCCCACTGAGCAGAGAGCCGGATGTGGGGCTTGATCCAAGGACCCTGAGATCACGACCTGAGCCAAAGACAGAGGCTTAACCCACTGAGCCATCCAGATGCCCCTGATTATATTTTATTCAACATAAAATTTTCCAATCCTAAAAAGTACAAGGATGAAGGTAGGATCAGCTCACTTAGCAACAAAAACAAATTGTTCCAACTCTGGTAACAGAGAGAATAAAGATGATTCTAATACTGTTAGTCCCACCTTTAGGAACAGTATATTAAATTCATTATTCTACAAGATTCTGCAAAGACAAAATCTAAATTTGGTCGAATATTTGTCAACACCAATGGATCTTTCTCCTCGACTCTTTTATATCTTGATCCTAATTATGTTTCTATTTTTCAGAACATTTTGAAAAGCATCAAATTGTTTTAAAGTATCTAATAAGAGAATTAAATTGGATCACAATGAAACTTGTATTATTTATTTTTGAAATATTCTCCCACTAGTAATTATCAATTATTACAAATTAAAAGCTCCAGTTTCCCTCACTGTGATCCATGGCATATAAAAATATTCAATGCCAATGACTATAACTAACGATTTCAGTTATACAAAACCAGAGCATCCTCCCAACACACATTTCACTAGATTTTCTTAAAAATATAAATTTTTTTTTTTTTTTTTATTGACAGAGAGAGGTCACAGGTAGGCAGAGAGGCAGCCAGAGAGAGAGGAAGGGAAGCGGGCTCTCTGCTGAGCAAAGATCCCGATGCGGGGCTCGATCCCAGAACCCCGGGATCATGACCTGAGCCGAAGGCAGAGGCCTTAACCCACTGAGCCACCCAGGCACCCCAAAAATACAAAAAATTTTTAAAAAGCAAACCATGTTTTATAGTACAGCCAACTTGTATTCAATCCAACCAATAGTATAAAATAATAACATAAAAAACCAGATTATCTAAAATTCTCATTTTCTTTGGAAGTCATCTAATTTTTCACTTTTGGGTGTGTCTTTACCTTCCTAATTAGTTATCTTGATATCAGAAATGTTAATATTTATTTGTACCCCCCAAACTTTAATAAACAATAGGAGAGGACTTAGAGAGAATGCCACTTAAGAATGGAAACCAGATACACATTAAAAATTGGCCTCAAGTAAGGAAGGATGATCAGGCTTACATAGGCCTTCATGGAAGAAATGCATCAGGCTTGTCAAAAAAGGGAGGTTCAAGTATAAACTCACAGTTCTCTGACTTCTTAAGCTTTCTGATATGAGCTCCTCATTTTTCCTCTCCCTGCTCCATGCTGTCAACTTCCTTGGTCATAGGCTGCTGCTTCTCTCCCTTCCCATCCTCTGTTCACCCTTCAGCAAGATCTCAACTTCCAACCTCCAGTTCTTTCCTGGATACATAATGTCCTTCCTCACAAATTCAGCACATTTACAAATTATTCTTTTTTTTTTTTTTAAGATTTTATTTATTTGACAGAGAAAGAGAGACAGCAAGAGCAGGAACACAAGCAGGGGGAGTGGGAGAAGGAGAAGCAGGCTTCCTGCCCAGCAAGGAGCCTGATGCAGGCCTCAATCCCAGGACCCTGAGATCATGACCTGAGCGCAAGGCAGATGCTTACTGACTGAGTCAGTCACCCAGGCATCCCTTACAGGCTATTTTTAAGGGAATTCTTCCAGAGCTGCCTTCTCAGGCCTACTGCTCACCATACTTCAGAGGTACACAGAATGTTTTAATTTTAATTTCAAAGTGAGAAAAAAATTAACACAATAATAATTAATACATAGTAATGAATTATATTCATCTTTATACCAATGAAGCTATAGTTCTTAGTATTTTTATGGAGGAAAGGACCCACAAAGGTAAAATCGTCTAAGGCCCACATAATCAAAATGGGCCCTGAATTCCAAGTCAACCCAGTGTTACATTCTTTCCCACTCAAAACTGGTCCTTTCTAGCCTCAGGGGTACAACCCAGACCAGAAATGACTGTATGAGAATTTATTTCAAAACCTGATTTATGGTAATGGTTGCATAACTTACTAACTGTACTAGAAATTATTATATGGTCCCTTAAAACTGGGTGAATGTTATGACATACAAAACATACTTCACTAGGGTGCCTGGGTGGCTCAGTCAGTTAAGCGTCTGCCTTCAGCTCAGGTCGTGATCTCGGGGTCCTGGGATCGAGTCCCACATCAGGTTCCCTCTCCCTCTGCCCCTCACCCCACTCATGCTCTATCACTCTCCCTCTCTCTCTCTCTTTCACATATACTTTTTTAAAAAATACACCTCACTAAAGCTCTTTTGGGGTTTTTTTTCCTTAGTTTTTTATTTTTTATTAACATAAAATGTATTATTAGCCCCCGGGGTACAGGTCTGTGAATTGCCAGATTTACACACTTCACAGCACTCACTGTAGCACTAGAGCTATTTTTTAAAAAGATACAGAATAAGAAAAGAAAAGAAGAAACACAGGTATCTAAAGACAGAAAAAGGTGAATTTCAGATTACGATACTTGTTTGAAATTCAGAAATTTATCCAGAGAGGTGTGCTACAATAATGACAGCTGAAATTTTATCTACCCTAAATATGAACAGTGTTACAAACATGGAGAAGGAATAATGACATCAAAAATGCCAAAACATTCTATATGTGAAAATAATTATGCAAGTTTGGTGCTAAAAAGATTCATTGTCATAGTAATTAGGGAAGCCTGGTTGCAATTAAGTACAGGAAGGATATTAAAACTTCCAAAAGATATTTCTGCAAGCCACAACAGAAGAATAAAAGCAACAGAGTAATTGGAACCACATCCAAACCCACTTCCTTGTTATTTACCAATATCATCTGAAGAATACAGTTTAGATGCTGACGTTAGACAATCTTCAGTTGACAACTTTAAATCATATTAAAACTAAAAAAAAAAAATCAAAGAATTTTATGACAAGGGTTAAAAGTTCATAGCCTTGGAACTATGAAAAATTTGGTGCCCACTTGTAAACCACATCCCGGCCACTGTCGTGTTTCTACAATGAAATGGTTTTGTTGTGGTTGAGGCAATCAACTCCGAGTTAATAATTAGCTACTATTCAAATCAAGTGTAATTTGCGTAATTGTATACCAGCTCACTTCTAAGAGAAGGAGCACAAAATTTCATTTTTAGCAACTGATATCGAATGTTACAATCATTCGTTTGTCATCCTATGTAATGCAATCAAAATGAGTAGAGAAGTACGTTTTTTTACCCACGGCATGAAATCACCGTCATTTTCCAGGCAGCTGAAATTAAGTTCAAATGTTATCTGCTCAATGCAGGTGAACATTTATATAAAAAAAGAAAATGAACACATTTTTTAAAAGGTGAAGTTTCCTATTATACTACTTTGAAAAGTACCTAGAAATAGTGCTTCACATTTACATAAAGCAAAGTTTAATCATTCTGTGGTTTGGTATTTGGATCTAGAATCTATAAATGTTATGTTAAATTGAAAGACTGAGTAAAGTTAGTCAAGATTTCTCTATTATGAAAAGCTACAATAATTATGATAATAAAATCATTATGTCAATAGCCACCTTTTTAATTTCAGCACATTTCTAACACTGCAAAATATTTTCTCAATAACCTAACAAAATTAATGCAAGTCATTGGAATACCTTCTAATTTACGCAGAATTTTTCACATCCTTTAGTGCACTAGATTCTCAAAACAACAACTCAGATTGTTAATATAATGTTGATTGGCCCCCAACATCTATTTCCCCTGCCTCTGGCCAAAAAATAACCTTACCATTCTTTGGGGGAATCACATTTCCCCCGTTACAGTCAGATTGTTTGGGTGGAGTGAACCCAATCCCTGGTACCTAGAACGGCTTAAGACAAACAGCATATCTTTCAGTCCTCATTAATTGGTTCAGGAATGGTCACTTAAGCCAGTGAAATATATGGTCTTGTTTTCTGGGGCTTCTATGAAAAAGGTCTTCCTTTTTCTTCCATGGAAACTGCTAAAAGATTCTGTAAGTTTCCCTCATGGTACACTATAAAGATGTAAGATATGGAAGCAGTACTGCTTCAACTATAGCTCCATGTAATGAAAGATGGAGAAAAGGGGACTTGGAAAAGGCAGCGCAGAATAGGAGGGAAAACAGGGAAGTAAAGAAAGACAAGAGGGAAAAAGAGAAAAGAGATGCCCAAGACTGCAGCGGCACATGAGATGAGAAGAAAAGAAGTTGCAGAGAAAAGAAATAGGGTAGAGGCAAAACGAGATGAACAGAGCTTGGGCAGCAGTGGGAGAAGAGAATGAAAATGGTCTTATCGCCCACCACCTTGCACTTCAGACTAGCTTCAACATAAACTATTATGTGTACCACTGCCCTTGAAAACTTAGCACTGTTCCCAGCTCAGAAGCTATTCTGATTGTGGCAACCATAGCATGTCTCCAAGGAGACACAGTCTTTGGTTGAAAAGACCGTCACCGAGGGAACTGCTAGATAAAAAACCAGAGGCCTTGAGAGGTTAAAATCCAGATTCCTAAGCATTACATCTGAGGCCCTTAATACTCTTGGCCCAACTGTGTTCTAAAACTCTCTCCTACATAGAACCATGCATCACCTCCAGCTCTCCATTAGGACAAGACCATCTCTACTACTAAGCCTTGAACAGACGTGTCACCTCCCACTCTAACGGAGCTACCACAGCGTCTGGGACACAGTGAGTCCTCAGCTGACAAGAGCTCATAAAAAACCCACTCCAAATGTTCTTTCTCAAAATTCCCATATTTCAACAGAAACACTTGTCCATCAGGTTAAATTCCATGATAGTTATCTCTCCCTACATCTGAATATGATTAGATAATGATCCAGACAGGTCCACTTTGTCACACTGTCTTACTCTGACTCTTGGAATGCAACGTGGGCACAGGAGGGGCCGGCCTTGTTACATGTACCCTTTCCACTGAGTGATCTTTTCTTTTCCTCTGCCTTTTACAAAATTTGCCTTCTCTGGAGCTTCACTACAGGAAAGCTAGCTCTTGCCTGTCCCTCGGTGCCAAAGCTTTTGTCTTTATTGTGTAGGGGAAAGAGAAACCAAAATTCTTGCTGTGACTCTGTTGGTCAAGCAGATCAACATCTCCTAGCTTCAGTTTCTTTCCAAGTAAAATAGGAATAAAAAGTCCTGCCCTATACACCCGGGTGCCAGTGGAGCATTGAACTCTTGGTTCCAGCTCAGATCATGATCTTGGGATTGTGAGATGGGAGTCCAGACTTGCACTCAGAATGGAGTCTCCATGGGATTCTTTTCCCTCTTCCTCCCACTCTGCCCTTCACCCCTCTCTCACTCTTGTGTTCTCTCTCAAATAAATAAATAAATAAAATCTTTTAAAAAATTCCTGCCCTACCTACCTCAAGTGATTCTTATGAAGATCATATAAAACATTAGATCTGAAAATCCATGGCTTTAAAATAAGACTTAATTGATTTTTATTGTTGAAAGGTAATGACAATGGCCAAGATATGGAAACAATCTAAGTGTTCATCAATGGATGAATGGATAGGGACACCTGGGTGGCTCAGTTGGTTAAGTGGCTGCCTTCGGCTCAGGTCATGATCCCAGAGTCTTGGGATCGAGTCCCACATCAGGCTCCTTGCTCAATGGGAGCCTGCTTCTCCCTCTGCCTGCTCTGCCTGCTGCTCTCCCTGCTTGTGCTCTCTCCCTCTCTCTGACAATTAGATAAATAAAATCTTAAAAAAAAAATGGATGAATGGATTAAAAAAAAAGTTGTACATATATACACACAGAATGGAATGTTATTCAGGAATCAAAAAAAGAAGGAAATCTTGCCATTTGTAACAACACGGATGGACCTTGAGGGCATTATGCTAAGTAAAAGAAGCCAATCAGAGAAATACAATCTTGCTTATATGTGGAATCTAGAAGAAATTTTTTTTTTACTTAAAAAAAAAACTGAGCTCATAGATACAGAGAACAGATCAGTGGCTGCAAGAGGCAAAGGGCTGGTAAAATAGGTGAAGGGGGTCAGATGGTACAAATTTCCAGTTATAAAATAAATAAGTCACAGGGATGTAATGTACAGCATGGTGACTATAGCTAATAATACTGTGGGAAAAAGAGACCGCAACTATGTATCAGGATGGATGTTAACCAAACTTATTGTGGTGATCATTTTGCAATATACACAAATATTAAATCATCATATTGGTTTATATAATGGTTTATGTCAGCTTTACCTCGATTTTAAAAAGGTAGTTAATGAGTCTAAAACACACTAATAACTTTAGCAACCTTGGACTGGATCGGCTACAGCAAATGGGCTAAATCCCTCCTACCGAGTTTGCTAAAAGCAAATCATCTCATCATTAGTTGTTTATCAAGTGCTTATCCTAATCTATGGTTTTCTACGTTTTTCTAACTTTCCTATCAAACCTAAGGGCCATGAGACATACCCGCTGTAACAGTGGGTGTCCTATTGATCTCAAAAGATTGGAAGAGCCCGCTATTTGATGAGTACTGGGCTGGGCTTTGAGGATACCACTGTAAGCAGGAACAAACATTATTCCTGCACTTATGGGACTTACAGGCTCAGGGGACAACATGAGCAACAAACACACATACATACCCAAAATGACTGGAAAGCAGTGTATGTAGGTATGCATGCATGAGTTTGCACTTCCTGTACCTTCACTTTGAAACAGCCCTACTGGTGATATCAAACCCCCTCTTCCACTCCCATCCCCAGGGAACCACACACCTCCACACCATGAATCACTGTGCTAGGTGCTGGAAGAGAATTAAATTCTACCATACGCTACAAGAGAATTTCTTCCAAAGCTAATTAATCATTGACATGTAAGTAAAGCAGACGAGGTAAAGATCAGGAGATTTAAATAGAGTCCCGGGGTGCCTGGGTGGCTCAGTGGGTTAAAGCCTCTGCCTTCGGCTCAGGTCATGATCCCAGGGTCCTGGGATCGAGCCCCGCATCGGGCTCTCTGCTTGGCCAGGAGCCTGCTTCCCTTCCTCCCTCTCTGCCTGCCTCTCCGCGTACTTGTGATCTCTGTCAAATAAATAAATAAAATTTTAAAAAATTTAAAAAAAAATAAATAGAGTCCCAAATCCAGGACCAGCCACATAATTTGCAAGTACTGGTGCAAAGTGAAAAAAATGTAAGGTCTGTCGTTCAAAAATAATTAAGAATCTCATGGCAATGATAACAGAGTATTTAAACTAAGCCTAGGACCCTCTGTGACTGCACAGTCAAATCCCTTGAAGCCTTCCTGGCTTCCAACATTATTGAATGTGTAACTTGTAGCCAGTTAACGTACCCTGCCTCAGGTTCCTTACAGATATAAAATTAGAGGAAGGAGGAAAAGGCTTTCAGCTTCTTTCCATAACCAACATCTGTGTTTCTCTATTTAGAAGGCAGTTCATTCATTTGGAGAGAATTATTTTACCCTTTTATATAACCATTAAAATGCTCACTGTGACTCAAAGCTATGTTGAAACCCCATATGTAGTATTTTACCTTCAACCATTTTGATGTTTTTTCTAACCTCTAGACAACTCCTTAATTTTGTCTATGAGAACAAATCTCCAAGCAGATTTCCAAGTTTACTAGTCTCCCATGTATGCCATTTAAATCTGAAATTCCTAACTGAGGTTTCCATCTATAAAGTAATTTTTCCCATAGTAAAATATCTCCTTACGTAAATTTGGTATTTTCTTTTTTTCTATTCCTGAAAATTGATCAGTTCTGAATAGGCATCTAGGTCTGCTCCAATAAAAAGGAGACAAAATGTCAATTTTAGAGCTAGTTAGCCTTTTAATTCCACCAGGTTAGTTTTTAGCATGACATAACTGATAACTCTCTAAACCAGGGATTCTAACCTGGAGTCCGTGGAAAGAATTCTGGGAAGTAATTAATTTGAATGGAAAAAAAATTATATCTCTATGTCCATCCAACTTCTAACAAAATTTATCATTTTCTTCAATTATGAATGTAGGCAACAAACTCCAGGAGTGTTAGTAGTTCCTATGGCTTGGTTACCAATAAACTATCCATATTTTCATATCATATTCTAGATATTGCAAATATCTTAAAACATCATTTATGTTCAACATTATCTCAAAATTGCAATAGTTACGATAATAGATCATATGGTTTAATGTATTAGTAAAAAACCACATGTGTTATTACAACACAAAACTGGTTTTTATATAGAAATAACCATATTTTAATATAACTGGCTCCCTTGTAATGATAAGTATATCATTTTATGCATCTAAAAACAAAATTCTGAAAAAAGGGTAATAGCCTTCACCAGACTATTCAAAGGGCCCATAGTACATAAAAGATGAAGAAATCCTGGTCAAAAGAAGTTACAGAGCTCATGTGACAATAAAATAGAACCAAATGTACTCTTTTCTCACAAATAGTAATAGACCCATTTTAATAAAGTCTTTAAAACTCTAATTCAACGGCAATGTCTACATATAACAAAATCTTCACGGTCTGTTTATTTTAACTTAACAATAATTAAGTATACCAAAATTGAACAGCTTTTGCTGTTGTTGTTTGTGGGTTTTTTCCTGGTTTGTTTTTTATTTTTCTTTTTGCAGATGGGATTTTTGACTATAGGATTCAATATGAAAGAGTATAACCCAGACATATGCCTACACCATAATCTCAAATGTTCTTTGGATTGGTACCTGAGATGACAGTAGGTTACAATCAATGAACAGTCCTTTCCCTGTTTTGTATCTTTGTATCAATCCAGCCATAATGGCTCCATATGCATACAGGCCAGTAGCGAGATCAGTCATGGCCACTCCCGGACGAACTGGGTCTCCATCCTGGGTTGGGGAAAGAAAATCAGAGAAAATTGAAAATTGAAACCATCATATGATTTCTCAAATATTCTAAGAGAAAACAGAAGAAAGAATTGTAGATGACATGTGCATGCACACACACAAAAGGAATACACCAAGCTGCTACAGTGGATATCTGCTGCTGGTAAGGATATATTTCTATTTACTGTATCTCTCACTCCATGTCCTACAGACCAAACCAAACCAAATAAAATAAAATAGAATATTTTAAATATGCCTGAAGTTCCTTCTTAATATATTTTACCTAGTTTAACAGAAAAAAATAAATAATTGAATTTGAATTTAAATAAGGAAATTCATTGGAAATGAAAGAAAGGTTTGCTTTTGCTTTGTTTTTGTTTCTTGTTGGGTAGGAGGCTCTCCCAAGAAAAAAGAGGGCAGAAGACCTGGTCTACTCTCCTTATAAGCACGTTAGCTACTGACAAATATACCAATGGTATTAGCTTTAAAAAAAAAAAATGTACTCATCCATAGAAGACTTTTAGCAGAATACTCTTGTTTTAGAACCATTATGGTAAACAAACCTAGAATCTATAGGTTTATAAGAGACATCATCTATGCAATTATCGGAGTATAAAATGGAATATTTCACAGCCTATAATATTCCCTATTGTACAAGGTGACCCATATACATCATTAGAGATCATATCTACTGCTCCGGGATGGAGAGTTTTGTCTACCATGGGAAGAAAGAATATAGGGGCCTCTCTCAATGTCCAGGACCTCTGTCTGCTTTTCCTGTGACTTTCAGTTCCTTGTATCCTTAAAATTACAAGTAAAGCTTAATACTGATTAACATCTTCAAATAAAAGTCAGTCTGATTTGACAATCCAATCACTGACCTATATGTAAAGATACTAGAATAGTGCCTGGCAAACAATAAGTCTCCTATAAAAATCTGCTAACACTATCATTAACATTATTATCACTCATTGTTATATCATAGAGTTTCTATTTTGCACTACCTTGAATTCTGTTAATCCTTTCATCACACAGAATACATAAAAAAGCCTATATTTCATCTGGTTGATACACTCATTCAATCACCTCCTTCTTCATTAATTCCAGCTGCTTTTCAATCATTTTCAGAAGGTAGTTTTTCCTTTCCTGCAATCCATACATGAACTATGTCAATCATCTTACAAGAGTGCTAAATAATGTTAAAATCAAGTAAATGAGAATATTTAATAACTAAACTTTTTCTCTGCTCTTCAACACAATTTCAATGAAGATATAGCAATGAAAATTGGAAGCCTCAAGCTGTTTCCTATCCATTATGATTGGAAAAACTTGTAGTGGCTTGAATCAGTAAATTTAAAATTAAATTCATCATTGGGATTTAAGATTATTTATAGTGTTAAAAATGAGAGAAAAGTGCAAATTTAAGTTTATAGACACATTTCTTCCTATAAAATGAATAAACTCATATTTTATCTGCTCTACTTCTCAGACCAATAGGAATAAATTAGACAATAAATCCTTTATCTCATATTTAAACTTCCTGAAAAGGGGAGGCTATACCTGCTTAATATTCCAAAAACATCATTATCCAGAATAACAGTATGAGATTATAAGTATTAAACAAATATTAACTCGTCAATATATCAGAGACAACATTATCACTGTTAAAGGTGATACAAATAATTTTACTTATTTTTACATTTTACTTAAATAATTTTACTTAATTTTACACCAACTTACTAACATACTTAGATTCAAAGTACGAATCAGGTTTACTAACATACTTTAGATTCAAAGATACAAATAGGCTGAAAATATGAAAGCATGGGAAAAAAATATGTCATGCAAACAATAGCCATAAGAATGTTGGAGTGGCTATACTAATATCAGACCAAAGAGATATTAAAACAAACCAAAAAAATGTCACAAGAGAAAATGGGACCATTGCATTAGGAAGATATAACAAGTATAAACATATATGCACCCAATAACAGAGCTTCCAAAAAATGAAAAGCAAAAAGTGACTGATTTGAAAGGAGAAACAGACACTTCAGGAATAATAGGTTTCAAAACTCAAATATGAATAGTGAATAGAACAATTAGATAGGAAATCAAGAAAGAAAGAAAAGATTTGAACACCATAAACCAAATATATTTAATATTTAGAAAACATATCCAACAACAAAATGCACATTCTTCTCAAGTGCACATGGAAAATTCTCTAGGACAGACAATATCATAGGCCATAAGACAAACTAAAATAAGTTTAAAAGTGGTGAGTTCATACAAAATATGTTCTCAAATAATAACTGAATGAACTTAAAATCACTAACAGAGGCATAATTTGGAAAACCAAAAATATGTGGATGGTAAACAACATAATTCCAAAGCATTAATAAGTAACAAACAAAATCACATAAGAAATTAGAAAGTACTTCAAGATGAATAAGAGGCATCCATATTGGTAAAG
This sequence comes from Lontra canadensis, assembly GCF_010015895.1. Lineage (NCBI taxonomy): Eukaryota > Metazoa > Chordata > Mammalia > Carnivora > Mustelidae > Lontra > Lontra canadensis. The sequence continues at coordinate 1,781,726 of NW_022631048.1, read as the reverse complement.
AAGTTAAAATGTTGCTATTTGTGAACAACATGATACTATACACAGAAAGTCCTAGACTCTACCAAAAAACTACTAGGAGCAAAAAATGAATTCAGTAAAGTTGCAGGATACAAAATTAATACCCAGAAATCAGTAACATTCTATATACTAATAACAAAGTAATAGAAAGAGAAATTAAGAACACAACGTCATTTGCAATTGCACCAAAAAGAATAAAATACATAGGAATAAACTCAAAGAGATGAAAGACCTGTACTTTGAAAACTATAAAACACTGATGAAAGAAATTGAAGAAGAAACAAATGGAAAGATATTTCATGCTCATTGATTAGATGAAATAAGAATATTAAAATGTGCATACTACCCAAAGCAATCTACAGATTCAATGTGATCCCTATCAAAATACCAATAGTGGGGGTTTTTAACAAAAATAGAACAAATTATTCTAAAATTTATATGGAACCACAAAAAATTTCAAATAGTCAAGGAAATCTTGAGAAATAAAAACAAAACTGGAGGTATCACAACCCCAGATTTCAAGTTATACTACAAAGCTAGAATAATAAGGGCACCTGGGTGACTCAGTCAGTGCCTGCCTTCAGCTCAGGTAATGATCCTAGAGTCCCAGGATTGAGTCCCACATTGGGCTCCCTGCTCAGCGGGGAATCTGCTTCTCCCTCTGTCCCTCACCTCACTGTGTTCTCATTCTCTCTCTCTCAAATAAATAAATAAAATCTTAAAAAATAAAGTTGTAGCAACCAAAACAGTTTGGTACTGGCAAAAAAAAAAAAAAAAATAGAGAAACAGATACATAAATCAATAGAACAGAATAGAGACCCCAGAAATGAAACCACACACATATGATCAATTAATATATTACAAAGGAGTCAGGAATATACAATGGAGAAAAGATAGTCTCTTCAATAAATGGTGCTGGAAAACTAAACTGCTGCATGTAAAAGAATGAAACTGGACGACTTTCTAATACCATACACAAAAATAAACTCAAAATAGATTAAAGACACAAATGTGAGCCCTGAAACCATAAAAATTCTAGGCACTAATTTCTCTAACATCAACTGCAGCAAAATTTTTCTAGGTATGTCTCCTAAGGCAAGGGAAACAAAAGCAAAAATAAACTACTGGGACTACATCAAATTAAAAGCTTTTGCACCGTAAAAGAAACCACCAACAAAACAAAAAGGCAACCCAATGAATGGGAGAAGATATTTACAAATTCAAAAAGATATATACACCATTATATTTATTGCAGCATTAGTTAAAATAGCCAAGATATGGAAGCAACCTAAGTGTCCATTAGGAGACAAATGGATAAGGAAGCTGTGGTATGTATGTACATGTGTATGTACACATACACACACACATGCACAGATATGCTGAAATACTACAAAGTCATAAAAAAGAATGAGATCGTGCCATTTGAGACAACATGGTTGGACCTAGAGGGTATTATGCTAAATGTAATAAGTCAAACAGAAAGACAAACACCATATGATTTCCCTTATATGTGGAATCTAAAAAAATAAAACTAATGAATTAACAAACAAAAAGCAGAATCAGACTTACAAATACAGTGAACAAACTAATGGTTGCTAGAGAGACGGGAGGTGGGGGATGGGCAAAATGGATGAAATATATAGACTTCCAGTTATGGAATAAATTAGTCATAGGAATAAAAGGCACAGCATAAGGAATATGACAAATCGTAGCTACACCTGGGTGAACATAGCATAATGTGGAATCACTATGATGTACACCTGAAACTTATGTAACAGTGTATATCAACTATACTTTAAAGAAAATGTTTCAAGACAAATGAAAATAAAGGTACAACATACCCAAATTTATGAGATGGAGCTAAAGCAGTATTTGAGGGCAATTTATAGCTGTACATACCTATATTTTAAAAGAAGAAATATTTCAAATCAATAACTTAGCATTCCTCCTTTAGACATTGGAAAAAGAAAAGCAAACGAAACTCAAAGCAAGTGAAAAGAAGGAAGTAATACAGGGTAGAGCAGGAAATAATGAATAGAGAATAGTAGTCCAATGGAGAAAAATCAACAATAACAAAAAAAGTTGGCTCCCTGAAAAGATCAACAGAAGTTGACAAATCTGTACCTGAATCTTATTTTTTTAAGATTTTATTTATTTATTTATTTGAGAGCGAGGGAGTGAGAACATGAGCAAGGAGGAGTGGTAGAGGAAGAAGCACACTCTCCACTCAGCAGGGAGCCTGATGCAGGACTTGATCCCAGGACCCAAGGATAATGACCTGAGCTGAAGGCAGATGCTTAACTGAGCCACCAAGGTGCCCCTGTAGCTGAACTTTTAGAAAAAAGTAAAAATAAATCTAACTAGCAAATAAATAGAAAAACCGAATAGATAAGACAATTAGAGAAACTAAATTTGTAATCAAAAAGCTTCCAAAGAAATTCAAAAAGTCCTGGAAAATTCCACCAAGCATTTTTTTAAAGTTTTGATTTAAATTCTAGTTAGTTATCATACTGTGTAGTATTAGTTTCAGGTGTACAATATAGTGATTCAATGCTTCCATACATCACCAGGTGCTCATCACAGGAAATGCAGTCCTTAATCTCCATCACCTATTTAACCTGTCTCTCCCCACCCACCTATCCCTTAGTAACCATCAGTTTGTTCTCTATAGTTAAGAGTCTACTTCTTGGTTTGCTTCTCTTTTTTCCCCTTTGTCCATTCGTTTTGCTTCTTAAATTCCACATATGAGTAAAATCATATATCTACCAAGCATTTAAAGAATTAATGTTAATTCTTTGCAAATGCTTCCAAAAACTCGAAGAGGAAAGAACACTTCTCAACCTTTTCTGCATGGCCAGTAATATACTAAGGTCAAGCCACACGAAGACATCACAAGAAAATAAAACTATACAGGCCAGTATGTCTTGTAAGTGTGAACACAAACAAATTCTCAACAAAACACTAGCAAATTGAATCTGGCAATATACAAAAGGATTATACATCATGAGTAACTGGGATCAATTTTCTCAGGAACAAGGTTGATTTAACATTTGAAAATCAATCAATGTAACAAATCATTAAAATAAAGGACAAATGCAAAATGATCAACTCGACAGATGCAGATAAAGCATATGATAAAATTCAACACCCTTAATGATGAAATATTCAACACACTAGGTAGAAAAATGAACTTCTTCAATCCCACAAAGGACATATGTGAAGAAAAACACAGGTCACATCATAAGTAACTGTGAAAAATTGAATGCTTTCCCCCCCTAATATCAGGAAAAAGAGAAGGAAGCCTGTTCTCATCACTTCAATTCAACATTGTGCTGGAAATTTTAGCCAGTGCAATTAAGAAAGAAAAAGAAATATAAGAAATCTGGACTGAAAGAAAGAAGTAAAACTATGTTAGCAGATGGCATTATCCTATATATAGTAAATTCTTAGGAATCCACTAAAAAATTCTCAGAACTAATGAATGAGTTCAGCAAGTTTGCAAGATACATGGCAATATATAAAAGTCAACTGTCTTTTCACAGTAACGATAAACAAATTAAAAATGATAAGAAAACAATTCTATTTATAATATCATTAAAGGAATAAAATACTTAGGAATAAATTTAACAAAGGAAGTACAAACTTATATCTTGAAAACTATTGAACACTGCTGAAAGAAATTAAAGAAGACCTAAATAAATGGAAAGATATCCCACTGTCATGAATCAGAAGACTTTATATTGTTAATATGGCAATACTCCTCAAACTGATCTACAGATTCAATGCAATTTCATCTACGAAAATCATAGGTCTCTTTTTTTGTAGAAATAAAATCTAATTCTAAAATTCCTATGGAAATATGAGGAAAATAGCTAAAACAATATAGAAAAAGAATAAAGTTGGAAGACTCAGACTTCCCAATTTCAAAATATACTGAATAAAATAGATATACAGACCAAGGAAATTCTCGGGTTTACTTTCAATTCCTTTTTGACAAGCATACCAAGATAACTCAGTGGGGAAAGAACAGTCTTTTCAAAAAATGGTGATGCAAAAGAGTGAAGTTAGAGCTCCTCCTTACACCATATACAAAAATTAACTTTAAATGGATCTTAGACCTAGACATTAGAGCTGAAACTATAAAGCAGAAGAAAATATAGAAGTAAACTCTCATGATCTTAAATTTGGCAATGATCTCCTAGCTCTGACACCAATAGCAACAAAAGGAAAAAAAAGATAAATGGAACATGTTTAAAATTTAAAACATATGTGTTTCAAAGAAAACCATCAAGAAAATGAATAGACAACTTAAAAGTTTTTTCAAGTCACATATCCGATAAGGAACTTATAACTAGAATTTATAAAGAAAATCAGTAATTTAAATCTCAAATAATAAGAAGGGAAATAACCCATTTTTTTAAATGGGCAAAGGATCTGAATAGACATTTCTCCAAGAAGATGCACAAATGGCCTTTAGCACAGGAAAAGACACCCAGCATCCCGAGCCATCAGAGAAATGCAAATGAAAACCACAATGAGCTTACAACCCAACAATAAAAAGACAACCCAATTTTAAAATGAGCAGAGTGTTGACACGCTTTCAAAAAAAGATATACAAATAGCCAATAAGCACATGAAAAGATGCTCAACATCATTAGCCATCAGGGAAATGCAAATGAAAACCACAATGAGCTTACAACCCAACAACAAAAAGACAGTCCAATTTAAAAATGAACAGAGGGTTTGCACACACATTTCTCTGAAAAAGTCATATAAATAACCAATGAGTACATGAAAAGGTGCTCAAGATCATCAGTCATCGGAGAAATGCAAATCAAAACCACAATGAGATACCACATCATACATATTAGAAGGGCTGTCATGAAAAAGAGAGATAATAGCGAGTGTCAGCAAGGATGTGGAAAAATGAAAATTCTTAAACACTGCTGGTGGGATTGGAAATGCTATGCTCACTGTGGAAAACAGTCTGGCCATTCCTTAAAGAGTTAAACATACAGTTACTATATGACCCAGCAATTCTTCTTCCAGAAATATACCCAAAAGAATGAAAGCCTACGTCCTCACAAAAAACTGATACACAAATTTTCATAGCAGCATTATTCGTATGGCCAAAGAGTGGAAGGAACCCAAATATCCATCAACCAATAAATAAATGAAGTGTGGGATAGTCATACAATGGGATATGTTAGGCAATGAAAAGAAATAAAGTACTGATACATACTGACTTTATGCTAAGTGACAGAAGCCAGTCTCAAAAGGGCACACTGTTAGGTCCCCAATAATGGGTCCGTGATTAAAGGAGCGAGACTGATACAAAGCGAAGGTCAAGCAAAGCTTTATTTCACACCAAGCATCAAGAATCAAACTGACCAGCCAGGGCCACGCCTCTTACAGAGAGGGCGACCTCTCTCTGTTTCACAGACTAGCTTTTAAGGGCAAAGGCCATGTGGTTGGGCCTGGCCATGCACAGGTGGCCAATGAAATTGTAACACACAGAGAAAGCTGCACAGTCATGCTAGGTCACACATAAGTGACCAACTCAATTATAATTTACCCTATAGTAGACATTTGAACCAGCCTATCACCATGGTCAGAATTGGTGCCCAAAAGGTGCCCAAAGGGCGGGGCCCATACTCCTTGGTAACTAGGGAGACAGTATGCATCCCCCCACTGATCGGATGTCTCCACCCTTGTATTTGGGCTTTGTTACCTGGAGCTGGTTTCCGGGACTTGTTTTTGAGTAAGTCCCTTGGGGGAGGGGGGCAGGGACAGTTTAAGGGTTAAACAACAAGGTTATTGTTTAACCTGGTTGGAAGCCTCTGGCTAAATAGGTCCTTACACACACATTATAGGAAATGTCCAGAAAAGGCCAATCCATAGAGACAAAAAGTAGAGCCAGGGACTGAGAGGAAGTGGAACAGGAAGTGCTGCTAATGAGTTTGGGGTTCCTTTTTAGAGAGATGAAGATGTTTTAAATTGATTATGGTGATAGCTACACAATTCTGTGAATATAAAAACCACTATGAATATAAAACCATTGAATTGTACACCTTAAATGAGTGAATTATATGGTACATGAATTGCATGTCCATAAAACTGTTTCAATTTTCTAAACATCATTATAATGATGATAATAAAACAAAACAGAAAAAAAAACAAATAATTAGAAATGAGGTTTTTTTTTAAGATTTTATTTATTTATTTGACAGACAGAGATCACAAATAGGAAGAGAGGCGGACAGAGTGTGGGGGAAGCAGGCTCCCCATTGAGCAGAGAGCCCGATGCGGGGCTCCAACCCAGGACCCTGAGATCATGACCTGAGCCAAAGGCAGAGGCCTTAACCCACTGAGCCACCCAGGTGCCCCTAGAAATGAAGTTTTGAAAAAGTCTTTTTAAAGGCCTGCTAAGGAACACATATTTAGTGGAAACTCTAGAAGTTACATTTCATCCAAAGCTGTTTGGTAATAATAACTAGATGTACCACTCAGGGATGCCTGGGTGGCTCAGTCGGTTAAGCTCCTGCCTTCTGCTCAGGTCATGATCCCAGGGTCCTGGGATGGAATCCTGTGAGTCCTGCAATGGGCTCCTTGCTCAGTGGGGAGCCTGCTTCTCCCTTTGTCTGTCAATCCCACTGCTTGTGTGCTCTTTCTCTCTCTCTCAAATAAATAAAATCTTCTAAATAAATAAATACATAATATCTTTTTAAAAATTAAGTCTTCTCAATTACTCACTTTTCATATTCATTCATGTATTTCTGCAGTTTCACTGTTACCAGTATTGTTTTCTTAAACTCTCTCATCCCCATTCATTGATGCATTTCAAAAGTAAAACCTAAACATTAGTTTAAAAAAAAAAAAAAAAAACCTCACGTGCACCCAAATGTTTATAGCAGCAATGTCCACAATAGTCAAACTATGGAAAGAACATAGATGTCCATCAACAGATGAATGGATAAAAAAGATGTGGTATATATCTACAATGGAACACTATGCAGCCATCAAAAGAAATGAAATCTTGCCATTTGCAACGATGTGGATGGAACTAAAGGGTATTTTGCTGAGTTAAATAAGTCAATGAGAGAAAGACGATTATCATATTATCTCTCTGATATGAGGAATTTGAGGGGCAGGGTGGAGAGTTTGAGGGTTAGGGAAGGAAAAAAATGAAACAAGATGGGATTGGAGGGAGACAAACCATAAGAGACTCTTAATTTCACAAAACAAACTGAGGGTTGTTGCGGGGAGGAGGGGTATGGAGAGGGTGGTTGGGTTGTGGACATTGGGGAGGGTGTGTGATATGGTGAGTGCTGTGAGATGTGAAAGCCTGACAATTCATAGACCTGTACCCCTGAGGCTAATAATACATTATATGTTAATAAAAATAATTAAAAATTATTAAAATAAATAAAAATTTAAAAAACTAGTGAAATCCAAATAAAGTAGTTAATAGTACTGCACCAATGTTAATTTCTTAGTTCTGATCATTATACTATGGTTTCATAAAGAGTTAACATTACAAAATTGTAAAAGGTGTGGGCTCAAGGATATAGGGTATAGATAAGGGTATTGTTAAAGCATATAGGAATTTAGGTCATCACGGTGACCTAAATTATAAAATTAAGAATTTTTAAGATTATTTCTCATACATGATTTAAGACTGTATAATATTTTCACTCATTTCTCCATATCTATTCCCACTATTTTCAGAGCTTACCAAATAGATTTTTTAAAGGAAGGAAGGGTGGAAGAAAGAAAAATTATGTTTTTCTAAGTTATTACTTAAAACCTTATTTTGTTAAAAAAAAATGTAAGAAACTATAAATCAATTCTGGCACATGTTCAACAAAGTGGCATGAATTTGAAGTCACGCATTTTTCTTTTTAGTTATGTTACTCAAACTAATAACTTCACAAAACAACAAAATTGTGAAAACTCTTTTTTAAGTAGTTGGCTTCATTTCCAAAATTAAAAAAAATATATCCTTAAATGTATCTGTCTAGATGTCATATTTTTATTTCATACTCAGTCATTCACTATACTAATGTAATTTACAGAAAATTTTGTTTCTACCTTGGGGCCCATGAATTTTTTAGTGACCTGTTTTCTGAAATATGAATTCTTCCACCATTTACTCACCATGTAATCTGTGGAAAGTTCTTAGCATTTCTACTTTTTTCCCAATTGTCAAAGGTAGGTAATGATAAAATCTACCTCACTAGTAGGTATGAGAATTTAATAAGAAAATGTGTATAAAAGCACTTTATGTACAAATGTGACTTTTTTTTTAAGATTTTATTTATTTATTTGAGAGTGAGAGAGAGCATGAGAGGGGAGAAGGTCAGAGGGAGAAGCAAACTTCCCATGGTGCTGGGAGCCTGATGTGGGACTCGATCCTGGGACTCCGGGATCATGACCTGAGCCAAAGGCAGTCGCTTAACCAACTGTGCCACCCAGGCACCCCACAAATGTGACTTTTTATGAGATACTTGGTGTCATGCTAGGAGACCCATCAGAAAAATTTAGCAATAGTCCAAGGGAGAGAGCCAAAGCGAACCTCAATTAAGGAAGAGAGCACACATTGACTCCAGAGATACTTAGAAATTTGAATTCTTAGACTTTGAGTATGAATTGGGTGAAAAGAGAGGTTAAAATTAAATTAATTTGGAAAAGCAATTGACAGGAAATTGCTTCTTAATATGAGAGTAGTATTTTGATTATGAAAACCACTGTAAGTAAGACTTACAGCTCCAACTAGTAGGAAAGTATCTTTAGTACAAAGGGCAACATGGAGAACAAAAAAATGGTATATTCAGAACAAATAAGTATTTTAGTGCACAAGAATGCGGTCACTATAGTCACGGCCTTCCATTTCATAGGTGCACACTATGGAATCGCACAGTATCTGAACCTCCTGCTCTAAACACACACTATACCTCAAACCACTTATTAAAGCTAAAAATATGCTTATATTGACATCCACACACAAATTTCTACGAAGCAATACTTCCCTTACAGGAAAGAAACTCCAAATAATGGCTAAAACACTGAACTCAGAGCTGCAGATCCAACTCCTAGGTGCCTTCACTTTCCCACCTAAAAAGAGGCAAAACAAAATCTACCAGTACATGCCTCACTGACACTACAGAGGCCTCCAGCCTAAATCACATCTTTTTAGAAGTTGAAAGGATCTAATAGTTCAGTCCTCTTATCAGTGAAGATAGAAAAGCAGGAAAGTGTATAGTTGTGAAGAGATCAATCCCTGGTACTTACTAGCAAACAGTGTTCCCACTGTAATACATTAAATCCAGGCTCTCAGGGGTGGACCGTACCAACAAGACAAAAATCTTCAGACATTTCACCTAGAGACTGGAACAGGAAGATCATTTTCTTCATCAAAAATCGAAAGACTCGGGGCGCCTAGGTGGCTCAGTGGGTTAAGCTGCTGCCTTCAGCTCAGGTCACGATCTCGGGGTCCTGGGATCGAGTCCCGCATCGGGCTCTCTGCTCAGCAGGGAGCCTGCTTCCCTCTCTCTCTCTCTGCCTGCCTCTCTGTCTACTTGTGATCTCTCTCTGTCAAAATCAATAAATAAAATCTTAAAAAAAAAAAAATCGAAAGACTCGGGGCACCTGGGTGGCTCAGTGGGTTAAGCCTCTGCCTTTGGCTCAGGTCATGATCTCAGGGTCCTGGGATCGAGCCCCGCATCAGGTTCTCTGCTCAGTGGAGCTCCTGCTTCCACCTCTCTCTCTACCTGCCTCTCTGCCCACTTGTGATCTCTATCAAATAAATAAATAAAATCTTTAAAAAAAAAAAAAAAAGAAAGAAAGACTCGAAGTCGCCACCCATCCATCATCCGCACATCTCCATTTCAACCTTGACAAAGCAAAAGTCAGAAGCCAAAACCCCAACAAACTGGGACCCCAGAAAGAGGGAAGAAAAAAGAGAAATTGAGAGGACAAGAGAAAAAAGATCAGAGAGTCCATATCAAACAGGCAGCTCAAGGGAAAATGAAACAAACCAATTTGTGCCATTCTCCAGCTGCTAGTGAACACTTCACTACGTATTATGAATTTCTTTCTAGGAATAAATTAAACTGTTTGTACTTCTAAACATTAAAAGTATAACTTAGAGGTATTAAACCTACAGAATATAACATTCTATAGTGCACTTTAAAACCAGGATCTAACTCAGCACAATCAGAAGTAAGCAATCCCTGCTATGGACAAGGAACTGAGGAACAGCTAAGTTAATTAAATACTGTAAGATGTTACAATCATTTAGTAGCTGAGTCAGGCTGAGACCCCAAATCAAGTGACCTTGAGCTCACCGCCTCTACCATATTACCGCATTCAACTGTCTTCCTTAAGGATTCATTACCAGGTCTAGATTCTTAACTATCTTCTATTTGGTAAGCCAGTAAGGAGCTCCCTGAAGGTCTCCTGAATTTCTACAGTGTTATATAAAATGTCATGCTTTTCAAGATACTTCAACATATGCTGTTACATTTAGCTCTCAACAGTAATTCTATAAGTACCAATATTATCTCCATTTTACAGATTATGAAGGAAGGATTCAGAGGACACATGAGCTTGTCAAGATCATAGAGAGCAAATGGTACAACTAGAACTAGAGCTCACCAACTCTGACCCTAAAGCTTCTGTTCTTTTCGCTGCCATCTTGCCTCTGTACATTTTTCTAATTCCAATACCTAGTATCTTTCCTCTTCAGATGATCACTAGAGAGCAAAAATTTTAAAGAGGTGAGGTGATTTGTCATTCCTACAACTGCAGTTAAGAAGTCATCAGTCCTGATGTGGATGGCTTGTTCAAAGCAATTCAAATGAGTTGCACACAATCTAATGCACTTAACCAAGAAAAACGATTTTACCAGTGTGAAAAATGTAAACCAGACGTTTTTCAGAAAATTAGAAAAATCCACTCATTGGGAGCCCACCAAATTAAAAAGTAGACAAAATTACAAATTTCCAAAATGTTTAACATACCAATTACAATATTTTCTTATCCAGCGATTAAATACCATCTAAATCATTTTGAGCTAACTCCCACAGTGAGATGCCCAAAATATCACCCCGCCTGGCTGTCCTCTGAAGTTTAAATAGGGTAAGACTGGGAGAAAATGGAATGGATGGTTAGGGAATTGTGATATTTTAAGAGGTGGACTAAGAAATAATTTGGAAATTTTTTTTACTTCTTTCCATGTTGTTCTTTAAGAATAGTTTCTGTATTATAGCTTTCTGTGATGCATCAGCAAGAAGCAAAAACAAATCTAAAAGTCAATGTTTCTTTTTTATATTAAGTTATTTTATTTTAATTCCAGTATAGTTGACATACAATGTCATATTAGTTTCAAATGCACAAGGTAGTGATTCAATTATTCTTTATAATATTACTCAGTGGTCATCATGGTAAGTCTCTCAATCCCCTTCACCTACTTCACCCATCCCCCCACCCACCTCCCTCTGATAAGCTTTATTTTAAACGAGTACCCGAAGTTAAAAGTTTTTTCTCAACAAGAACTTTTTTTACTTGAAGCATACGTAGAATACGTGGTTCTAAAAGATTCATATAAAACATCCCATCCAAGAAAAACAGAATACACATTTTCTTTACGTACACAGGGAAGAAACCCCTGATCAAATCACATAAAAAGAGACATAACAAATATAAATTTAAGAAGACTAAAAGTCAATGTTTCTAACTTCTGAGACAAAATAACATTCATATCCACTAAGATCTGCATATAATCAATCCTACATTTAAAAAACCTCCTCTGAACACAGCCTCACATTGTATTTCAGCAAGTTGCTCAAGAACACCCCAGACCTTAGTCAGGAATAGTCTACAGCTGGTACTATTTAAGTAAGCCATACCTAGAAGCAACAAAACAGATGAACTCTTGAGGGCTTTTCCTATCCTGTGATTTTACCTACTTCATTTAATTTCACCTCCCATCAATAAATGATGTCTCAAAGACCCAAACTATGAACTTTGAACGCAATTACTTTTGATGGAAGAATCTTTCTACATCAGTACCATAAGTTATCCAATACGATACCTCCTGAACCCTCCATATGCATGGAATTGCTAGAATAAGCCAAATAAAAACATGAAATAATCTGATGAAAACGATTATTTTAGTGTTATTTAGTCATGACAAAAGTTAGACAGAATATATATAGAACCAGTGTTGGTACATAATGAGAAACCATCAGCACATAAAGAAAAATTTACCCTTCCGGTGTCTGTGGCAGTGTATTTGCTTTATCCAAAAGGATTATCAAGTCCTTAAGATTCAAGGTTTAAAAGGTGAAGAATAAACAGTGAAAACATATAATTTTACCTGCTCAATATTGCTATTGAGTGTGTCAAGAGATAACTGCTCTGTTCCTCACATCCTGGTTCCTTCTTTGGTAATTAGGTTAATAACAACACTAACAGTAGAGAAGGTTTATATTGAGATCATTAAAGCTTAGTCCACAACCAATTTTTACCACAGACAATGCCATGAAAAGATCAATTAAATCTACAGAAAGTCCATCATTACTAATAGATTTCCCTATAAAGTGGGAAGATCGCACCTACATCCCACCACTCTTCACGTAGCATTGTGGCACATTCGAAGACTGGAGAGTGTATTTCCCAGAGATGGCTGCAATATCTCCCATCCCATATGCCCTTCTGGTAGTACCTTGCCACTTCCTGATCCGTGAATCTGGGTGGGCTTATGACATGATGAGAAGCAATAAAATACTACAGAAGGGTTAGAGCATGACTTCCACGACTACGTCACCAAACATACAAGTAATGGTGCCTTTGCCTGGCTCACTGGAACATTTGTGCGAGCAGAGCCTGGAGCCCCCATGCAAATATTCCAGGTGGAGAAGCTCTGAGATTACAAGGGAGAGATGCCTGGCAGCCCCACGCTGCTCCGGTCCCCACTGTCTCTGCTTTACTACAATTGCTTGAGAAACCCCAAGCCAGAACCACCCAGCTAAGCCCTTCCCAATTTCCTGACCCATGGAAACTATGAGAGTTAATAAAATAATTGTTCCTGTTTTAAGTCATTAAGTTTGAGGATGACTTACTACACAGTAATTGTTAGCAGAACAGAAGTCTGGGCTTACAACTGGCCAAGAAGGAAACTGGCACACACTGTGAAAGGATACCTAGGAAACACCAGGATCCCAGCTGCAGTCTCGACCCTCTTCTGTGGTGACAGTCCCTCAACCTCCCTTACCTGTCAGGAGAGGAATTATGATTTACTAACACAAGTGTGAGCTTTATTAAAAATCCGAAATTCTTTTCTCCAGTGACTATGACTCCAAGCCCAGTATTTAATACCTGTGCACTTGTTTATCCTCAGCCTATAAAGGGAAACACTACTTCCAGCATTTGACTAAAATTGCATTTGAGTCTACTAAAAGGTATTGTTTTTTACAGACTTCATTCCTCCTAATATGTTAGATTTTTTCATGCCAAAAATGCAGGTGTCTATTCCTCTTTGAACTTGTAGTAAAAGACAGAAAATTAAACTTCCTTCTCAAAAATTAATGTGGAAACTATTTCTCAGTTACCATCAAAGAGGGTTATAGTGCCTGACGGCAAGTAAGAAGGACAGTAATGGGTAAAAAGAATGTGGTTCAGAACTAAGACTAACTGACCTAAATCTTATTTCCTCAAACATTCCTACTGCCCTTTAGGGACCCTTTAAACTCCTCCTTTATAGTGCTACCCTTTGACAGGTATATTTCTTAATCTTCCAACAGTGATGCTTATTCCCCTCTCCTTAAAGATCTCCAGAGGAAGAAGAGCCATTGTTGAGTACCTAGGAAATACTAGGCATGTGCCAGATAGGGGAACAGAGCCAGCATTATCTCCCAAGTGCTTGCCTACACCTGATCTTACATAGATAAAAATGTCAGGGTGCAGAATGTACACGTGATCTACCCAGCAGTCCAATCTCCTCGGGGAGAGGCTAACTTAGAATTTAAGCTCTCATTAACTTTCCACCAAAATTCTCTATGGTTCAAAAGGTAGAGGGTACCTGGGTGGCTCAGTTGGTTGAGTGACTGTCTTCAGCTCAGGTCGTGATCCTGGAGCCCCGGATCGAGTCCAGCATTGGGGTCCCTGCTCAGCAGGGGGTCTGCTTCTCCCTCTGACCTTCCCTCTCTCATGCTCACTCTCTCTCATTCCCTTTCTCTAAAACAAATAAATAAAATCTTAAAGGTAATTCAAGACACTCTGCATCTTCCTTTTTTTTTAAACACTTTTTTTTAAAGATTTTATTTATTTATTTGACAGAGATCACAAGTAGGCACAGAGGCAGGCAGAGAGAGAAGAGGAAGCAGGCTCCCCGCTGAGCAGAGAGCCCCATGCGGGGCTCCATCCCAGGACCGTGGGATCATGACCTGAGCCGAAGGCAGAGGCCCCAACCCACTAAGCCACCCAGGTGCCCCTGCATCTTCCTTCTTACGGTATATAATTACAGTATGAATCAAACACGAGATCCTTGACTGGTCAATCTTCCCCACAAACAGCTTTAAAAAATATGTTGCTTAATTTCCAAAATGAAACAGTAAATAAAGACTCCTTTAAGCTGTGAAAACTCTCAAAGGGGCACCAGGTCTAGCGTGCTACCCTTTGACAGGTATATTTCTTAATATTCCAACAGTGATGCTTATCCCCCCTCTCCTTAAAGATCTCCAGAGGAAGGAGAACCATTGTTGAGTATCTAGTACATACCAGGCATGTGTCAGAAAGGGGAACAGAGCCAGCATTATCTCCCAAGTTCTTGCCTACACATTATCTCATTTAATCTGAGGACATCTTTCAGGACATTCTTTAGTATTCTCATTTTTACAAATAAAAAAAATGGGGTTCAGAGATATTACATGTGACTAGGATTCCTGTCTCAAAGCCCAGTATCTTTCCACCCCACAATGCCAGAAGAAAATGCATGACTTATTTCTTTAGGCACTGCACTGTTCAACACCCAAATGGTCAGAAAGCTTCATTCAGCTAACTCAAATCCCTTCTTTGATGTGAGCTCGCGTTTTCCTATTCATTATTCTATGAACAATGAAAATAACTATTCCACATTCTCTCCTCAAACACGGATAAAAACAGAAGTCAATTCATTTCTTTACCCTATTTACAGTAAAGAAATCCAGTCCCTATGGGATTTCATTGAGAAAAAAAACAAAACAAAACAAAAAACACTATTTTATATCCCTGGGATAATTTTGGCCATTCTTTTTTCAGGATCTTCCCTGATTATAAACTTTTTCAAAGCACGATGACTCAAAATAAACACAAATCTCTAAAAAGTAACCATTTACTAAGATAGAAAAAAAAAAGGGAGGGGAAAGATCTTTCCATTATGATTCAAAGAACAAAAACATTAGAAAGAAACTTGTTTAAATACTTTTTAATCTTTACCTCAGACTGTACATTTTTTTCAAATATTTTTACCATATTTTTTCCAAACAATCACAACCCCAAAATTCTCTTACTCACATTTTCTGAGAATGAGATGTTTACATGAAGTGATCTACCCAATTGGAAAGATTCTCTTTTTATTTTTATGTCTCTTAAAGAACTTTACAAAGAAACTCAAATGTCATAAAGGTTGCTATATTTTATCAACCTCTTATTATCAAATGAAAGCTGAATCCTTCCTGGAACAAAGAGAGATTCCAAATTCATATGTTGTAAATGCTCAGTGAGTACCAACTATGCATAAGATCTGTATTATACCCTAGGATACAAGAGTAAGTGTCCTTGCGACACTTTCCCTGAATTATGCCCCTTATATTCTAAAGACAGAGATAGACACACAATTAACAGCATAATGAAAATTATATAGGGACATAGAGAAAGAAGTGGCAAGTTTTGCCTAAAAAAAGGCTAAGAAAGTAACTAAAGGATGAACAAAATTCCTGGATATCTAGAGGCACCACTGGCATTTTGGAGGAAGAATTTTAGATTCGTGAGCCCATCCCAAATATTAAGGATGTTTACCCATCCCAACCCCAAGCACTAAAATGTTAATAACAACCCAAATACCTCACATGTCATTTTAAAACTCCCCTGGGGTAGGGGTGAGGACTACTACCCCAAATGAAAACCATTGCTAGAGCACAGGATACCTCAAGCTCAGTACCAACATAGTAAACAAACCATCATCCTACCTTTTCTCATTTGTGGACGGTAACAGGGGAAATGGAGTAAAAGAAAGGTGAATGACTAAATGAATAAGAAGATGGGTTTAAAAGATTACAAGATAATATGTTCAAGGAGTTTGTGGTGTGGAAGATGCAATCAGAGAATACAGCCCAAAATACAACCTTCATATAGAAAATAGAATATAAAACATGAATATATAAATTGGTTTATCAAACGGTCACTGAGTAAACATAACTCTAGAACAGCCACTGAGTAAGACTATAGTGTGGTTTCACCTATAATTCACGTGATGCTTCTACCATCACTTTACAACTCTACAACCACCATTTTAAAATTACGTCTTCTCTATTTTGCAGAGGAAGAAACTTAATGCAGACAACATTTCTAATGGTACACTGAATGACAGACTAGGATGAACATTCAAACCCAGATTTCTAATTCTTTACACCACGCAATGAAAGTGTTAAACAGGTCATTAATGGAGATGTTAAAACTGTTCAAGGTAATGACAGGAACTGGACTGGACATGACAACTGTGAAAGTCAAGTTCCTGGATGGCAGAAGAGAGACAAGACCAGGATGACTGAAGCTGGAAGCATGGGAAACAGACTTTGTGCAGAGATTTTAGAAGTGGAGTGAGTGTTGGCCTACATTGTAGCACCACAGACTAGAAGGAGGGTGGACAGCAAGAAGACTGGGACACCACCCTGAGCTTGAAGTTTATAGAAGGTGTAATAGCAAGAATGAGCATCCTCCAATGAGAGGAATTTGGGAAAAAAAAAAAAGTGACTATTACCCATATATAATACAAATAGTATTTCAAAACAATTATCCCAATCTATAATCCCTTTCTATACTGGTATTAAATGTCTTTTTTGTCCTACAACATTTAAACAAACTGTTTATATTTACTTCAGTCTTTCCTCCCGGTTAAAAAAAAAGTTTATTTTTTTTTAACATTTTTTTGGGATGTTTCCAACTTGTTGACATTTCTCTGGCATTTCTGGTGTTTACAAATCAACTCAGTATTATAATTCCAGGAGTACCAGTACTATATATAGATAAACTATAATAATCTTCTTGCTCTGCAATGTGAAACAAGAGTGGATAGAGCTCAAAATGCCATTGACGATATCAAAACAATCAACATAAATAAATAATTCAGTTAAGTAAAATGTTAAATAGAAATAATGTATTCAAATTCAGATTGTATCTACTAGACAGTTTAGAAAGTTGGTAACAATAATAGCCTCTATAACAAGAACTACTGACCATTAAGAATCCTCACTCCCAAACAGACTAGGTGCTTAGACTTCCTCACCCCAAAAAGGGTAATACACATGCACCCTCACTCCTCAGTCTAGGTAATCCCAACATACAGTTTTTTAGATGAGATAATCTTAGACTTTGACTTGATGGTCAAAAGGAAAGGTCAAGGGAAAATGAGATTATGAATAAGAGAAAATATATAAACCTACAGATTATAACCAGACTATTCATCCTGTTTCTTTTTTGACTCTTTCATGGAATGAAGCAAAAAAAAAAAATCATATCTTGGGGTCCCTGGGTGGCTCAGTCAAGCATCTGGCCCTTGATTTGGACTCAGGTCATGATCTCAGCATTGTGAGATGGAGCCTATTTAAGATTCTCTCTCTTGGGGGGCACCTGGGTGGCTCAGTCTGTTAAGCTTCTGCCTTCAGTTCATGATCCCAAGGGCCTGGAGTAGAGTCCCACATCAGGCTCCCAAGGAGCCTGCTTCTCCTTCTGTCTACCTCCATCTCTCTCTCCCTTTCTCTGACAAATAAATAAATTAAATTTAAAAAAAAAGAAAAAAACAAAAAAAGATTATCTCTCTTCTTCCCCCTCTGCCCTCCCCCCTCTAAAAATATAAAATTAATTAATTAATCACATCTTATCTAAACCTCCTATTGTTCTTTCCCACTGCAATTTATGGATAAATTCAAACTGAAGGACATCCCTATTACTACTCTCTTTCAAAGTTTAAAGCAAATATTTAGTTTTTATCCTATGAAAACTAAAGTATCATTAAACATACATTTATTAAATTTTTGAAAAAGGAGTTTAAGTCAAGCAGAGAGAGTCAATTATCATATAGTTTCACTTATTTGTGGAACATAACAAATAGCATGGAGGACATGGGGAGTTAGGAGAAGGGAGTTGGGGGAAATTGGAAGGGGAGGTGAACAATGAGAGACTATGGACTCTGAAAAACAATCTGAAGGGTTTGAAGAGGTGGGGGGGTGGGAGGTTGGGGAAACCAGGTGGTGGGTATTAGAGAAGGCACGGATTGCATGGAGCACTGGGTGTGGTACAAAAACAATGAATACTGTTATGCTGAAAATAAATTTTAAAAAATATATTGAGGAAATCTGAAAAAAAAAAGGAGTTTTCTAGAAAAAAGAACAGGTATGTTTTTAAAAGTATCTGAGTTACAGAAAAGGAAACAGTGATAGAGAATAAATTCAACATATTAAACTATAGGAAACTGCACGATTTTTCATACTATAAAGAAATTTTTAGCAAGCATTAGATATTTCAGAATAAGACATAATCCTTCCAAAACAAAATGCTTTCTCTGAAAGAAAACACTTATCTTAAATAGATGAGTCCTTTCCTCCCCCAAAGAACTATAGTTCATTTCTTGAAAAACTGGGATTGTGTGAGTTATATGCATGCATGTGTGTGAAATCACTTATTTGAAATCTGTTTTAGAGGAATTTGAGAATTTTTGCATTCTTTCGTTAATTTCACAGATGACCCTGTCTTTCTTTGTGTTTGGTTCCATTTAGGGGTCAAATGTGAGAAAAACGAACCAAAACTACATTGTCAAATACATTCTATGGAATAACAGCTAAAATATCAAATAAGCTTCAATAATAAATATCAGTAGTGTTAATGTGAGTCACTCTATGAGGGGCCTAGGTGGCTCAGTCAGTTAAGCATCCAACTCTTGATTTAAGCTCAGGTAATGATCTCAGGGTCATGATCTCAAGGTCATGAGATCAAGCCCTGGGTTGTTCAGCTCCATGCTTAGCAAGGCATTTACTTGAGATTCTCTCTCTTTCCTTCTCCCTCTACCCCTTCCTCCACTCACAGTCTCTTGAGCTCTCTAAAATAAATAAATAACACTTCAGAAATTAAATGATAGGGGCGCATGGGTGGCTCAGTCTGTTTAAGCATCTGCCTTCCGCTTGGGTCATGATCCCAGCATCCTGGGACCAAAGCCCTGCAGTGGGCTCCCTGCTCAGTGGGGAATCTGCATCTCCCTCCCACTGCTCTTGTGCTCTTGCTCACTCTCTCTCTCTCCCTCTCAGATAAATAAATAAAATCTTAAAAAATTTTTTTTAATAAATTAATAAATAAATAAATCCAATTCTACTTAAACTAATTAAAGTAAATTGGATAGTCAGTAAGTCAACCAACAAATCAGCTACACACAAGGGAAAAAATACAGAATGACTTCTTTTCTCTAAATTTATTGGCAGTGTCACTGAACTGACTTAGGATCTAGTTGTTTTAATGCATGTAAATGTACATCTACATCTGGTCAACCAATATCTGAGTGCCCACTATGTTCCATGCATTGTCATAGATTTGGGCAGTAAAGTAACATGACCCTGACCTCACAGAGCTTATATTTTAAAGGTGAAAACAGACAGTAAATGATAAACTGGTAAGAATGAAATATAATTTCACACATGATGGGAAGTGCTATGAAGGAAAATAAAGGAGGATAAGGCATTGGAAAGTAATTGGAAATCTTAGGGGAATGGGTGGACAAGCTAAAAGGGTTGTTGCCCTTTCGGGATTGAACTCTACTTAATAGGACATTAATTCAAGTATTCCATTTACTGAGCACATGTTCTTATTTAGGCACAAAATAGGTGTAATCTTAATGACAACCATGACAAACAGGTACATTACTGCCATTTTACAGATGAAGAAATGGAGGTTCATAGCAGCTTGTCTAAAGTTACTTACATAAGAAAGAGCAAAGCCTGCATTCAAACTCTCTGTGACTCCCAAGTCCATGCTCTTTGCCCTGTAACACACAACTGCTCTGATACGGATCAAAATGGCATCACTGTTTCCAAACTACAGTTCCTTACCACAGTTACAACATTCATTAGCTTTCATAAGTTTTCATAAATCAAATCCTTCTGATACACTATATTTCTGAGAGATGTTAGGAAATGAGAGGAATGATATGTCTTAATTCTAAAAATTCAGTACTTTGAGAATTATTATTTATAACTTTTGTAGTAATAATATTTGAAAATTATTACTAACATTTGCTGAGTCTCAAAAAACATCTTCCTGGGGCGCCTGGGTGTCTCAGTGGGTTAAAGCCTCTGCCTTCAGCTCAGGTCATGATCCCAGGGTACTGGGATCGAGCCCTGCATCGGGCTCTCTGCTCAGCGGGGAGCCTGCTTCCCTCTCTCTCTCTCTGCCTGCCTCTCTGCTGACTTGTAATCTCTGTCAAATAAAAAAAAAAAATCTTCCATTTTCTGGATGCTATCACAAAACATTTATTATAATAAAACTACAGATTGGGGAAAACTTATGTGGTAACGCTGAATGGCAGAGGCCATGAAAAGATGAAAAGAGCCAAAGACTGAGATGCACCCATGAGGTACACCTCCTCCCTTCTCCTTCCTTGCCCACACAGTATTAAGGAAAGATAGGTTATTTGACCAAATCCCTGAGAATCCAGATGAAAAATCTCTAAGAGGAAAGAAGCACAATGAAAGGGAAAACAAAAACAAAAACTCTGAGAAAAATTTAAAAATATATCATTACAGGAGGGGTGCCTGGATGGCTCAGCTGGTTAAGCACTGGACTTGGTGGGTTTCAGCTCAGGTCATGATCTCAGGGTTGTGATATCAAGCCCCGTGGCAGATTAACCAAATTAGCCCAAAGTCTGCTTAAGATTCTTTCTCCATCCTTCTCCCTCTCCTTCTGCTCCTCCCTCCTCACCCCTCCCCCAACCCCCAGCTTGTGCTCTCACACTCTGTCTCTCTCTCAAATAAATAAAATCTTCAAAAATAATAATAATAACCCAAAATAATAATAATAACCTTAAAGGAGAAAGTCTAAGGCCCAGAACCAAGGCAAAAAGTGCCACCAGGATCCTTGTCCATACATATGGGAGTTCCATTCACCCTTCGCTGGCTGAAGCTGACCTAGCACAGTGCACTTGTTGGGGTCTAAGAAAAATAGCAACACTAAACCCCAGTAAAAGTTGCAATCCTGCAAGACTTGGCCTCATCCCACACCTTTTCTTCACCCTCGACCCATTCCTCAAGCAGCTCCAAGTTGGGGAAGTGACTGTTGCAGTCCAGATCTTCAGGGCTATGGAACTTGACTTGGCTTAGGGCTGGTAATAGAGATAGGATAAGTGAGTAAAAGTACTAAAGTATAAATACTAACTAAACTTTGACTAAGTAAAACTACTCATCAGCAAAAATTGGGAAATGACGAAAGGGAGATAGAGGGAAGAAATGTAAGTGTGCTAATAACTATTCATAGCACGAAATCAACACATAATGTTTAAAATTGAACATGAAGGTAGTTAACAAAGCATGAAATCGCTCCAGCGTCATTTTAAAGGTTTTCGTCATCTCTTGTCTCAACCTTGAAAGGATCCGTTACGAACAATTATTTTTGTAAAGAAACATTTAGCTAAATTTGAGCAATGCCTTCCATTTCACTTCAGTTTATTGTTCCCCTGTTAAATTCAACTAAGTTTAATACTTATTTGCCTTAAATTAACAAGAATATTATAATCAAGATATATTATGATCATGTTATGAAATTATTTCCCATCATCATGCCCTGTGACTATGTCCACTTATAAAGCATAAACAGATGTCTGGAATGACGCTCACCAAATATTACTACTAGTAACTTCTGAGTGGTAAAATTAGGATAATTTGTTGTTTTCTTATCCATTATTTCCTGCATTGCTTAACTTCTTTTTTAAATGTTTATTTAAATTCCAGTTAGTTAACATACAGTGTATTATTAGTTTCAGGTGTACAGTAGGTTGATCAAACAGTTACATATGACACCAAGGGCTCATCACAAGCAACCTCCTTAATCTCCACTATCTATTCAACATATCTCTCCCTCCCACCTCCTTTCTGGTAACCATCATTTTGTTCTCCACAGTTAAGTGTCTGTTTCTTGGATTGGCTCTCTCTCTCTTTTTCCCACTTTGTTCATTTCTTTAATTTCTTAAATTCCACATATAAGTGACATCATATGGTATTTGTCTTCCTCTAACTTTTTTCACTTAGCATTTACTCTCTAGCTCCATCCATGTTATTGCAAATGGCAAGATTCCATCACTTTTTATGACAGAGTAATATTCCTCTATATATATAGTGGTATATATATATGTGTATATATATACACATATATATATACCACCTCTTCTTTACCCATTCATCCATCAATGAACACTGGGCTGTATCCATAGTTTAGCTATTATAGATGATATTGCTATAAATGTTGGGGTCTATGCACCCCTTTGAGGTAGTACTTTTGTACTTTTTTTTCCTCTTTGGGTAAATACCTAGTAGTGCAATTGCTGGATGGTAGGGTAGTTCTATTTCTAAATTCTTGAGGAAACTCCCTACTGTTTTCCAGAGTGGCTGCACCAGTTTGCAATCTCACCAACAGTGCAAGAGGCACATCTTCCTTCACATCCTCAACGATATTTGCTGTTCCTTGCGTTTTTCATTTTAACCTTTCTGACAGGTGTGAGGTGATGTCTCATTGTAGTTTTAACTTGCATTTCCCTGATGATCAGTGATGGTGAGACTCTTTCCATGTGTCTCTTGGCCATCTGGATGTCTTCTTTGGAAAAAATGTCTATCCGTGTCTTCTGCCCACTTCTTAACTAGATTATTTGGTTTTGGGGGGTGTTGGGTTTTATAGGTTCTTTGTAGATTTTGAATACTAACCCTTTATTGGATATATCATTTACAAAAATCTTCTCCCACTCCAAAGGTTGCCTTTTAGTTTTGTTGGATTGTTTCCATCACTGTGCAGAACGTTTTATCTTAATGGAGGCTCAACAGTTTATTCCCCCTGCCTCCGAAGACATACCTAAAATGAAGCTGCTATGCCTGATGTCAAAGAGGTAACTGCTTGTGTTCTCTTCTAGGATTTTTATGGTTTCAGACCTCACATTTAAGACTTTGATTCATTTTGAATTCATTTTTGTGTATGGTATAAGAAAGTGGTCTGGTTTCATTCTTTTGCATGTGGCTATCCAGTTTTCCCAGCACTAACTGTTGAAGACATGGTCTTTTTTCCACTGGATATTTTTTCCTGTTTTGTCCAAGATTAATTGACCATATAACTGTGGGTGCATTTCTAGGTTTTCTATTCTGTTTTATTGATCTATGTGTCTGTTTTTGTGCCAGCACCATCCTGTTTCGATCACTAGAGCTTTGTAATACAGGCTGAAATCTGGAATTGTGATGCCTTGAGCTTTGCTTTTCTTTTTCAAGGTTGCTTTGGCTATTCGGGGTCTTTTGTGACTCCATACAAATTTTAGGATTGTTTGTTCTAGCTTTGTGGAAAATGCTGTTGATTTTTTTATAGGGATTGCATAAAATGTGTAGATTGCTTTGGGTAGTATACACATTTTAACAATATTTGTTCTTCTGATCCACAGGCATGGAATGCTCTTCCATTTCTTTGAGTCATCTTGAATTTCTTTCATCAGTATTCTATAGTTTTCAGAGTATGGGTCTTTCACCTCTTTGATTAGATTTATCCCTAGGTATCTTACTGTTTTGGGTGTAGTAAGTAGGATTGATATCTTAATTTCTCTTTGTGCTGCTTTATTATTGGTATATAGAAATGCAGATTCTGTATCCTGCAAATTTACTGAATTCATTTATCAGTTCCAGCAAATTTTGGGGGGATCCTTTTGGGTTTTCTAGGTATAGTATCACGTCATCCTCCAAACAGTGGAAGTTTTAGTTCTTCCTTGCCAATCTGGATGCCTTTTCTTTTTGTTGCCTGATTGCTGTGCCAGTGCTATGTTAAGTAACAGGGCTGAAAGTTGGACATCCCTGTCTTTCTCCTGACTGCAGAGGAAAAGCTCAGTTTTTCCCCTTTGAGGATGATATTAGCTGACCGTATTTCATATATGGTCTTTATTATGTTATTATGTTAAGGTATGTTCCCTCTAAAACAACTTTGATGAGGATCTTTAGTATGAATGGATGTTGTACTTTGTCAACTGTTTTTTTTCTGCATCTATTGAATTGATCATGCCAAATGATTCTTTTTTTTTTCCCAAATGATTCTCTTAACGTATTGTTGGATTCAATTTGCTAGTATTTTATTGAGTATTTTGGCATCCCTGTTCATCAGGGCTACTAGCCTGTAGTTCTCTTTTTTTAGTGCAATCTTTATCTGGTTTTGGTATCTGGGTAATGCTGGCCTCACATAATGAGTTTGGAAATTTTCCTTCCTTTTCTATTTTTTAGAATAGTCTGAGAAGAATAAATACTAACTCTTCTTTCTTTCCTTTTTTTTTTTTTATTTTAGTGAGAGAACTTGTAAGCAGAAGAATGGAGGGGGAGAGGGAGAAAGAGAATCTTAACCAGGGTCCACACTCAGTGCAGAGCCTGACAACAGGGCTCAATCTCACAAGATTAGATCATGATCTGAGCTAAAATCAAGAGTTGGACACTTAGCCAACTAAGCCACCAGGTACCCCACTAACTCTTCTTTAAATGTTTGGTAGAATTTGCCTGTGAAACTATCTGGGTTTTTGTTTGTTTGTAGTCTTCTGATGACTGACTCAATTTCTTTGCTGTTTATCAGTCTGTTCAAGTTTTCTGTTTCTTCCTGTTTCAGTTTTGGTAGTTTATATGTTTCCAGAAGTTTGTCCTTTTCTTCAAGGTTGCCTAATTTGTTGGCATATAGTTTTTCATAATATTCTCTTATAATTGTTTGTATTTCTGCAGTGTTCATTGTTATTTCTCCTTTTGCATTTGTGATTTTATTTATTTGGGTCATATTTGTTTTGATAAGTCAATCTAGTTAGAGGTTTATCAATTTTATTGATTTTTCTTTTTTTTAATTTATTTATTTATTTTTTTAATTTTCAGCATAACAGTGTTCCTTGTTTTTGCACCACACCCAGTGCTCCATGCAATCTGTGCCTTCTCTAATACCCACCACCTGGTTCCCCCAACCTCCCACCCCCCTGCCACTTCAAAACCCTCAGATTGTTTTTCAGAGTCCATAGTTTCTCATGGTTCACCTTCCCTTCCAATTTCCCCCAACTCCCTTCTCCTCTCTAACTCCCTTGTCCTCCATGCTATTTGTTATGCTCCACAAATCAGTGAAACCATATGATAATTGACTCTCTCTGCTTGACTTATTTCACTCAGCATAATCTCTTCCAGTCTTGTCCATGTTGATACAAAAGTTGGGTATTCATCCTTTCTGATGGAGGCATAATATTCCATTGTATATATGGACCATATCCTCTTTATCCATTCATCTGTTGAAGGGCATCTTGGCTCTTTCCACAGTTTGGCGATTATGGCCATTGCTGCTATGAACATTGGGGTACATATGGCCCTTCTTCTATCAACATCAGCCACATCAACCTCTTTCAAGGCATGTCTCCAAAGGCAAAGGAAACAAAAGCGAAAATGAACTTTTGGGACTTCATCAAGATCAAAAGCCTCTGCACAGCAAAGGAAACAGTCAACAAAACAAAGAGGCAACCCATGGAATGGGAGAAGATATTCGCAAATGACACTACAGACAAAGGGCTGATATCCAAGATCTATAAAGCACTCCTCAAACTCAACACACACAAAACCGATAATCATGTCAAAAAATGGGCAGAAGACATGAACAGACACTTCTCCAAAGAAGACATACAAATGGCTAACAGACACATGAAAAAATGTTCATCATCATTAGCCATCAGGGAGATTCAAATCAAAACCACATTGAGATACCACCTTACACCAGTTAGAATGGCCAAAATCAACAAGACAGGAAACAACAAGTGTTGGAGAAGATGTGGAGAAAGGGGAACCCTCCTACACTGTTGGTGGGAATGCAAGTTGGCACTGACACTTTGGAAAACAGTGTGCTCTTTTTTTTTTTTTTCTTAAGATTTTATTTATTTATTTGTTTGAGAGAGAAAGCATGTGAGAGAGCACAAGGAGGGGGAGCAGCAGAGGGAGAGGGAGAAGTAGGGAGCCTGATGAGGGGCTCATCCCAGGACCCTTTCCATATGGAAAGGCATATGCTTAACCAACTCAGCCACCCAGGCACCCCTGTTCTTTTTTTTTTTTTCTTTTCAGTTTCCTTATCATTTATTTATGGTCTAATTTTTATTACTTCCTTCCTCTTGCTGGCTTTAGGTTTCATTCGTTGTTCTTTTTCTACTCCTTTTGGTGTAATGTTTGGTTGAATTTGAGCGATTTTTCTTGCTTCTTGAGGTAGGCCTGTATTTCTATATACTTCCTTCTTAAGACCACTTTTGCTGCATCCCAAAGGTTTGGGATCATTGTGTTTTCAATTTCATTTGTTTCCATGTATTTTTAATTTCTTCTTCATTTCCCTAGTTGACCCATTCATTGTTTAGTAGCATGTTATTTAACCTCCATGTCTTTGGGTCTTTCCAGATTTTTTTTCTCATGGTTGACTTCTAGTTTCATAGCACTGTGGTCAGAAGAGACGCATGGTATGACTTCAATCTTTTTGTATTTGTTGAGGATTATTTTGTGACATAATATGTGATATATTCTGGTGAACGCCTGTGTATCCGTGAAAAGAATGTATGTTCTGTTGTTTTATGATGGAATGTTCTCAATAAATCTGTTATGTCCATCTGGTCCAGTGTGGCATTCAAACTCACTGTTTCCTTGTTTACATTGTTTAGATGATCTAGCCACTGGTGTAAGTGGGGTGTTAAAGTCCCCTACTATTATTGTGTTATCATCAATTAGTTCCTTTATGCTTGTAATTAATTGTTTTATATACTTGGGTGCTTCCATGTTGGGTATATAAATATTTACAATTGTTATATCTTCTTGTCAGATTGTTCCCTTTATGATCATATAATGCCCTTCTTTGTCTCTTTTTACAGTTTCTGTTTTAAAGACTAGTTTGTCTGATATAAGCATTGCCACTCTGGCTTTGTTTTGATATCCATTTTCGTGATAAATGTTTCTTCATTCCCTTACTGTCAATCTGCAGGTATCTTAAGATCTAAAATGAGTCTCTTATAGGTAGCATAAAGATAGGTCTTGTTTTTTATATCCATTCTGAAACCCAATGTCTTTCGATTGGACCACTTAAACCATTTACATTCAAAGTAATTATTGATAGATATGCATTTATTGTCATTTTATTACTTGCTTTTTCATTGTTTCTGGAGATTTTCTCTAATCCTTTCTTGTCTTTGCCACATTTGAACTCTTTTTTGCCCTCAGAGAGTCCCCTTTAATATTTCTTGAAGTGCTCTTTTAGTGGTCACAAACTAACCTTTTATAATGAGTATTTCTTATTTATAAAATCAATTACTTTAATTTAAAATAAAATATAAATAAAACTTACAAGTTACTTCACCATTAACTCTGACTAATCAATGATCAGCTATGCTTAAGCAGTGTCACTTTACAACGGTACATGAATTAAGGGCAAGTTGATTATTTAATATGGACTATTTAACTCCTTTTTTTTTAAGATTTTATTTATTTATTTGACACAGATCACAAGTAGGCAGAGTGGCAGGCAGAGAGAGAGAGAGGGAAGCAGGCTCCCTGCTGAGCAGAGAGCCAGGTGCGGGGCTTGATCCCAGGACCCTGAGATCATGACCTGAGCTGAAGGCAGAAGTTTAACCCACTGAGGCACCCAGGCACCCCTAACTTCTTTTATTAATATATTAATATTCATAATTAATGAATAAGATTAAGATCAAGGAAACATATTATTCTGACATGAGTCATAAAATAAGAAAATATACTTGATGAACCTAAGAACTCACAATCCTTGTAAGAGTTAATGAGTACAAACTAATGCACTAGGCACTAGTGTTATAAAAATAATGTTGAGAAGCATACATTTTAACCAATGATCAAATACAGTAGAATTTTTTAAAAGGAAAGTATGTGTTTATGTGTGTGGGTTTAAGAGGACCCATATCTCTAGTTATAAGCATATTTTGTTTTAATGCAATTAGCTTTACTGCACTTCACAAATATTGTATTTTTTATAAATTGAAGGTTTGTGGCATCCCTACATCAAGGAAGTCTGTCCGCACCATTTTTCCAATAGCATTTGCTATGTCTCTGTGTCACATTTTGGTAATTCTCACAATATTCCAAAAGTTTTCATTATCTATTTGTCCTGGTGATCTGTGATCAGTGATATCTGAGGCTACTACTAGAGCATGGAGATGTGATTGAATTCTTGCAATCTCATGATAAAACTTCAACAGACAAGGAGTTGCTTCTGATGCATGAGCAAAAAAGTGGAATCTACTCCTGATGACAATGCTGTGAAGACTGCTGAAATGACTAAAATAGATTTAGCATATGACATAAACTTAGCTGATAAAACAATGGCATTGTTTGAGAGGACTGACTCTCAAACTATGAACTCTAGTAAAACGCTATCAAGCAGCATTACTTGCTGAGAAAGAGTTCGTGAAAGAAAGAATAATCAATGCAGCAAACTGTTGTCTTAGTTTAAGAAACATCAATGGGGAAAACTATACCCATATAGTCAATACATCATTGTTCATCAATTGACGAATATAACTTTCTTAATGTTTAATGACTTATTACTTAGAATACATATTACATATTTATCAGTCATTTACTTTCCACAATTTCATACTCCTTGATTTCCTTCCCAATCCCCTCTCCAAATTCCTTATGCATTAAAAAAAATGAGATAGCTAGACAGATAGATAGATACTTGTTTTGAGTAATAACTGGTTAGCACTGAGCCATGCATATGAAAAATACTTTATTTGAAGCAGAAGATCATAATATATAGACCTTATTACGTCATTAACTTCTGTTAGAGACTATCAAAGAATATCTGCTACCTCCTTTAATGCAAAGGGGTTTTCAATAACACCTCTCATAGTGTTTCTAAGAGTTACCCACAAACCATCTCCAGAAGCATTTGAAGCCATCATTAAATATGCATTACTTATTTGGGTTAAAGCCCACAAGAGTGGAGCTGAGAAATCTGCAGATATACCCAGCCCTGGGTGATTATTTTCTGTAGCATCTTGCATTATACACAATTGTGTGCTTTTATGTCTTATAAAAGATATTTTACTTGCATATTACCGTATCTTGAAGAGAAAGTTTGTATCACTTCCAGATGCACCTCACTAAAACACAGAGAAGCTATATATGCTCAAGATCAATTAGCACAATGCCAGGTATGCATTTATTCATTCATTCAACATGAATTTGTCAAGTGCTGACTAAGTTCCAGACTGGTCTAGGCATAGAGATACAGCAGCGACCAAGCAAAGACTCTTACAAGGCATATATTCTCCTGGGGAGAAGTTTAGGCAGCCAGTAAGCATTACACAAGAGTAATTAGGTAGAGCCACGCCCCCAGACTCTTAATTGAGTGCTTTCTCATGCCACCAAATGGTTGGTTCACTAACTGTAATGCATCGTATCATGTAGCATGCATAAGCAGATGCAAATACAATAAAAATCAGGATTCATTCTGCAGGCAGTATGGAGAGTGGATCGAGGCATCAGAGTATAAGGAGTAGAGCAAACATGAGTTCAAAGTCTGCCCTCAGCACTTTATATACCAAGGCTGCAACCTGGACAAGTTATCTAAGCTAGTTACAGAATTTATCAATACCTATCAATACCAATTTATCAATAGCCCTGGAAGGATCAGTGTGAGGATCAAGCATGGGTCTAGCAGAATGTAGGCCCGTGTTACTGGTTCTCTCTTTCCCCAAATCAAATGTGAATCTCATCTGACTATACCACTGCATACCTAACCTACAAGGCTAGATTTTAGATTTACTGGAAGTCAACTGTCATTAGTTTGCTTAAATTTCATCATAAAGACTGCTTTCACAAATTTGATCATATATTATATACTTAGATGATGCTCTTCTGGGATAAAAAAAGGCAATATTATCCCATTATTTAAAAAAAAAACATGCATTTTGAGAGGTTTTTTTAATCAAAATACTACTCTATACTGTGGGACTATCACTCATTTTCTAGGCAGAATATGTTAGATCATCAGGGGTGCCTGGGTGGCTCAGAGTGTTGAGCCTCTGCCTTCGGGTCATGGTCTCAGGGTCCTGGGATTGAGCCCTGCATCGGGCTCTCCGCTCAGTGGGAAGCCTGCTTTCCCCCTTTCTCTCTGTCTGCCTCTCTGCCTACTTGTGATCTCTCTCTCTGTCAAATAAATAAATAAAATCTTTAAAAAAAAAAAAGAATATATTAGATCATCGCTAATAAAAATGTGTATGTATACTAATGCGTCATCTCTTCTTATTGAAATATTGAGTAATATAATAAGTCTCTAAACAGTAAGTCCAGCTCCCACATCCTACCTCTCCAACCTAATTTTCTCCCTTCTTTGCAGGCTCACAACAACCCAGTGACACTGGCATTCCTTGGCTCCTCAAATCTACCAGATGCCCCAGCAGTTAAACACCATGCATGGCGAGGTCCTCTGGTCACCAGCCTTATGCCTAACTGGGTCCCATCTTAAATATCTGGTTCTCAGAGAAGCCCTCTCTGACCCTCCATCCTGGCGAGGTCAGGCTGCACCGTACAGGGTGATATGGTGAAGCCTCCGGATAACGATAAATGAAGCCTGGGTTCCCATCAGTCATCTAACAAAATGGAGTTATGCTACAGCACAAATACACAGCTGTGCAGGTCGATAAAATTTCACAAGCAGCACGATATAACTGACAATAATGCACCTGTGATGTTAGCCAGGGCTTTCAGAAGTGACCCCTCCTCTGCCATGACACAGAATGCGTTGCTGATAACAGGGAGTTCTATTTTTTTTTTTTTGACATATAATGTATCATTTGCCCCAGGGGTACAGGTCTATGAATCATCAGTCTTAAACAATTCACAGCACTCACCACAGCGCATACCCTCCCCAGTGTCCATCACCCAGCGACCCTATCCCTCCCCCCACCCCAGCAGCCTTCAGTTTGTTTCCTGAGATTAAGAGTCTCTTATGGTTTGTCTAATGGGGAGTTCTATTAAGGGAAACTCCTGACATAGCCCAATTCTCCTCATTTCTGCTTTTATCCCTGATTGTCAGACTGCATTTTGCAGAGAACTTTGGAAGTATGTTAATGGTCTGAGGCACACTGTGACATATGTTAATAGTATATCGAGCCCTTTTTCAGGATTCTTTTTATTTGTGTCTACTGTTTATTTTCTGTTAATGTTTGTTTTCTCCACTTAAGGATTGTGCCTACCCCATCGCCCACTGTATCGCCAGTGCCTGCCAGTTCCCAGTATACAGGAGTATGTGCAATGACCAGTCACTGGATCGATGATTTAAGACATAAGGGTGTGTCCATGTGGAAGAAACATGGTGTATGGAAGTTCAGTTTACTTAACACATGTAAAGTCTATAAAATAGTGCTGGGTACCTAGTGAGCACTGAGTCAACGCTCTCATCATCTACCAAGTAGCACAATAGAAGAGAGAGGGCGTATGAGTGACTGACAAATGACAAGGCTGAGCATGCGCTGTGTGGTTAACCCTGTCAGAGCAGGGCTTCACGCAGTAAAGGAACCACAGTAACCCTTCCCAACAGGGGGTTCTGAGTTAATTCATTTTAACATGGAAATGTGCAACTTTAACAGCCCAAGATCTTTTCACATATTCATGGCTGAGTTCAGCACTTTCAACAATCCTGTCTTATACATATAAGCACTTCTGTGGGATAGAGCAAAGAAAGAGATCCATGCTCCATTCTCTCAGCGGATGGAAAGAAATCTGGTATCCTTAAATATTTTAAGGAAAGGTCATACATTTTTTTCCTAGACTTATGAAAACGAAACAGACAATGAAAGTACAAATACCTATATCTCAGGTCACTGAAATCCCACCAGCTGCTTTAAAATTAATAAAAAGAAGTTAAAACTCGAGGCCACTCTGCCTCTGCTCATCCCAGAACTGCAACTGTGTTCCCTAAAGAAATCACTGATGCAAGCACTTCAGGGAAGGAATACCTAAGTGGAAAAAGTTTTTACGCCTACCAGTCCAAGCTGTTTTGAAAATGGATGCCTTTCATTATTTTTATTTATTAGGCTCTCACACTTTCCTTTAACTTTCATGCCATTCTTACTGTTTTCTCAAAGAGTCCATTTCTAAGAGTCTTCCATCTAAGATAACACATTTTAGCCATCTGTATACTTTCTAGGAAAGTTCTAACCTATTATCAAAAAAAGGGATTGCTATAAAATCAAATAATTCCCCCACTGTTAGAACCTAATGTATGCAACAATCAGACACAACTCCCCCTAAGGTCTTAAGTAACAAATTTTAACATACATAACCACTTATTAATATTGCAGAGGGAAAAAGAGACCCTCCACTGAGTACATATGCCACATGAAGGTACTCTGACAGAAATGGGCATCTGCCATCTGGTCTTGTCAACTATTCCACTTCACAGAAAGAGTATTCATAAGCCACACCCAGGGCCTATACCAAGCTTGAATGATTAAATACAAATGCAAAATTATAATACAAAAACAGATCAAGGGTTCATCAATTGGTCTGTTGCTTCTTGCTAAAAAAAAAAAAAAAAAAAAAAAAAAAAAAAAATTATTATTTTCCAGAGCTACCCTACAACCCAGCAATTGCACTACTGGGTATTTACCCTAAAGATACAAATGTAGTGATCCGAAGGGGCACTTGCACCCAAATGTTTTCAGCAGCAGTGTCCACAATAGCCAAAAAATGGAAAGAGCCTAGATGTCCGTCAACAGATGAATGGATAAAGAAGATGTGGTATATATATACAATGGAATACTATGCAGCCATCAAAAAAGAAATCTTGCCGTTTGCAATGAAGTGAATGGAACTAGAGGGTATTATGCTTAAGCAAAATAAGTCAATCAGAGAAAGACAATTATCATATAATCTCTCTGATGCAAGGAATTTGAGAGGCAGGGCAGGGCATTGTGGGGGGGAAGGAGAGAAAAATGAAACAAGATGGGACCAGGGAGGAAGACAAACTCAAACCATAAGAGACTCTCAATCTGAGGAAACAAACTTAAGGCTGCTGGGGGTTGGGGGAGGGATAGGGTGGCTGGGTGATGGACACTGGGGAGGGTATATGCTATGGTGAGTGCTGTGAATTGTGTAAGACTGATGATTCAGAGACCTGTACCCCCGAAACAAATAGTACATTATATGTTAATAAAAAAAATTGTTATTCTTCCATGGAGCCGCATTGACATTTAACCTCAAGTACATTTGTAATAAACATTTCCATTTTCAATAAGATTTCACTTTCCCTAGTTTCTTTCTAAAATTAACTCAAATTTAAGCTTATAGGTTAGTGAATAAGAAAATCCCTTTGGAATAAACAGGGGGGAAATTTATGAATATTCTAAAGAATGATACCTACCTCAGGCCCTGTGATATGCATCAGACCAGAAACAGCAGAGGCAACAGCATCATAACCAGCTCGCTGAGACAGTGGGCCTGTCTGGCCATACCCTAAAATGAGAAGAATGGACATAGTCAACAGCATCATGCAAGGAGAGCAAGAGTACGATGACATGTTTGTAGCCAGAAATCCTGAGCAATTTATTACTATGAGATCAACAGTACCCCTTGAAAAGGAAGCAAAAAAAATTATTCATGATCTTATATCCCAAAACGTTGCAAACTGGTAACTTGAGGGCAAGATCCCACTGCATAAATGTTCTGTCTGGTCTGAAGAGGGTCCTAAAATGTTTTCATTTAATTTCCAACATTTTAAAAAAGCAGGAGATAGCACATAAAATGCAAATTTCTTGAAAAATCAGAAAATAGTTCAAAACTAGGCCCACACAACAATCAATTAGAGTTAATAACAGCTCTTCCTTTTATACAGGGAAACAAATTCTCCAATTTGCCTTTTCTCCACGACTCTTACTCCTTAATGCCTGAGCCTGATTCACTTATTTAATCTTGCCTCCCAGCTCCATTCATATATGCTACTCTTATTCTATACAAAACAATAACAAAGTAAAATAAAATAGTGTTTCTCTGGATTCTGTTTACATTTTTCATATGTGTGTGTGTATGTGTGTGTGTGTATACATATATATATAAATGATGACTAAAAATTATTTCTAAAGATTTTATTTATTTATTTATTTGACAGAAAGAGAGAGAGAGCATGAGCAGGGGACGGAGGGAGGAGCAAAGAGAGAGGAGAATCAGGTTCCCCGCTGAGCAGCGAGCCCAATGCAGAACTAGCTCCCAGGACCCTGGGATCATGACCTGAGCTGAAGTCAGATACTGAATCAACTGAGCCACCCAGGTGCCCCAGCTAAAATTTTTTATCATAAACAATATGATTACATAACCTAACAGTGCTTTTTAAGATTACAAAAAGAAAGTGAAGGTATTACTTTTTCTTTTCTCTTTCCTTTTTTTGGGGGGCCCTCAGCAAAAATCAAAAGAACACAATAGTTTCTCCTGCTCTCTTCCAGTCCTGGCACTTACTGTTGAATGGAAAAGATCATTTCAGGTGCTACATGTATCTGTCTCCATATCCTATGGTATCAACCAGAGAGAGGACACATGAAATAGCCATCAGCTATTAGCTGAAATGTCCTGCATACCTCACTTTAGAAAGATCAAAAAGAGGTACCTCGGGGCCTTTGCTTGCTTCTCCAGGCAGCTGGAATGCTCTCCCTCCATTTCACGCCATATATCCACACACCTCACACTCTCTCTCACATCCTCCAAATCTGCACTCAAACATCTCCTTACCAGAAAGACCTTCCCCAGAGAACACTTGTAAAAGAGCACTCTCACTTCTCACTTTGAATCCCCCTTACATTTGTCTCTGTAGCACTTATTACAAGATATATAATACAGCTATGTGTTTCTTGATTTATTTTCTGTCTCCTCTCCTACCAAAATCTGTGCTCCAGAACTTTTTTCTATTTGATTCACTGCTGTAGTCACAGCATCTAGAGAAGAATTTAATAACACTCACTGATAAAAATGAATGAATGAATGAATACTTGTCATATAAAACAATTTTAATAAAACAATCTATAAATTAATAAAAAAAACTAAAGAAGTTTTTGTTTTGTTTTGTTTTTTACCAAAATGGCAATATGGGAGCTTTCTGGATTGTCCCTCTCCCACAGACATGACAAATGTACAGCGCCACGTGGAGCAATTCCCTCTGAGAGAAATCCAGAACTATCTGTTTGACTCCTATGCATTGGTGATAGAGAAAATACCCACATCTAAATGGGTGTTTAAACCCCACTCCAGGCACAACACCATATATTCAGGAGGGAACCCCCAACTCATAGCTTCTCCTCAAGGAGTGAAGGGTTTGGACCACATGTTTTGGCCCAACTTTAAAGGCTCCCACATGAGGAGCAGGCCCCGAAGTACCTAGCTGTAAGACCAAGCAGAGCTTACATTCACGAGTCCCGTTGGACCATAACAAACAGAAAAAGAAGGTGTTGACAGGCACAGGAGCACTAACCACAGCTATCTTTCTAGGGATCAGCACAGAGGGATCAGGCAAAACCATCCATCTCCCAGTCTTTCCCTGCAAAGGGTCTCACTGCATACTTTACAAGCTGCTACCTGAGGATTTGGACTATAATTAACATATATCTAGGTGCTCACTGCAATCCCTCCTGGAACCCAAAAGAGCTAGTGGGTCACACTCATGCTCACTCTAATATGAGGTAAGCAGTGTCTCTCTGGAAAGAGCTTCTACACATGTCTGGCACATCAGCCTTTGCACCTACTGCCCAAGGGATGGGCCCCCAGATCACCTGGCTCTGACAGCCAATGGGTTTTGCAGACACAGGGCTATACCAGACAAAGAAGCAGTTTTTAAACAGGCTCAGGAGCAAACTCTATGGCTATACATCCCAGCTCAGTGCAGGAGAAGGCACAAACACCTGTCTCTCACCAGGTGTTTTACCTATCTCCCCAGAAGGGTTTGACTGCATACTTTCCCAGCTGTTGTCTGAGGTCCAACCTCTAATCAACATGCATCTAGGTGCCAACTGCTATCATTCCCCTGGGGACACAGATGGATCTTGGCACACCCCCAACCACGAGGAGCCACAAAGAACAAAGGCAATCATAAAGATCTGAGGGAACCTGGCACTCAGACCAGACTGATTGATGAGAGTCATCTCCTACACAAGACCAGTCTCAAGACTGAGAAAGGTGGCTGCTTTAGCTAATATATAGAAACCAACATAAAGAATCAAAGAAAGTGAAGAAAGAGGAATATGTTCCAAACAAGAGAAAAAGGTAAATTTTCAGAAACTGATCTGACAGAAATAAGTTATTTATCTGATAGAGAGCTCAAAATAACATAAAGATGCTCACCAAGATCAGAAGAGTGATGTATGAACAAAGTGACAATTTCAACAGAGAGAATATCAAAAAGTGCTACAGAAATGACAGAGCTGAAGAATACAATAACTAAAGTGAAAAATTTGATGGAGACACTCATCCACAGACTAGATCAATGGGAAGAAAAGAACAACAAGTTAGAAGATAGGCAATGGAATACACCTAATCAGAGAAGCAAAGAGGAGAAAGAGTGAAGATAGCTTAAGGGACTTATGGGACATCATCAAAAAGAAAAATATTCACATTAAAGAGATCCCAGAAGAAGAGAGAGAGAGGAAGAGGCAAAAGCGAATTTAAAGAAATGCCTCAAAACTGTCCTTATCTGAAAGAAAAAACAAGATGTCCAGATTCAGGTAGCCCAAGAAGTACCAAATAAGATGAATCTAAAGAGATTCATATGCAGACACATTATAATTAAATTATCAAAGGTGACAAAGAAAGCCAGCAAAAGAAAAGCAACTTGTTGCATACAAGAAAATTGTCATAAGTCTATCAGTGGATTTTACAAAAACCATGTAGGCCAGAAGGGAGTGAATAAGATATTCAAAATGCTGAAATAAAAAACATTGTCAGCCAAAGACACTCTATCTAAGAGTTATCCTTCCAAATTAAAGAAGAGATAAAGAATTTTCCAGATGAACAAAAGCTGGAGGACTTCGTCACCACTAGACCAGCCTTACAAGATATGTTAAAAGGAGTTCTTCAGGATGAAATGAAAGAGTGCTAATTAGTTACATTAAAACATGGCAAGGTATAAAACTCACCAGAAAAGGTAAATATATAGTTAAATTCAGAATACTCTAATGTTGTAGTGGTGGTAGGTAAGTCACTTCTATAACTGTAATATAAAAGTTAAAAGACAAAAAAAAAAGTTAAAAGACCAAAGTATTAAGAATTCCCATAATCACAGTAATTTCCTAATGGACACATCAAAAAATGTAAATTACAAGATCAAAACCTTAAAATGTCAGGGGAGAATGTAAAAGTTCAGAAGTTTTCCATACAACCCAAGTTAGGTTGTTATTAGCTTAAAATAGACTGTTATATGGGCACTTGAGTGGCATAGTCAGTTGAGTGTCCAACTCTTGATTTCAGCTCAGGTTGTGATCTCAGAGTCATGAAATCAAGCCCCACATCAGGTTCCATGCTCAGCGATAGTCTGCTTAGGACTCTCCCTCTCTCCCCCTATGTTCCTGTGTGCTCTCTCTCAAAAAAAAAAATAAATAAATAAATAAATAATTTTTTTTTAAAGTAAAAGTAAAATAGACTATTATAACTGTAAGATGTTTTACATAAGCCTCACGATAGTACAAAGCAAAAACCTATAGCAGACACACAAAAGAGAAAGAAATCTAAGCATAGCACCATAGAAAATCATCAAATCATAAAAGAAAACAAAAGAGGAAGAAACAGCAGTTACAAAACAACCAGAAAACAATTAACAAAATGACACAGTAAGGTCCATACTGATCAATAATTACTTTAATGCAAATGCACTAAATTCTTCAATCAAAAGACATATAATAGCTAAACGGATTTCTTTTAAAAAAAGACCCAACTACATGCTGCCTGCAAGAGATTTATTTAAGCTTCAAGTACAGAGACTGAAAATGAAGGGATAGAAAAAATATTCTATGCAAATGAAACCAAAAGAAAGCAGGGGTATACTTATATCAAGTAAAATAGACTTTCAGCCAAAGACTCCAATCAGAGATAAAGAAGGGCATTACATAATGATAAAAAAGTTAATCCAGTGAGAAGATATAACATTTGTAAATATTTATGAACCTAACATAGAAGCAACTAAATATTTAAAGCAAATATTAACAGACATGCAGGGAGAAATAGATAGCACTACAATAACAATAGGGTTGACTACCCTACTCTCAACAATGGATAGATAATAAAGAAAGAAAATCAATACGAAATCATTGCACTTAAACTACACATTAAACCAGATAGATTTAACAGACATTTATAGAACAGTCCATCCAACAGCAGCAAAATACACATTTTGCTCAAGCATACACCTGAAAGCTTCTCCAGGATAGATCGTATGTTACACTGCAAAACTAGTCTTAATTAAAGAAGATTGAAACCTTCTCAAGCACTTTTTCTGATCATGGAGGTATTAAACTAGAAATCAATTATAAGAAGAAAGTTGGAAAATTCACAAATACATGGAGATTAAAAAACATGCTCCTGAAGGGAAAAAAAAAATGGGTCAAAGAGGAAATCAAAAGATAAACCAAAAAAATATCTTGAGACAAATGAAAATGAAAATACAACCTAACAAAACTTGTAAGATATAATAAAAGCCATTCTAAGAGGGAAGTATACAATGAAAAATGCCTACACTGAGAAAAATGAAAGACCTCAAACAACCTAATTTTGCACTTCAAGGAACTAGAAAAAAGGAGAACAAACTAAGGCCAAAGTTACCAGATGGAAGGAAGTAACAAAAATCAGTACAGGTAAATATGAAAAACTAAGAAAACAATTTTTAGCTAGATAATTAAGAAAAAAGAGACAAAACTCAGAAAAAGAAAAGAAAAATCAGAAATGAAAGACAAATTACAACTGATACCACAGAAATACAAAGGATATAAAAGACTATTATAAACAATTATACAACAACAAACCAGACAACCTGTAATAAATGGATAAATTCCTACATATGACCTACCAGGAATGATTCATGAAGAAATATAAAATCTGAACCAACCAATTACTAATAAGGAGATTGTATCAATAATCAAAAACAACCTAAAGTACAAAAGTCCAAGACCAAATGGATTCACTGGTGAATTCTACTATAAATATCTAAAGAAGAATTAATATCAACCCTTCTCAAATACTTCCCAAAAATAGAAGAGGAGGGAATGCTACTAAACTCATTTTACAAGGTCAGCATTACCCTGAAACCAAAACCAACTAGGACACTATAAGAAAAGAAAATTACAGGTCAATAACCCCAATGATACAAAAGTCCTCAGCAAAAATTAGCAAACCAAATTCAACAGAACATTTTTTTAAAGATTTTATTTATTTATTTGACAGATAGATCACAAGTAGGCAGAGAGGCAGGCAAAAAGAGGAAAGGAAGCAGGCTCCCTGCCGAGCAGAGAGCCCGACGCGAGGCACAATCCCAGGACCCCGGGATCATGACCCTGAGCAGAAGGCAGAGGCTTTAACCCACTGAGCCACCCCAGGCGCCCCTCAATAGAACATTAATACACCATGACCAAGTGGGATTTATTCCAGGAATGAAAGGATGGTTCACATCCACAAATCAATCAATGTGATATATCACATCAATAAAGTGAAGGATAAAAATCATATGACCATCTCAATAGATACAGATAAAGCATCTGACAAAATTCAACATCCATTTCTAATAAAAACTCTGAACAAATTGACTATGGAGGGAATGTAGCACAACATAATAAAGGCCATATATGCCAAACCCAGAGCTAACACCATACGAAATGGTGAAAAGCCAAAAGCTTTTCCTCTAAAATCAGGAACAAAACAATAGTACCTACTCTCACACCACTTCTATTCAACATAGTATTGGAAGACCTACCCAAAGCAATTAAGCAAGGAAAAGAAATAAAATGCATTCAAATCAGAAAGGAAGAAGTAAAACTGTTTTTGAATGATGTGATCTTACATAGAGAAAACCCTAAGGACTCCATCAAAAAACTGTGAGACAAATTTAGTAAAATTTCAGAATACAAAATCATTATACAAAAATCTGTTGCATCTGAGGTGCCTCAGGGGTTCAGTCGGTAGAGTCTCCAACTCTTGGTTTCGCTCGGGTCATGATCTCCAGGTTGTGGTCAAGCCCCATTTTGGGGCTTTGTGCTCAGGGGTAAGTCTGCCTGAGATTTTCTCTTTCCCTCTGCCCCTCCCCCATTCATACTGTCTTTTGTTCTCTCCCTCCCTCACCCAAATAAATACATAAGTTTTTTAAAAATCTGTTGCATTTCTATATACCAACAACAAATCATATGAAAGAGAAGTGAAGAAAGCAATCCCACTTACAGTAGTACCAAAAATAATAAAATACTGGGGGACTTGAATGGCTCAGATAGTTAAGCATTTGCCTTCAGTTCAGGTCATGATCTCCAGGTCCTAGGATTGAGCCGCACATCAGCCTCCCAGTTCAGCAGGGAGTCTGTTTCTCCCTCTCCCTCTCCCCCTACTTGTGCTCTCTCTGTCTCTCAAATGAATAAATAAAATCTCTAAAAAATACATGTGTAATATATTAACCAAAAAGATAAAAGATCTATACACTGAAGATTATAAATAGACACTGATGGAAGAAACTGAAGACATTAAATGGAAAGATAACTCATGCTCTTGGACTAGAAGAATTAACACTCTTAAAACATCAACACTACCCAAAGCCATCTACAGATTCAACATAATTTCTATCAAAATCCCAATGGCACTTTTTATGGAATTGGAAAAATAATCCTAAAATTTATATGAAACCACAAAAGACCCCAAATAGCCAAAGCTAATGTAAGGAAAAGAACAAAGCTGGAGACATCACACTTCCTGATTTCAAAATATATTACAAATCAAAACAGTATGTGGTACTGGCATAAAAACAGACAAATGGACCAATGGAACAGAATACAGAGCCCAAAACTAAACCCATGCATATATGGTCAACTAATCTTTGACAAGAGTACCAAGAATACAGAATGGTAATGGATAGTCTGTCCAATAAATGGTGCTGAAAAAAAACAGATATGCACATGCAAAAAAAAATGAAATAGATCCCTATCTTACACGGTACACAAAAATCAACTCAAAATGGTTTAAAAACTTAAATATAATATCTGAAATCATAAAATTTCTAGAAGAAAACATAAAGATAAAGCTCCTTCACACTGACCTTGGCAATAATTTTTGGATATGACACCAAAACCATAGGCAAAAATAGACAAATGGAATTCTATTAAACCAAAAAGACTTCTGTGAAGCAAAGGGAACAATCAGAAATGAAAAGGCAACCTACAGAATGGGAGAAAGTATTTGCAAACCATGTTTCTGATAAAGGGTTAATATCCAAAATTTATATGAAACTCATACAACCAAGTAGCACCAAAAAATCAAATAATCTGATTTAAAAATGGGCAAACAGAACCTGAATAGATATTTTTCCAAAGAAGACATAACAAAAGACCAACAGTTACATGAAAAGATGCTCAACTTCACTAATCATCAGGGAAATGCAAATCAAACTCACAGTGAGATATTACCACATCCTTGTTAGGATAGCTATTATCAAAAAGACAAGAACTAACAAATATTGGCAAGGTCATGGAAAAAAGGGAACTCTTCAGCAATATTGATAGGAATGTAAATTGGTGTAGCTATTACAGAAAACATTATGAAAATTCCTCAATAAAACAAATTTAAAATGGAACTATCCTATGATCCAGCAATCTCATTTCTGGGTACATATATCCAAATAAAATAAAATCAGTGCCTCCATAAGGTATCTGGACTCCTATATTCACCGTAGCATTATTCACAATAGCAAAGATACAGAAACATGCTGTGCACTTTAAAGATACACAATTTTGTCAATTTTTCTGATGTGGCTTGGGAATAAAGAAAAAATATAGATATGTAAAATAAAATCCCCAGATAAAATTATCACTTAACATTAAGAAATTAAAGTAGTTCAAGATTAAATTATATTTATCATTACTGATGACAGAAAAGATGTCACAACATGTATCTCCTTTATGCATTATTATGGAAAGTTTCACACATAGAAAGAATCATACAATAAATCCATCAGCAACTTCCATAATTATTTATTCATAGAGAGTCTTCTTTCCACTACATTTATTTTTCAGTTAAAACTATTATATGACTCAGAGGTCCAAGATGGCAGAGGAATAGAAGATCTGAATTTCGTCTGTTCCCAGGAATTCAGCTAGATAGTTATCAAACCATTCTGAACATGTACAAACTCAATAGGAGATCAAAGAAAAGAATAGCAGCAATTATATGAACAGAAAAATGACCACTTTCTGGAAGGTAAGACGTACTTTGAGTGAATCTGGGGCAATATATGGGAAGAAGGACTGTGAGGGGAAGGGAGACTCCATCAGCCGGCTCCTGTCAAGCAACAGAGCAGTGGAGCACAAAATTGGAACTTTCAGAAGTCTGCTCCACTGAGGGACATCACTCCAGTGGCTAATCAGGAGTGGAACCCTCGCTGGAACAGTGTTGTCTCAGGACTCTAGGGGCCACAGAAAGGGGGGCCCTAGTGTGGCAGAGCTCCCAGTTTTGGAGCAGAGAAGCCAGTCACAACCAGTGAGCAGAGGAGTGGGTTGCCAGCTCAGGGTTGCCATAAACTATGATCTGCAGCACCACTGGACCACTAGTCTTTGAGCAGGGACCCAAAAAGTGGCAGATCTGGGGAGACTCCCCTTCCTCCCCCTGGGAGGAGGAGCACAGGAGCATACCACAGGATCCCACCTCAGCAATCTGCTAGATTTGGAGACTCCAAATGGGATCATGAGCCTAAGATAGAAATTCTCGGTCACAGGCCCGGTGAGTAGAGAGTGTAGCCTGAGACTAGGGAGACAGGAATGATTCACTGTTTTTCCCTGAGGGCTTACTGAGGAGAGGGGCCAAGCACTCAGCTCAGAGACTGGGAGGCAGCCATTTTCGTTTCTTTTTTTTTTTTTTTTTCAGCATAAGAGTATTCCTTGTTTTTGCACCACACCCAGTGCTCCATGCAATCCGTGCCCTCTCTAATACCCACCACCTGGTTCTCCCAACCTCCCACCTCCCGCCGCTTCAAACCCCTCAGATTGTTTTTCAGAGTCCATAGTCTCTCATGGTTCACCTCCCCTTCCATTCATTCTCATCCTCTAAAGCTGCACAGAAAGCCTTCAGAGAACAAAAGCCACATATAGCTAACCAGAGCAGATTACTTAGCCTGGTCCCTCACAGTGCAACTCCACCTGGGGAAAAGACACCTGAGAATTAATGCAACAGACCCCTCCTCCAGTCGATCAACAAGAACATCCAGTCAAGACCAAGTTTACCAATCAATGAGAGCTGCAAATCTCCAGCCATAGCGGAATACAGCACATAGAATTCATGGGGTTTTTTCCCATGATTCTTTAGTCTTTCAAAGTTAATTTTTTTCATTTTCTATTTCTTTTTCTTTAATTTTTCTCTCCTTTTTTTTAAGATTGTATTTATTTATTTGAGAGAGAGAGAGAGAATGAGATAGAGAGAGCATGAGAAGGGGAAGGTCAGAGGGAGAAGCAGACTCCCTGCTGAGCAAGGAGTCTGATGCAGGCCCTGATCCCAGGACTCCAGGATCATGACCTGAACCAAAGGCAGTTGCTTAACCAACTGAGCCACCCAGGTGTCCCTTTTATTTCCTTTTTCAACCAACTTTTTATTAATTC
Source organism: Lontra canadensis (assembly GCF_010015895.1). Lineage (NCBI taxonomy): Eukaryota > Metazoa > Chordata > Mammalia > Carnivora > Mustelidae > Lontra > Lontra canadensis. The sequence continues at coordinate 1,737,349 of NW_022631048.1, read as the reverse complement.
CTTTTTTTTAATCTTTTTTAAAAAATTTTCATTTTTACAGTCATATTCTATCCCTTCATTGTATTTAACTTTATTTGTGTGTGTGTGTATATATATATTTTTCTTCCTTTCTTTAAAATTTTGGGATGCAGATTCATATAACAGACCAAAATATACCCTAAATCTAGTGTATGGCTTTGTTCTAGTAACCTGCCTGATCACATTCTCTCATTATTTTTTAATCTTTCTTCTTTTTTCAATCAACTTCTTATCAATTCCTTTTTTAAAAAACTTTTTTAATTTTCATTTTTTATAGTCATAGTCATCCCTTCATCATATTTACCCTCATTTTTGTATATATGTAAGTTTTCCTTTCTTTAAAATTTTGGGTGACACTTTCTTCTAATAGACCAAAATACATGCACAGTCTAGTGTGTGGCTCTGTTCTATTCACCAACCTGATCATATTCTTTTTCCCCACCCCCACCTTCAGTTTCAGGTCTTCTCTGATTAATTTAGCAAATATTTTTCTGGGGTCAATGTTACCCTTTTAGCATTTTGTTCTCTCATTCATCTATTCTTCTCTCAACAAAATGACAAAATGTAAAAACTCACCTCAAAAAATAGAAAAAGAGGTAGTACCAATTGCCAGAGACCTAATCAATATGGACATTAGTAAGATGTTGGAACTAGAGTTCAAAATAACTATTATAAAGATGCTAGCTGGACTTGAAAAAAGCACAGAATATACTAGAAAATCCCTTTCTGGAGAACTAAAATCTAACTAAGTTGAAATCAAAAAGTCTTTTAATGAGGTGCAATAAAAAATGGAGGCTCTTGCTGTTAGGATAAATAAGGCAGAAGAGAGAATTAGTGACACAGACTACATGATGGAGAAAAAAAGAAGCTGAGAAAAAGAGAGATAAACAAGTATTGGATCACGAGGGGAGAATTCAAGAGATAAGTGTTCTCATAAAGCAAAATAATATTAGCATAATTAGGATTCCAGAAAAAGAAGAGAGAGGGGTAGGAGTTATACTGGAGCAAATTATAGCAGAGAACTTCCCTAATTTGCAGAAGGATACAGCATCAAAATCCAGGAGGCACAGAGAACCCCCCTCAAAATCAATAAAAATGGGCAAATACCCTGACATCTAATAGTAAAACTTACAAATCTCAGAGACAAAAAGAAAATCCTAAAAGCAACTTAGGACAAGAGGTCTGTAACCTACAATGATAAAAACATTAGATTGGCAGCAGACCTATCCACAGAGATCTGGCAGGCCAGAAAGGACTGGCATGATATATTCAGGGTACTAAACAAGAAAAATATGCAGCCAAGAATGCTATATCCAGCTAGGCTACCACTGAAAATAGAAGGAGAGATAAAAAGCTTCCAAGACAAACAAAAACTAAAAGAATTTGCAATCACCAAACCAGCCCTACAGGAAATATTGAAAGGGGTGCTCTAAGCAAAGAGAAAGCCTAAAAGTAACATAGACCAGAAAGGAATAGAGACAATACACAGTAACAGGCACCTTACAGGCAATACAATGGCACTAAATTCATATCTTCCAATAGTTATCCTGAATGTAAATGGGCTAAATGCCCCAATCAAAAGACACAAGGTATCAGGCTGGATAAACAAAAACAAAAACAAAACAAGACCCATCGATATGCTGTCTGCAAGAGACTCATTTTAGACCCAAAGACACCCCCATATTTAAAGTGAGGGGGTGGAAAACCATTTACCTACACTGTTGGTGGGAATGCAAGCTGGTGCAGCCACTCTGGAAAACAGGATGGAGGTTCCTCAAAAAGTTGAAAATAGAGTCACCCTACAACCCAACAATTGCATTACCGGGTATATACCCCAAAGATACAGATGTAGTGAAAAGAAGGGGGCACCTGAACCCCAATATTTATAGCATCAATGTCCATAATAGCTAACCTATGGAAAGAGCCTAGATGTCCATTGACAGAGGAATGGATAAAGAAGATGCGGTGTCTATGTATATACAATGGAATATTACATGACCATCAAAAAATGAAATCTTGCCCTTTGCAATGATGTGGATGGAAATAGAGGGTATTATGCTAAGCAAAATAAGTCAGAGAAAGACAATTATCATATGATCTCACTGATATGTGGAATTTGAGGAACAAGGCAGAGGATCATGGGGGAAGAGACGAAAAAATGAAATGGGATGAAACCAGAGAGGGAGACAAACCATAACAGACTCAGTCTCAGGAAACAAACTGAGGGTTGCTGGAGCGGAGGGAGGTGGGAGGGGTGGGGTGGCTGGGTGATGGACATTAGGGAGGGTATGTGCTGTGGTGAGTGCTGTGAATTATGTAAGACTGATGAATCACAGACCTGTACCCCTGAAACAAATAATACATTTTATGATTTTTTATTAAAAATCTTTCTAAAAAACTATTACATGAAGAACAAAGTAAAACCATAAAAAAAAAAGTCTTGATTCAGGTAAAAACCAGTCACTCAAAATCCTACTCTCTGTCATATTTGTATTCCAATTTCAAAAAAAAAAAAATCTGTAAACTCTGAACTGTTACTTTTTAAATCTTTAGATAAGCATAAATGGGATACCTAGGGAACATAATGGGAAACAATGTTAAGGCAACATTCTCTATGCAAAAATACAGATATTAATATCAAGAATTAGGAGTGAGGGGCGCCTGGGTGGCTCAGTGGGTTAAAGCCTCTGCCTTCGGCTCGGGTCATGATCCCAGGGTCCTGGGATCGAGACCCGCATCGGGCTCTCTGCTCAGCAGGGAGCCTGCTTCCTCCTCTCTCTTCTCTCTCTGCCTGCCTCTCTGCCTACTTATGATCTCTGTCTCTCAAATAAATAAATAAAATCTTGAAAAAAAAAAAAGAATTAGGAATGAATTTATATTCCAGAGCATGTAGTTTACAACTATAAAGGGCATCCTACACGAGGCTTCCAGTATTCCACAAAATAGTTTTTAACACAACGGTATCACCAGCATTAAACTGGCCCCCTGGAGCAGAGATAAGCTCCACCATAAGATAGGAATGCTGGGTTCCGTGAACCACCTGTTATTTCAACAGGAAGTCAAGAGAAGGAATTAAGTTTCAGTCCGCTCTCAGTGAGGAAAAAAATCAGGTGCTCAGGAATCTGGCCAGGAGCCCAAATCCCTCAAATGGGACAAATCGAGGACCCTCACCATGAGCACAACTCTAAAGGGAGTCTTCTAAATAAAGGCCTGCAGGAAAATACGCTCAGAAAAACAAACAACTTGCTAAATAAAAGTTTACCATAATAGAGGCCTTGTGATACAAATTCTTTTGTTCAGTTTACAACAAAAAGGAGGCATAAATACCTCATTACTTTAAATTACAACTTCCAAATACTTCTTTTATATATATATTTTAAAGATTTTTATTTATTTATTTGAGATAGAGAGAGAGTGAGAGAGAGCATGAGAGGGGAGAAGGTCAGAGGAAAAAGCAACCTGACTCCCCACGGAGCTGGGAGCCCGACGTGGGGCTCAATCCCAGAACTCTGGGATCACGACCTGAGCAGAAGGCAGTTGTTTAACCAACTGAGCCACCCAGGCGCCCCCAAGTACTTCTTTTAAAGAGAAACAGGGTCACCTGAGTGGCTGAGTCAGTTAAGGATCCAACTCTTGATTTTGCTCAGGTCATAATCTCAGGATGGTCAGAGAGAGCCAGGCATCAGGCTCTGCATTGGGCATGGAGCCTGCTTAAGATTCTATCTCTCTGGGTTCCTGAGTGGCTCAGTGGGTTGAAGCCTCTTCCTTCGGCTCAGGTCATGATCTCAGGGTCCTGGGATCAAGCCCTGCATTGGACTCTCTGCTCAGCCAGGAGACTGCTTCCCTCCCTCTCTCTCTGCCTGCTTCTCTGCCTACTTGTGATCTCTGTCTGTCAAATAAATAAATAAAATATTAAAAAAAAAAAAAGATTCTATCTCTCCCTCTGCCCTTCCCTGCAACTCAAGTGTGCACATACTCTCTATCTCTCTCAAAAATAATTTAATTTTTTAAAAATAAAGAGAAATATAGTCATTCTTATGGAGGTAGTATGGCATAGTAAATAAGGATGAGTTTCAGGATTGAAAAAGCCTGGATTCAAATTATCCCTGTGTAAACTACTAAATCTTCAACAATTTATCTGATTTCCCTGGTCCTCCATGTCCTCATCTGTAAAATGGCAATATTCACATTTATCACATAGATTTCTTATGGGGATTCTATTTGATAAGACAGCATAACCAAAGCACATTTTACATTGAGAGCTAAATACACTTCATTAATAAATATGCATTAATTAATATACTAATAACATAGTAGCTTACCCTTTCCACAACATATTGAGAATAACAAAAAGAAGGTTGCCTTTGGGGTTATGGACATTGGGGAGGGTATGTGCTATGGTGACTGCTGTAAAGTGTGTAAACCTGTGAAGTGTGTAAACCTGGTGTCCTGGGGTTATGGACATTGGGGAGGGTATGTGCTATGGTGAGTGCTGTGAAGTGTGTAAACCTGGTGTACCCCTGGGGATAAAAATATATGTTTATAAAAAATAAAAAATAAAAAAAAAGAAGGTTGCCTTAAGGTATGTTGAATTGATAAGAATAAATATTCAAAGCACTGTAATTATGTTGTTAAAAACATTAAAATTGGAAGTTTTTGTACTTGGAAACTTGCATTTGTTCATTTTAGAGAAGAAGCTAACAATAATATATATATATAATTATGTATGTGGTATATATATAATATACACACACACACATATATATAATACACACACACACACACACACACACACACACATATACTGATGAGGGATAGAAGTAGAAAAATGTCCATCTTTAGCCTGGAAGGCTGACCTACAGCCTGCAGTTTCTATAAAGATCAAATATGCGCTGGTTGCCACATTCTTAAAGGGTCTCATGACTGCCTACACATCTCACTGACAGTTTGTATCAAAATGAATGATAAGTACCAGAGAAATCTTGCGAAACTATTTTATAAGTAGAAATTCTAAGAAGACATTTATGATCTAATACTCCCTGCACATCCCCTCCCCCTTGAACACTAAGCATATAACCGCCAGCTTCATACAGCAAAAAGTGCAGCTCTTTCTGCCCATGGGTCCTCTCCCCGTGCTACTTAAATAAACTTACTAAGTTGCACCATACAACCTCCCAAGAATTCTTTCTTGACCATTGTACTTGACCATCCTGCAACAGTATTAGTCAAAAATCATTCCACCTTCTCATCTTACACTTAACCTTAACTATTTGAATATTGACTATCGGGACAACCACCAAATATTTCTGACAATAAATAGAAAGTTTTAAAGCAGGGAACTGATATTATCAAATGGTATTTCGTAAAGCTTACTCTGTTGGCCATGTGAAGAGTGATTTATTAATAATTTAATAAAGAGCTGGAAAAAAAATGGTAAGCACGGGATCCGGGTACTTCTTTTTAATTTTACTCTAGCTTTACAATTCCAAAACCAGCATGATCAAAATCCAGATTAAAGAGAAAATATCTAAGCATGTCAGTTCTATTGTATGTTCAAGTAATGGGGTGAGGAAAATTAAGGAGGTTATGAAAAATCAGAGAGGAACACTACACGTACATTCATTCTTTCCCTCCCTTTCTCCTCTCTCTGTCTATCAATCTATCTCTTCTCTCTCTCTCTTCCCTCCCACCACCTTACTCACATTCATTTTAAGGAGCAACCCCGCCATCTTGTGGCTTTTATGAACATTGACTATAAAGCAAAACTTGCATTCCTAGACCTACAAGCCAAACTGCGAGGAAAAGAAACTAAAGGGAAAAGATTTCTTCTTTTAATATTTGCCCTGAATACCAGATGATCTGGCCTTCCCGCTCCTGGCTTCACTCACCTTTCTTCTTAATTGTGTCTAGCTGTGTTTTCTTTGTCTTCTTAACTCTGAGTGCTTAGAAAGCAGAAACTCCCACTGGTGCTTTTGCTTTCTGTGACTCCTATGACACCTCCCACAGTGCTCAACACACTATCAAAGGTTAACTTTCTGACGGCCAAACGGGCCTTTGACAAACTGGCAAGAGAAGCTATGAACTTTCCCCAGAAGAAAATAACTGAACATATTTCAAATCCCATTCGTGCAGCCCTGGTGAAGAGGCAGGTCAAGGGCCCTCAGCAAGCAAATCCCTGCTTGTCTCTGTCCACTCCAGGCCCACAGCACCTCCATGATCAGCATAACTCTCCTGAGGGGGATCAGTTCAAGGACAGCTGTGAGGCTTCCAAGCAACTGAGAGCTCCCGCCTGGGGATTTGGCTTGATCATAAAAAAGAAAAGAGGGAACAAAATAAAGCATCGCTCACAGCCTCTATCATTAGCCTCCTCCTTCTGGTCTCCCTCCCTTCATGCTCGCCTCTTGTGATCATAGTGATCTCCCGAAAACCTAAATCAGAGTGTCCTACTGTCCTGCCTAGTGCTTTCTACGGGCTTTCCAAGTCACCCAGAGTAAATCCAAACTCCATATCCTTGTGTCTTAGTCATTTTCTGCTCTCTGGCCTAATCTCATCAATTTTCCCACTGCCCTCTATCGTGGGTCCTACTGGTCTTCTTGCTGTTCTCTGAATACACCCATAGCTTCCTTATTTCCATCCTGGAGACTTTGCACGACCTGGAATGGTCTTTCTTCCAATCTTCACATGGCTGGCTACTACTGATTATGTGATCCTGAACACACCTTCCCTGACCACCCAATCCAACAGAGGCTTCTAAGAACTCCTTAGCATTTTATCATATTTTCATTCTCTCTAAAGTACTTATCACTATCTGATATTTAACTTTTCAGATGAATATATATATGGCTCTCGTCTAGAATGTTAGCTGTGACAGGGGTGTATGTTCTCTGTGATATCTTCAGCACCTAGAATAAGGTCTACCAGTATCTCAGTAAATGTGTATTAACAGATGAATGAATATTAATAAATAAGCTAGGGAAAATGAAATAACACTTATCTCCTACTGGCTATAAAACAAAGATGAAACTGTACTTCCTCTAGTAATACCTGAAATAACCTGGTTGGGGCTTGGGCAGAAGAACCATATGGGAAGGTCCAGGCAACTAAATTCCCCAGGTTCAACTGCCAACATTCCCCAGGAGACCATACATCTTTGGTCCCCTCTCATCTTCAGTGTTCTCTCTAATGACTTTCATCCTTACCGCAGCTCCAAACAAGATACTGGCAACCCCCTATCTAGAATAATAATGACTATGTATCAGGTCATTACATATTAGACACTGGTATATGTTTGTCCACAAGATCATTTAATTCACATAAAAACCTTACCAGTTAGGTACCATTTATCCCCTTTTACAGCTATAAAATCTGAAGCTTAGAAAGGTTAAGTGGCTTGTCCAAGGCCACATGGATAGGAAGTAGCAGAGCTAAGATTTTAACCCAAGTCTGAATCCTTATATCTAAAGATGTTTGCTTGTGTGTGTACAGACATCCCCACCAAAAAAATCCAAGGTACCACAAGTTAAAGATACCCTACTCAGAAAGTATCATTCCACCTCAGTCACCCCCACAGGCCATCGATCCAGACTCCTCCCTCTCCCACATTCACGTCACTGACACACACATCTGCACACCCACACATCTGCTCAACCCAGAAACCGAAGAGGCATCCTGGACTCTTTTCTCTCAGCTCCTGCCCATATCCAGCCGGTCACAAATTCCTTCAGTTCCTGCCCATATCCAATCGGTCACAAAGCACCGGTTCAGGTAGTAATGGGCTGAAAGGTTGAATCACGAAGTAGGCAGTAAGCAAGATTAATCCCAGGGTTACAAGGACCTTATACGTAGCTATCAGGAGAGGATACTGGGGTGGCCCCCTCTGAGGTTCATTCTTTTCCAGCAGCTGTCGGATAAATTTTCAATTGCCTTCTCTGACATGCCACAGTGATGGCCTGTTTGTGTCACCAAATCAACAGTCTCTGAAAGTTTGTCATAAATGCTGAGCTCACTGGTGGCGAGATCCATGTCCCTCAATATCCTAACTCTCAAATCCATCTAACCCCTCATGTCTTGGGAGAGCTTCCTTCCTGGTCCCCCATATCAGTTTATTGTTCACATGGCTACAGAGACCTTTCAAATATGTAATTATGATCAATTCATTTCCTTTATTAAATTCTTATTAAATTGCCCTACAGGATAAAAATTCCTTAATATGACAGACTGAGTCTTTTGTGACCTGGCCCCTAACTACTCCATACATCTTGTCTCCTGTCACTCCTCCAAAGCAACTCATACTTGGTATAGCTGTTTTCCAATTATTCAAGGCTCTTTCATTCCTCTGGGCCTCTGTATGTGCCATTTTATTTGTGACCCCACCCACTTCCCCCATCTGTCTAGTAAAGATACTCTTCCTCAAGATACACACTTAGTTGATAATGGGCTAGTAAGGACAATAAAGAAGGAGGTTTCAAAGAGGACTACTATCTATCCTGTTAATGAACCCAAAAACAAAACAGAAGTGTGATGGACTCTGAAAAACAATCTGAAGGGTTTGAAGAGGTGGGGGGGTGGGAGGTTGGGGGAACCAGGTGGTGGGTATTAGAGAGGGCACGGACTGCATGGAGCACTGGGTGTGGCACAAAAACAATGAATACTGTTATGCTGAAAATAAATTTTAAAAAATGAAAAAAAAAAAGCTAATACCATGCTATTCACTAGATAGGTAATATGACTATTTCAGCAATTACAGAAACTCCAACAATAGATTATTTACCTGAAAGAAGATCAGAAGGCAATAAAATATTTTACAATAAATAAAGTATCCTTCAAAATACATGTAAATACAGTTGACTTTGGACAGCACAAGTTTGAACCACGCAGGTCCACCTAGACGCAGATTTTTTCTAACATAGCACAGTACTGTAAATATATTTTCTCTTCCTTATGATTTTCTTAATAAAACTTTCTTTTTTCTATCTTGCTTTAAGAATACAGTACATAATATATATGAACATATGAAATATGTGCTAATTGATTGTTTACGTTATTGGAAAGGTTTCCAGTCAACAGTAGGCTAGTAGTAGTTAAGTTTGGGGGGCCAAAACTTTTATACAGAGTTTCAACTGCATGAATTTCAACACCTCTAACCCCCACATTTTCAAGATCCATTGAATCTGGACTTCGTTTCTTTGCTCATTTTCTCGTGTATAAAGTGTTTCTGAATCTATAATGATAGATTATGAACTACTAATGGATTTTATTTTTTTTTAAGATTTTATTTATTTACTTGACAGAGATCACAAGTAGGCAGAGAGGCAGGTAGAGAGAGAGAGGGAGGGAAGCAGGCTCCCCACTAAGCAGACAGCCCAATGTGGGGCTCGATCCCAGGACCCTGTGATCATGACCCAAGCTGAAGGCAGAGGCTTAACCCACTGAGCCACCCAGGCGCCCCTGAATTTTATTTTTTAAAAAAAAATATATATATATATATTTTTTTATCTGTCCCCTGGAAAGTCCTGGAGCCAAAAACTAACCCAGTGGCAATGAGCATTCCTCCATCCAGACTGCGGTCTCTAAATGCCATGTCCTACGAAAAGGAACTAGGATTACATGGAGAAATTGTTGATTCCAGGATGGGGCAGGAAACATACAAAATCCACCTAGAATATCTTGTTATGCCAGAAATCAAAGAAGCTATCAAAGACTACTGGTCATGTCAAAAAAATGCAGAATCCACACCTGAAAAGGCCCACAATAGCCAAAAATGAAATCATTTTGAGTGTGAATAAAAATAATAGCTTCAATGGACTGAAACACATCAAATATGTTAGATTCTGAGAAGCCATATGATATTTTTTTAAGTCATCAGTCACCCTTGGAGGATAAGAGGAAATAAATTCATTATTAAGACAACTAAATAAAGGGAAAGAATTTACATGCATCTTGCCTTTATTAATCCAAGCTAATCACATAGTTGATGAGAGGCTATCCTTTTATAGAAATTTTCCAACCAACGTATGAGGAACCAATGGCAGAATTAGGATGTTATCATTTTCTAATTTCTAATGAATTAATAGATCTTGGCAATCATCATCAATGACTACTAACATCACAAAGAGAGCAAGAGCCAGCCTTTATCTGCCTCCTAGTGGAACTACACATCACCTTCTATGAAATATTCTTTTTTGTTTTTTTAAGATTTTATTTGTTTGACAGAGAAAGAGATAGCCAGAGAGGGAACACAAACAGGAGAAATGAGAGAGGGAAAAGCAGGCTCCCTGGGGCTCGATCCCAGGACCCTGGGATCATGACCTGAGCTGAACACAGATGCTTAATGACTGAGCGACCCAGTCACCCCCTATGAAGTAGTCTTAACAACAACAACAAAAAATCAAACCAAAATCTGAGCAAGCCTACAGATGACAATTTTTAAAGAACAACAACAACAAAATTAAACAAATGGGAATATAATCAGCAAATTCAAACAACTGAACCGACAAACTTATTTTTTAAGCAAATAAGTTACAAGAAAAGAGAGACTGAGGAGGAACTATATAAATTAAAGATTTAAGACACATCAATCAGTTGCAGGGTGCCTGAGTGGCTCAGTCAGTTAAACATCCGCCTTCGGCTCAGGTCATGTTCTCAGGGTCCTGGGCTCAGTGTCCTCACCCCACAACAGGCACCCTGCTCAACTGAGAGTCTGCTTTCTCCCTCCCGCTATCCCTCCTACCCCAACTCGTGTGCCCTCTCTCTCTCAAATAAATAAATAAAATATTTAAAAAAAAAAGAAAGAAAGAAACATAACAATCTGTTGCAATGACTAGACTTCATTTGGATCCCAATTCAAAATAACAAACTGTAAAGTGAAAGAGGGAGAGAATTCGGACAATGTGAACACCAACTGCATATTTAATGATATTAAGGAATTATACTCATTTTTTTATTTACATGTATTAGGAGTTGCTGCTTTAAAAAGAGTCCTTTTCTTTTGGATATATTCCGCAATATTTAGAAATGAGATGATATAAAATCTGAGAGTTGCTTTTAAATAATCAGGAGAGGGAGAATATGTGCGATTATAGACAAAATAAGATTGGCCATGAGATGATTGTACATGTACCTCAAGAACCATTATACTACTCTCTCTACTTTCATGTAACTACATTAAATGTCAAAAAATAAATTTTTAATGATATGAAAATTTTACTGTGTACATCTTAAAGTACACCAAGGAATATTAAAGCTGAATGGGTCTGGGGCAAAAATTCCTGCTTTACAGACGTGAAAACTCAGGACTACAGAGGTCAAGTAACTTGTCCAAGGTCATAAAGCCAATCATTAGCAAACCTAGAACAAACACTCAAGATTTCAGTTTCCCTACCAGGTTCTCCTTCATCTGAACAGGAGAGTTTTATTCCTTTGAAGAATCTTCTGAGCCACTTTCTATTTCATACAATTGATTCAAGAATAATAGTTAATATGTACAGAGCACATGCTGTGTGCTGGGAACTGTGCTGGTGCTTTGTGCCATTTCATCACAGCCTCACAAAAAGTACATGAGGCACTTTAATTACTATTGAGGAAAATGAAATTATGAGAGACTGAGTGCCTCCCCCAAGGTCACATAGCTACTCACCATGAATCTGTAAGTCATCATCAAACTGTGGACCCTCATTACTGTGCAATCACTTTTACAAAATATCTCCATGAGTATCAATAGTTCATACATTGTTCCAAGACCAAAAATGTGATATAGTAATCATTAGGTCTGCTGTCTCAATAACCTTTGAAATTAGACCCCTCATGCAGCAAAACTGGTTGGCTAATTATACAGCACCTAAAGCATTTAAAATATAATACTAACAAGCATATGTTCCCAGTCAGAAAGGGTAAATAAACTTGTGAGTTAAGCAGTATTCTGCCATGCAGCAAAAGCATACTAAGAAAATACAAAATTTTAAAAAAGCTTACACTGGGGTGCCTGGGTGGGTCAGTGGGTTAAGCCTCTGCCTTCGGCTCAGGTCATGATCTCAGGGTCCTGGGATCGAGCTCCGCATTGGGCTCTCTGCTCATGGGGGAGCCTGCTTCCCCCTCTCTTTCTGCCTTCTCACCTCTCTGCCTACTTGTGATCTCTCTTTCTCTGTCAAATAAATAAATAGAATATTTTTTAAAAGTTTCTTTACACTGATGATACCTGTGTTTATCACAGAATTACCACTTTGTTTCATAATATCTAATTTGATGATGTTAATATATACGTGTCTGTTTGTTTAAGAATTGTTCCTTAGACTTATCAAACTCAACACCCAAAGAACAAATAATCCAATCAAGAGATGGACAGAGGACATGAACAGACATTTCTGCAAAGAAGACGTCCAGATGGCCAACAGACACATGAAAAAGTGCTCCACATCACTCGGCATCAGGGAAATGCAAATCAAAACCATAATGAGATACCACCTCACACCAGTCAGAACGGCGAAAACCAACAAGTCAGGAAATGACAGATGCTGGCAAGGATGAGGAGGAAGGGGAATCCTCCTATACTGTTGGTGGGAATGCAAGCTGGTGCAGCCACTCTGGAAAACAGCATGGAGGTTCATTGAAAAGTTGAAAATAGAGCTACCCTATGACCCAGCAATTGCACTACTGGGTATTTACCCTAAAGACACAAATGTAGTGATCCGAAGGGGCACGTGCACCCGAATGTTTACAGCAGCAATGTCCACAATAGCCAAACTAAGGAAAGAACCTAGATGTCCAACAACAGATGAATGGATAAAGAAGATGTGGTATATATACACGATGGAATACTATGAAGCCATCAAAAGAAATGAAATCTTGCCATTTGCAATGACATAGTTGGAACTAGAGGGTATTATGCTTAGCGAAATAAGTCAATCGGAGAAAGACAATTATCATATGATCTCCCTGATATGAGGAAGTGGAGATGCAACGTGGGGGGCTTGGGGGGCTAGAAAAAGAATAGATGAAACAAGATGGGATCGGGAGGGAGACAAACCATAAGAGACTCTTAATCTCACAAAACAAACTGAGGGTTCCTGGAGGGAAGGGGTAGGGAGAGTGTGGTGGGGTTATGAACGTTGGGGAGGGTATGTGCTATGGTGAGTGCTGTGAAGTGTGTAAACCTGGCGATTCACAGACCTGTAATCCTGGGGCTAATAATACATTATATGTTTATTAAAAAAAATAAAAAATTAAACAAAAAAAAAGAACTGTTCCTTAGGCATAGGTTTTATTTTTCCCAACTAGTTAACATAACAATAAGCACACAGTAAGCACTTAACGTAAACATTTGTCACCTGACTGGTGCATATTTTTGTATTTTACAGTATTTCACACATGCCTATGATATTCTTCACATAAACTATCAAAATAAATGTTTTTACAGGACTGACAGGAGTTAGGAATAATTGGATATCAAGATACTGTCTTGTCTATAATATACACAATGTTTTTATGGAAAAGTAATTAAAACTTTTTAATACCTCCATCATAAAACTGGAATCTACAATTTCAAAGACTTTCAGGATCATGTCAACGCATCCTGTTAAACGTGCCTTTAACTACACTGCAATCATGGACACACACACACACACACACACACACACAAACCAATTATCCTAAATCCCAGAAGACTTATTCAACACTACTATAAACCAAATTTATATAAAGAAAATAAATTGCAAAATTTGTTCTCAAATAAGAATTCAAATATAAGGATGCCTCAGTGGCTTAGTGGGTTAAATATCTGTCTTCAGATCAGGTCATGATCCCAGGGTCCTGGGACTGAGTCCTGCATCGGGCTCCCTGCTCAGCAGGGAGCTTCTTCCTCAGCCGGCTGCTCCCCCTGCTTGCCCTCACATGCTCGCTCTCTCTCTCTCTCTCTCTCTCGCTCTCGCTCTCTGACAAATAAATAAATAATATCGTTTAAAAAAAAGAATTTAAAAAAAGAACTCAATTTTCATGGGCTGTATTCTAAAGAAATTATATTAGCAGTTATATCTATATCCCAAAAGTCAACATTTTCTATAAGACAAAAGCAGCTCATATTCTGATAAATGACCCCATAAAATCATTAAAGAATAACAGAATTACCATTGCTATGTATTTTTCATTTTCAGGTACAAAATCAAATTTTAAATGTCAGAAACATAAAACATACTCTGTGAGTAGAAAAGAAAATAAAAATTCAGCCAGACTCTCACATAAAACCAATTCCCTATAGCTAGATTCCCACACCCCAAATAGCAGCACTACGTCAGACTGTGAAAGAACATTCTAGGCAAAGAACATAAAAATGTTCAGTACTGACCTCTTTTGAGAGACTAAACACCATCTCAAATCAAATCCAGATAAGTGGATAACTCAACTGAGTAACAAATTAAGAAGAATCACCTTTAGCCTTCTTTCATTGCCAAGAGAAAAACATTCAATTAAGTGCAGTCTACATCTTTATTTAATAGAGATCAATGAAACAACAGCATAACAGTAACCCAAGGAAGAAAGATATGAAATAAAATCCAGTTATCCTTGAACTTGCCAAAGTTGGGAGCAATTAAAGTCTTTCCAAAACTGCAGACTTCTGGGTAAGCAATGTTTCCTAAACGAGGAAATATGTAGTATTATATATGTGTATACAACAAATCCAAAACCAGGAAAATAACAAGAAATCAGGACAAAGAGTATATAACATGTAATGGCACTGGTGAAAATCTTCATTTGTAGAATAAACTGAAGGAAGCTTCTAAAAAGTTTGCAGTTGAGAGCACATCTAGTGCTCAGACCTTGGTTTTTAAATACCATTCTCCGCTCCATGGAACCAGGGCTCCTTGGAGAAATGCTTGATTCCAGGACTAGGACAGGGGAGGAAGAGTGACATAAAACAGGATAAACCTAGAACATCTCATACCAAAAATTTAGGAAGTGCTCAAAAAATGGTGAGGATATATCAAAAGGACACAGGGGACGCCCTGAAGTTACTCCCACTGGCCAAATCTGGGGTAATCCGCACTGAAATAAACAATGATAATAAAGGATTGGAACCGATCGAATAAAACATGAATCCAACACTGATAGAAAGGAAAAGGAAAGCTCTTCCCTTTTGTAAAAAGGGACGCTTATAAAAAGTTACACTTGTAAAAAGTTACTCTTATTGGGTTTATAAAAATTGTAGAAAGATGATAGATTTTAGATAGATAGAGGCACTAAGAAGTTTAGAGCAGAAGTATTTTTATATCCTAGTTCACGGGATAATAAGCAATAAGTAATGAGTTCTTTTTGTTTCTATTTCCTTAATTATCTCTTTTTAGTAATGAGTTCTAACACATACCTGAACACCATTTAACTTGCCCCAGGCTTGAGGAAGAACAGGAAGATAAACAGGAAGAGGAGGGAAAGGCAGCAGCATCGAAGGAGGCATAGCTACCATTTCCTGAACATTTCCTTGTAATAACCCTATACTAACCCTTATAATAACCCTAAAATTCAAAGATGAGAAAATTTCACTACGAAAGGGTAAGTAACTTATCCAAAGCCACATAAGCAGTAAGTGACAGAGCCAACATTTCAACCCGTCCACTGTATGGGGGACAACCCCCTGCTCTCTTTGCCGTGCTTTGATTCGAGCAGTTCCAGCTTTCTCTGCATTAGGCTTCTATATAAGTATTTGAAGAAAAGGCCAAATAACTTTAAAACACTATATTACACTATCCTCCCTCATAATGTTCCTAGATACCTCCCTGAAGCTGCAATGACAGTATCATTGTGAAGACACAAGACCAAGGCTATAAAGAGGTCAGGATGAGCTAAGCCCAGGCAAAACTTCAGGAAGGAAAAGAACACCCACCACGGTGCTCAAACCCAAAGCAGGAACATGGATAGTCCTTTCATTTCTAGTAAATCAGTTACAACACTTTATTCCACTAATATTGATTTGATAAGTATCTACTGAATATCTACTATGTGTAAATGTTACTTGCAAGAAAATCAGTAGCATTTAAGAAAAATGTTACCATTGGAAAACCATTGGTGTCCAATAATGACAGAATCCAACCCAATGTAGCTTCCCCTTTTGCTAAGTACAGTTTCTGGTGCACCCATGGTTGGGCATATGCTAGAAGGGGTGGGAGTAGAGGAAAATGAGAGCATAGTCAGTATGGAATATCTTACTTAATTGGCACTATCATGTTGATCTAGGCTTGGCAGAGGTTAAAAGCCTACTGTTTTCATAGAGTACTTTAATGGCTTCTTCAAACACTCCCCTACTCCATCAGTGTGGGTTTCTCACCTCCAGGGTCTCTTTACACTGGAGAATCTCTCTCTTTTCCAGCTAATCATCTATGTTCCCTCCTCAGCACCAGACATCATCAGCACACCACCAGCTTCCTTCTGCCCTCTTGGACAGGATCTAAAGCAGTCACACGGTGTTTTTCTCTTTCTCACTCTGATCCACAGGAAATATTGGCAAGACCACAGTGGCTCCCAAACCGCAGCTCTCCAGACATCCTCTGTCTCCCTAAATATCTCAGGCATGAATCACTATCAATCCACTTATCTACCAAGCTCAAGGGAACAAACACCAAATCCTCCCAGAGGTCCCATTTAAGGTCCTTTCCTTTGGTTTAAGATTGTAAATTAGCAGAACAATCTCTTTTGAAACTGCAAGTGTTGGATTAAAAATTTTTTAATTTAAAAATGATTATGGAAATGTACCAAAATCATATACAGTTATCTCAGGGTGGTAGCATAGTAACTCATAATTATTTTCTTTTTTATAGTCCTCTATTTTCAGAATTTCCCACAATAAACATTTGTCCCTGTTGTGACTGACAAAAAGCAGTAACAAATATTTTAACTAAAGAAAAACATAGATAATGTAAATATCTGGTTTATTCTACAATTAGATGTTCCATGAACAAGAGTTTCAAAGCATACTTCCCAATATTAAAGGAAAACTGCTTTTTTTTTTTTTTCCTAACTTCATGGCAAATGTCAAGAAGAAATCTAACTATACTCATCTACGGTATCTCCACAATGATAGAGACACTGACTCAAAAAAAGAAAAAAAAAATTGCCAGTTACTGTATTCCCTCTATAAAACTGGTTTTATGTCAATACATGTATCTTCCTCATTGTTTGAATTAAACTCACATCAAGATGAATTACATTTTTGGGGCACCTGGGTGGCTCAGTTGGCTAATCATCTGCCTTCGGCTCAGGTGATGATCCCAGGGTCCTGGGATCGAGCCCCCACATCGGCCTCCTTGCTCAGCAAGAGTCTGCTTCTCCCTCTCCCACTCCCCCTGCTTGTACTCTCTCTCTCTCTCTCTCTCTCTGTCAAATAAATACTTAAAAAAAAAAAAAAAGATGAATTACATTTCCTTTCAAGTATCCAAACAAGGGCAAAGAAAGATGATTCCAAACATTTTGTGTCAGGGAGAGTCCAACCAGGTTCAACATTTTCCTGCGGATAATCCAAAAATAAATAATTTCGAATTTGCCACGCTAGAATAAGAAACTAAGGTGAGGCTAACATTATTTTGTAGGAAATAAGTATTTCTATTTATTTATGGAACTGTGCCAGGAATAGAAAACTTCTCAAATTATATGAGAAATCACTGCATAAAACGTATTCTCTGTTGCAGCCCTCAGTTAAATATCCTTGATGAAGTGATTACAGACTTTCAGATTTTGTCATTTCCACATGCAACTTCCATTAAGCAGCTCGTTCCTCCATCATCACTCAGGGACTATCACAGCCTGATGGTCTGATAGCCTAAAAGTACTTGGTAACAGACTTATCACAAAGTTGGGAACCAATGCCAAGCTTCCTCCTGATACAGTCAAGTTCCAAAGCCAGCTTTATGTTTTTAATTAATACTATCGTTGCACCAGATGTAAATAAACATCTGGAGCACTCTGGGAATATCATTAGAGCCAGATGAAGTATGAGGGTTCTTCTGACTTCTGAGTTAACACGGCAGGAGACAGCCAGGCCAATATGCTTTCTCTCAACATCCCATCAAAATACCTAGAGAAATATAGTAAAGATCAAAACCTGGGAGTGGGGGGCAGGGATGGAGCCCAGTGGAGGTGGGGTAGGAAGAAAGAAAAAAACTTTGAAGGCAAGATAGCATCACCAACAATGTCAGGTGCAGACTTCGCATTAAAAGCATCATTGGTGCAAAGAATTAAAAAGCACATTCTCGAGCGATACATCACATGCATACTATTCTGAACCAGGACCACACAGGCCAACTTCAAACAAATAGGGGGAAAGAAAGGTTTTTTCCCCCACATGTTCCTATGCTAACAAAAACCAGCCAGAGATTAGGGTAGACTTCCTTATCTTTACAAGGTCCTAATTAAGCAATTGATACTTTTTATGAGACAGTGAACAGAAAATTAAGAATTCTAAGGAAAAAAGTTTGGTCAAAGGCATTTCTTTTTAATAAGGTCCCTTTTAATTTCTACATTGTTATTATCTGCAGTGGTTTCTTTCAGTCCTTTGCAGATAAGAACTTTTTAATTTTTTGCTTTTGTTTTATTGTGTCTGCTTGATGTTTGCTTCAAGCATGCAAACAGCAGTCACCACCCCAAAACCAGCATGACTGGTGTAGAAAGGTTCACCCAAGGAAAATCTCTACAGACATGACCTGGTCCCTGCCTCTCAAAGAGACAAGGTGACCTGATGTTTATAATTGTGATGACTAATCATCCAGTGACAATAAATGAGTGATATCCAATTATAAACCTTTTTTTTTTTTCTCATTTGGAGCACTGGAAGCCAGGTTTCCTCTGTTCTGGAATAGAAAAATTACTACCACAAAGTAGTAATAGCATAGTAACATAGTTCCCTGAACAGTAAAATAAGCATCTCTTGCTTTCATCCCTTTCCTTTAAATTGTGTGAACTGTCCTCTTGGAATGAAACTCCCTAACCATGCAGGACCTACTCGAGGGACACTAGTGACAGTTTTTCAAGGCCATCTATTTCCAGAAGGATTACAACATAGCAAGTGACTCTGTCCACAAATGCAAGATTTTCCAAGAGTACCCTGGCACAGTCAGTAATTCTAGAATCCATAAACTGCATAAAAACAGAAGATTTCCAGAACCAGAATTTGGCCCCACCATCAGTTCCATTCACTTTTCTGTTTCTATAACCATTCAAATTCCAACAAATTCCTAGTACAAAACAGAGGAGAAACTGCATAAGGATTGTAGACGAGCAGGATACCGGGATGCTTTGATACTGAAGAAAAAGTACTGTGAGCAGGAGTGAAGACAAGAGTAACTCTAGAAGCAACACAGAGTTGGGAATTTGGCTGGGGATGGAATAGGAGGGGACTTCACGCGATATCTGTGGCCCTAGCTTCATCATAGTATCAGGCTACAAAAGCAAGAGACTAAAAACCACAGCGCAGCAAACCTCTAGCTAAATTCAGATATGGATTCCATGAACAATCAGCCATGCGACCTAGTGTTGAGAGAGGGGAGGCACCAGCAACCTAGTGGAGAGAACAGAAGAGAACACTCCACCAGCAACATCCTTGCACGTGGCCTCCCCAGGGGCCCGTCATCCTTCTCCCCTCCTTACAGAAAGAGGGTACAGATAAATTACAATACCCTCCTGAGGCAGGTTTAGCCAGTTTGTCCCTTTATACTTCCTTTTTTATTTAAGTACAATTGACATGCAATGTTATATTAGTTTCAGATGTATAACAGAGTGATTTAACAATTCCTGTACATTACTCAGTGGTCACTAGGGTAAGTGTAGTCACCATCTGTCACCATGCAACGTAATTACAGAATTATTGACGATGTTCCCTATACTGTGCTTTTCATTCCAGTGAGTTATGTACTTTATAACTGCAAGTTTGTACCTCTGAATCCTTTTTTATCTGTTTTGTCCATCCCCCACCCACCTCCCTTCATGCTTTCTTGCAAGCTATCTGTATGTCTGCACCAAGAAAAGAAAATGAAAAAAATTTTTAAAGTTTTATTTCCCAAAACAAGTAAAAGAAGTAGAACAGGGCCTTCCTATGAGGAAAATTATAAGTAAATTTCAGTTTTGATCCAATATCTCTCTCCTACTAAAGAAAATTAGAGCCAGCTCTTCCTAAAAGATCTGGCCTGTGGGTTGCAGCCACCTACCTCTACTTACGAATGGAGAAACAGCCATTCCAAAATCCAGAGCCATTCAAAATATAAAAGTTCCAAACCCTCAGCTTATTCTAAATATTATCTCTATTTGATAAGAAATAAATGACACACAAAACTCTTAGACCGGTTCCTGTTTGTTGGTATCCTAAAAGTTCTGAATCATTATAGCTAAAAATACCAACACATGATATAGCCCAGGAAAAGGGAGACATCATTAATTTTGATTGACTCTAAAATATCCGCCCATGCTAGAAATTTTGGGGATCTTTTTCAGTCCTTTACCTCATTCCCCACATCATCAAGGCCTATCAATTTGACACCTGGGTTACCTCCTAGATTACACATTCCCTCATCTCCATACAGCCTTTCCACTTTAAGTCTCAGTGTAGACCCAAGATACGCCTCATGAAGAACGCCACTGTAACCCCAACCTCGGCTTCCAGTCCACAGTTCTGACGTACAAAGAGGCACTAATCAAAACCCTATTTTAAAATGTCCAGTGGGTTTCCAGGCACAGATAGTGAGCTCTGCCCATTCTAACAGAAATAACCAAAGAACTACAAAAAAGGAGGAATCTGTAATGTGGCTTCCAAATTATCAGGAACTTCTATTACACACAACTCAAATGGGATTAGTTTGAACATAGGTCTAGAGTGTAGATATGTAGCTCACCCCCCTAAGCTTCCTCTCCTCACAGGAAGGCAACAGTAGAGAGTATGTAGTGGTAAAGGCAGAACAGCGAGACTGCCTGGTTCAAAGTCTGGCTCCACTGCTTACTAGCAGGGTAATGCCGGACAAGTCACTAAACCAGCAGCGTGATCCTGGATGAGTCAATGAACTGGCAGGGGGATCCTGGATGAGTCAATGAACTGGCAGGGGGATCCTGGACAAGTCAATGAACTGGCAGGGGGATCCTGGACGAGTCAATGAACTGGCAGGGGGATCCTGGACAAGTCACTGAACTGGCAGGGCAATCCCAGAGCAGTCATTGAACCGGCAGGGTGATCCTGGACAAATGACTGAACTGGCAGGGTGATCCTGGACCAGTGTCTGAACGGACAGGGTGATCCCGGACAAGTCAATGAACCAGCAAGGGCATCCTGGACCAGTCACTGAACTGGCAGGGCGATCCTGGACAAGTCACTGAACCAGTAGGGGTGATCCTGGACCAGTCACTGAACCAGCAGGGCAACCCTGGACAAGTAACTTACCCTCACTGTGACTCAGTTCTCTCTCTTAATACATATAAAGTGACAAACAGTACCTAAAATTCGTTATGTTCAATAATTACTATTATTATCCTACTACAGTGTAGAGTCCATGAAGGCAGGGATTTTTCTGTTTTGTTCATTACTGAGTTCCCAGGGATAGAAAGTCCTGGAAGGAGAAAGAAGGGTTATGGGAAAATGTTTTTGCACCATACCAGTCAGTGTTTTCTCCACAGATTTGTCTCAGAATGAACTTCTCCGAAGGAGAAGGCGATACCTTAGTGGTCAATAACAAAATGGTGCTGTTTGGTTCAAACAATGCTGTTTCATGTTCTCAGTAGGCCACTTAGTACATGGATTCAGCCTCAAAGATTTGTAAAAATGGAGTTAATGCCTATCCACCTCACTGGGCTATCTTGAGGATTTGGTGAGATAATGTATATTTAAAAAAAAAAAAAAGCACTTAGTTGCAGAGCTAAGGCAAGGAAAATAAAAATGAACTTGTCCTGGTGCCAGAAACTGACATTAAAAAGAGGCAGAGAAAAGCTAGAAGAGGGGGAGAGACAGGTAGGGAGAAAGAGGGAGAGCAAAAGAAAGGAAAAGATGGAGACAGACACAGAATCCAACCTAAAAGTGCAACCAATGGCCAAAGCGGGAGAAACTTTAACAGTTTTATTTTATTTTATTTATTTTATTTTATTTTATTTTATTTTATTTTATTTTATTTTATTTATTTGAGACAGAGAAAAAGAGAGAGCACACAGGGGAGGGGCAAAGGGAGTGGAAGAAGCAGGCTCCCCACTGAGCAGGGAACCCACTGTGGGGCTACATCCCAGGACCTCAGGATCATGACCTGAGCCAAAGGCCGACACTTAACCAACCACGCCACCCAGGTGCCCCAAGCTGGAGAAATTTAAGCAACAAAATAAATAACAATAGCAACTGATTATAACCAAATGAGTAAGACATATATGCATGAGTCCATGCTGATATGAGTGAGTAAACAAATAAATGAGGAAGAATGGACAAATCATCCTTTCAGAATAATTACAAGTATCTGTAGATACTGCCCACCCCCAGAAGGTACGGCTTCATTCCCCTCAACTTGAAAGTAAGATGAGCTTAGTGAACAGAATGCAGTACAGAAAGGGAAAAGCAGTGAATCTATAGTAGAGAAAGCTGGCAGACCCCACTCTAAACAGGAGATCAAAGTTAACATAATCAGTGATGGACCATGTTGATATTGGGTACCCCCGACATGATACCATGAGAAGGGCATTTCACCTCTGTGCTATTCTTCCCCAAAAGCCCATCACCGCAGTTTAAGCATAAGAAAACATCAGATACGGGGCACCTGGTTGGCTCGGTGGGTTAAAGCCTCTGCCTTCGCCTCAGATCATGATCTCAGGGTCCTGGAATCGAGCCCCACATCAGGCTCTCTGCTCAGCAGGGAGCCTGCTTCCCTCTCTCTCTTTCTGCCTGCTTCTCTGCCTACTTGTGATCTCAATCTCTCTCTCAAATAAATAAATAAAATCTTAAAAAGGAAAAAAGAAAACATCGGATAAACCCAAAGTAATGGACGTTCTATGAAACATCTAACAAGCACTCTTTGAAAGTGTCAAGGACATAAAAATAAGGGAAGCTTGAGGAACTGTTACAGGTTGGAGAAATTTAAGGGAACATAGTAACTATATGCAATGGAATATCCTGGAATGGATTCTGGGACAGAAAAAAGACACTGTGGAAAAATTGGTAAAATCTAAACAAAGAGTGGGGTTTAACATATGATATCAGTGTTAATTTCTTAATTTTGAGAAATGTATCCTTGTTATAGGAGATGTTAACATTAGAAAAAGGCAAAGAGCATATACAAACTCTCTGCACTATCTTTGCTCTTTTCCTGTCCATCTAAAATTATGCCAAAATACAAATTTCTTAGGAACTTATCGTATCCTTACCACACAGCACCAATAAGTGTTAGAAAATAAACAGAGCATCTAAAACAGAGAGAAGAAAGGGCAGGGGCCTAGTGGTCTAGAACAGATTGGCTCCAGCATGGGCAGGGTCCCTAGAGGCTTTCTCTTACTAGATCACACTTGGTGAAAGCAACAGAACTTAGGGGACAGTAACAGCCACAGAAAGGGCAACAGGCCTGGAAAGCTTCAGGCAGTAGCTCAGGTTATATGTGACAAAAAGCACTGTCCTCCCTCCTGTCCTCCTTCCACTGCTACCTCCACTAACTTTGAAGGCAGGTCCTTAACGCTGGCTGCACATTTTAATTACCTGGTGAACATCTGCAAAAAGTATGAGCCAGGCCTCACCCTGCCCTCTCTGAGATTCTGGCTGAATGGGGTGGAGCCTGGCATCAGCATTTTTTAAATGATTTCAGGTGATGCTACTGTGTAGCCAGGGTTAAGAAATGCTCTCTTAGAGGAAAAGTGCCCTTAATCAGGACCCACTAACAAAGGGATGCTGATGCCACACATGTAAGTACTCCTGGAAATTGTTAGAAATGTTGGAGGAAAGAAAGCCATAGAAAACAAAGAAAAGAGCTGGCATGGAATTGGAAATATACATAATTTAGGGGGTAAGTGCTTTCAAAACAATAAGAAGGGGCAAAGCGACAGCAGGGATGGGAGAAGTGGAAAGAGAGTCAAACCAGCCCTATAAGAGATCTAATCATCTTCTAAAGATTTAGGACTTTATTATAACAAGGCCTAGAGCAGAGTTTAATGTTTTTCAAACCAAAGACGGCAGCAGAGGGATGGCAAATATTCTCATAGATAAGTGTTTTCTTAGAGAATTTTGAATTTTCTCTTTTCAATTCAGTAATAACCCTCCCCCAAAATAATTAACAGCAACATAGCCTAATCAGCTAATTGACAACTTCATAACTAAGCACTAACCCAGAATTTCAATGCATGCATTAATGTGTTTACAGCCAAGTTTGTTCCTAATGAAATCCAAATATCATGGTGCATGGTTCTGCAGTAATTTCAAAGAAGGAAAGCGCTGAGAGAATGGCATCATGTATAACTGCGGTAAGTACCCTATTCCTTTGGGGAGCGGAGGAACAACACAGATGTTAACTTTGTACTGACTTGCAGCTGTGCAGCAGCAAGCAAGTGGAGACACAAAACCACAAAGGAGTTTTACTATCACTAATTCCAAGAAGAAGTGCTAGAGATATTTAATGCAAATGTCAATAACGCCTCATTGCTAACCTCGAGTTTGCTGTAATGCAATTTTCATTTCATATAAGTAATACACATATTTAGTTTATTAAGTTAAATAGTATTACAAGATTTATAACAAAAAAAAAAAAACCACAATCTTCCATCTCACACTTCCCTAGGCTCAAATCCCACTACCCACAATTATTCCCAACTCTTTTAGCTAGATAACATTGATCTTGAGTTTATTCTATATAGTAACATAATAGTGATTTATGCCATAAATATAAAAAGTAAAACTTTAAAACTTTTAGAAAACAATATAGGACAATTTCTTAAGTATTTACCTTAATAGTTTTAAAAATGATATCCATATTACTATTTCTAGAATTTCAACTTCAGACATTAAATATTAGCTTTCAACTATGGAAGATTTTGTGATCTTACATCATGTCCCAGATAAAATCATATAGTCAATTTTGGTATTTATCTTAGTATGGCCATGAAAATATTGTTGGGGTGCCTGGCAGGCTCTGTCCATAAAGCATGTGACTCTAAATCTCAGGGTCATGAGTTTGAGCCCCACATTGGGTGTGGAGCCTACCTAAAATTAAAAATACCAAAAAATATATATATATATTGTCTACTTCTGAGTCACATTATCTTTCTTTTTCTCTACTTTTCAGTGTGCTTAGTTTTTTTACATACCTAATACTAAATCTTTCCCCACTACCCTTCCAATAGAACTGAACTTCCTATCTGATGACTAAACACATGAGGCAATCTCTAAGTTCCACTTCTTTTTTTAATTGGAGTCCTGTGTCCTCCTATCCAGCCTGGGCCAGATGTTCTTCAGACCTGCTCCAAAGCCTGCTTTCTAGGACTTTCCTACACCTAGCTCTATGCTGTTGAATCTCTTGTTTCCCCAAACCCAGGTCTTCCTTCACTACTATTGAATAATCAATTAATTATATTATTATTCCCTTATCTTGCTGGAAAACATCCTTCAGTAACTTCCAGAGAAAGTATGCAAAGAAGTAAAACTTCTGAATTTGAGTAAAACTTACACATCTGAAAACCTTTACTCTACTCTTATACTTGTTTTGTCTGGGTGTAGAATTCAAGGGTAAATACCATTTTGGAAGGAGCAAGATGGCAGAGGAGTAGGAGACTGAGATATCATCAGGTCCCAGGAGTTCAGCTAGATAGTTATCAAACCATTCTGAACAGCTAAAAACTCAACAGGAGAGAGAAGAAAAGAAGAATAGCAATTCTAAGAACAGAAAATCGACAACTTTCTGGAAGGTAGGACATGTGGAGAAGTGAATCTGAAGTGACAAGAAGATAGACCGCCAGGGGAGGGGCCAACTCCTGGCAAGTGAGAGAGCAGCATAGCAAAAAATCACAAAGATATTTGAGAATCACTGCAATAGGACCCTCCCGCAGAAGATCAGCAAGAACATCCAGCCAAGGGGTGCCTGGGTGACTCAGTGGGTTAAGCTGCTGCCTTTGGCTCAGGTCATGATCTCAGGGTCCTGGGATCGAGTCCCACATCGGGCTCTCAGCTCAGCTTCCCTCTCTCTCTGCCTGCCTCTCTGCCTACTTGTGATCTCTGTCAAATAAATAAATAAATAATCTTTAAAAAAAAAAAAAAAAGAACATCCAGCCAAGACCACATTCACCGATCAATAAGAACTGTGGAACTCCAGAGCCAGGAGACCATGAGGGTTGAATTTGACAGGTAAGTTTATATAATAAGACGAAACAGTATGAGAATCATTGGGATACCAGAAGAAGAAGGAGAGAGAGAGGGGCAGAAAGTATATTGGAGCAAATTATAGCATAGAATTTCCCTCATTTGGCAAAGGGAACAAGCATCAAAATCCAGGAAGTACAGAGAACTTTGAAAGTGGTCCTCTAAGTAAAGAAAGAGCCTAAAACTACCAGGTCAAAAAGGAAAGGAGACAATATACAGAAATAGTCACCTTACAGGCAATACAATGGCACTAAATTCATATTTTTCAATAGTTATCCTGAATGTAAATGAGCTAAATGCCCCAATCAAATCACAGGGTATCAGAATGGATAAAAAACCAAAACCCATCAATATGCTATCTACAAGAAACTCATTTTAGACTCAAAGACTCCTCCAGATTTCAAATGAGGTGAGGAAAACAATTTGCCATGCTAACGGATATCAAAAGAAAGCTGGGGTGGCAATCCTTATATCAGATAAATTAGATTTTAAGCCAAAGACTACAATAAGGGATGAGGAAAGATACTATATCAAATTTAAAGGGTCTGTCCAACAAGAATATCTAAAAATTTTAAATAGCTATGCCCCTAACATGGGAGCAGCCAATTCTATAAACCAATTAATAACAAAATCAAAGAAACACATCGACAATAATACAATAATAGTAGGGGACTTTAACACCCCCCTTACTGAAATGGACAGATCATCTAAGCAAAACATCAACAAGGAAATAAAGGCATTAAATGACACACTGGACCAGATGGACATCACAGACATGTTTAGAACATTCCACCCCAAAACAACAGAACACACATTCTTCTCTAGTGCACATGGAACATTCTCCAGAATAGATCACATCCTGGATCACAAATCAGGTCTCAAATGGTACCAAAAATTGGGATCATTCCCTGCATGTTTTCAGACCACAATGCTCTGATAATAAAACTGAATCACAACAGGAAAGTTGGAAAAAACTCAAATACACAGAAGCTAAAGAGCATCCTACTAAAGAATGAATGGGTCAACCAGGAAATTAAAGAAGAATTGAAAAAAATTCAAGGAAAAAAATGAAAATGAAAACTCAACTGTTCAAAACCTATGGGACACAGCAAAGGCATTCCTGAGAGGAAAGTCTATAGCAATACAAGCCTTTCTTAAGAAACAAGAAAGATCGGGCACCTGGGTGGCTCAGTGGGTTAAGCAGCTGCTTTCAGCTCAGGTCATGATCTCAGGGTCCTGGGATCAAGTCCCACATGGGGCTCTCTGCTCTGCAGAGAGCCTGTTTCCTCCTCTCTCTGCTTGCCTCTCTGTCCACTGTGATCTCTCTGTGTCAAATAAATAAAATCTTAAAAAAAAAAAAAGGAGGTTAATTTAAAAAAAAAAAGAAACAAGAAAGATCTCAAGGACACAACCTAACCCTACACCTAAAGGAGGTGGAGAGAGAATTGCAAAGAAAGCCAAAACCCAGCAGGAGAACAGAGATAATACAGATCAAAGGAGAAATCAATGGAATAGAAACCAAAAGAACAGTAGAACAAATCAATGAAAATGGAAGCTGGTTCTTGGAAAGAATTAAGAAGATTGACAAACCTCTGGCCAGACTTACCAAAAAGAAAAGAGAAAAGACCCAAATTAATAAAATCATGAATGAAAGAGAAGAGATCACAGCCAACACCATAGAAATACAAACAATTATAAGAACGTGTTATGAGCAACTATACACCAGCAAATTTGACAATCTGGAAAAAAATGGGTGCATTCCTAGAGATATATAAACTACCAAAACAGAACCAGGAGAAATAGAAATAGAACCTGAACAGGCCCATAACCAACAAAGGAGATTGAAGCAGTCATCAAAAATCTCCCAAAAAACAAGAGCCCAGGGCCAGATGGCTTTCCAGAGGAATTCTACCAAACATTTAAAGAAGAATTAATACCTATTCTCCTGAAACAATTCCAAAAAATAGAAATTGAAGGAAACTTCCCAACTCATTTTAGGAGGCCACATGACCTTGATCCCAAAACCAAAGACCCCATCAAAAAGGAGAATTACAGGGGCGCCTGGGTGGCTCAGTGGGTTAAAGCCTCTGCCTTCGGCTCAGGTCATGATCCCGGGGTCTTGAGATCGACCCCCGCATTGGGCTCTCTGCTCCGCAGGGAGCCTGCTTCCTCCTTTCTCTGCCTGCCTCTCTGCCTACTTGTGATCTCTGTCTGTCAAATAAATAAATAAAATCTTTAAAAAATAAAAATAAATAAAAAGGAGAATTACAGACCAATATCCTTGATGAACACAGATGCAAAAATTCTCACCAAAACACTAGCCAATAGGATCCAACAGGACATGAAAAGGATTATTCACCATGACCAAATGGGATTTGTTCCTGGGCTGCAAGTTTGGTTCAACATCCACAAATCAATCAATGTGATACAACACATTAATAAAAGAACAAGCGCCATATGATACTCTCAATAGATGCTGAAAAAACATCTGACAAAGTGCAGCATCCCTTCTTGGTCAAAATTCTTCACAGTGTAGGCATGGAGAGAACATACCTCAATATCATCAAAGCCATCTATGAGAAACACAAGTGACTATCATTCTCAGCGGGGAAAAACTGAGAGCTTTTCCTCTAAGGTCAGGAACACGGCAGGCACGTCCACTATCACCACTGCTATTCAACATAGTACTAGAAGTCCTAGCCTCAGCAATGAGACAACAAAAAGAAATAAAGGAAATCCAAATCAATAAAGAAGAAACCAAACTCTCACTCTTTGCAGACGATATGATACTACATGTGGAAAACCAAAAAGACTCCACTCCAAATCTGCTAGAACTCATATAGGAATTCAGTAAAGTGTCAGGATATAAAATCAATGCACAGAAATCAGTTGCATCAACAACATATACATCAACAACAACACAGAAGAAAGAGAAATTAAGAAGTCGATCCCATTTACAATTGCACCCCAAACCATAAGATACCTAGGATAAACTTAACCAAAGAAGCAAAGAATCTGTACTCAGAAAAGTAAAAAGTCCTCATGAAAGAAATTGAGGAAGACACAAAGAAATGGAAAAACGTCCCACGCTCATGGATGGGAAGAACAAATATTGTGAAAATGTCTATGCTACCTAAAACAATCTACATGTTTAATGGAATCCTTATCAAAATACCACCAATTTTTATCAAAGAAATGGAAAAAATAATCCTAAAATTGATATGGAACCAGAAAAGACCCCAAATAGCAGAGGAATGTTGAAAAAGAAAACCAAAGTTGGTGGCATCACAATTCCAGACTTCACGCTCTATTAAAAAGCTCTAATCATCAAGACAGTAGGATACTGGAACAAAAACAGACCCATAGATCAATGGAACAGAATAGAGAGCCCAGAAATGGACCCTCAACTCTATGGTCAACTACTCTTCGACAAAGCAGGAAAGAATGTCCAACGGGAAAAAAGACAGTCTCTTCAACAAATGGTGTTGGGAAAATTGGGCAGCCACATGCAGAAGAATGAAACTGAACTATTTCCTTACACCGCACAAAAAAAATGGACTCAAAATGGATGAAAGACCTCAACGTGGGACAGGAATCCGTCAAAATCCTTGAAGAGAACACAGGCAGCTACCTCTTTGACCTCAGCCACACCAACTTCTTCCTACAAACATCGCCAAAGGCAAGGGAAACAAGGACAAAAATGAACTACTGGGACTTCATCATGATCAAAAGCTTTGCACAGCAAAGGAAACAGTCAACAAAACCAAAAGAAGATATTTGCAAACGACATATCAGATAAAGGGCTAGTATCCAAAATCTATAAAGAACTTATCAAACTCAACACCCAAAGAACAAAGAATCCAATCAAGAAATGGGTAGAAGATATGAACAGACATTTCTGCAAAGAAGACATCCAAATGGCCAACAGACACATGAAAAAGTGCTCCACATCACTTGGCATCAGGGAAATACAAATCAAAACCACAGTGAGATACCACCTCACACCAGTCGGAATGGCTAAAATTAACATGTCAGAAAATGACAGGTGTTGACAATGATGCAGATAAAGGGGAACCCTCCTACACTGTGGGAATGCAAACTGGTGCAACCACTCTGGAAAACAGTATGGAGGTTCCTCAAAAACTTGAAAATAGAGCTACCCTATGATCCAGCAATCACACTACTGGGTATTTACCCTAAAGATACAAAATGTAGGGGAATG
>NW_022631048.1:1691736-1706776 GCF_010015895.1 Lontra canadensis | reverse complement strand
TGTATAAGGAGATGTGGTATACACACACACACACACACACACACACACACACACATATACATACACACAATGGAATACTATGCAAACATCAAAAGAAAAAAAATCTTGCCATTTGCAACGACATGGATGGAACTAGAGGGTATCACGCCAAGCGAAATAAGTCAGTCAGAGAAAGGCAACTATCATATGGTCTCTCTGATATGAGGAATTTGAGAGGCAGGGCAGAGGGTCGTGGGGGGTAGGGAGGGAAACAACAAAACAAGATGGGATCAGGAGGGAGACAAATCATAAGAGACTCTTAATCT
Source organism: Lontra canadensis (assembly GCF_010015895.1). Lineage (NCBI taxonomy): Eukaryota > Metazoa > Chordata > Mammalia > Carnivora > Mustelidae > Lontra > Lontra canadensis. The sequence continues at coordinate 1,706,471 of NW_022631048.1, read as the reverse complement.
CATGAAACAAACTAAGGGTTGCTGGAGGGTAGGGGAGGAGAGTTAGGGTGGCTGGCTTATGGACATTGGGGAGGGTATGTGCTATAGTGAGTGCTGTGAAATGTGTAAGTCTGATGACTCACAGACCTGTATCCCTGGGACAAATAATAAATTATATGTTAATAAAAAAATACCATTCTGCCTTAAAATTTGGAAGGTTTCTTTCCAGTAGATCAAGATAAATAATTGTATTATCCAAATCTTCCAAATTGTTAATGACTTTTTTGGGTCTACTTGTCCTATGAATTACTGAAAAAGATGTACTAAAATCTTCAACTCTAGGGGTCTCTAGATGGCTCAGTTGGTTAATGGTTTGTCTTCAGGGGTGCCTGGGTGGCTCACGTGGTTAAGCCGCTGCCTTCAGCTCAGATCATCAGTGTCCTGGGATCAAGTCCCACATCGGGCTCCTTGCTCAGCAAGAAGCCTGCTTCTCTCTCTGCCTCTGCCTGCCACTCTGCCTGCTTCTACTTTCTCTCTCTCCCTCTGACAAATAAATAACCTTAAAAATTTTATTTTTAAAATATTTTAATTTAAAATTTAATTTAATTTAAAATTTAATTTAAATTTAAATTTAATTTAAATTTTAATTTAAAATTTTTAAAATTTTAACCTTAAAAAAAAGGGGGTCTGTCTTCAGCCCCCATCCCAGGATCAAGCCTCACACTGAGCCTGCTCCAGGCTCCCTGCTCAGGTTTCCCTGTCCCTCTGCCCCTCAGCCTGCTTATGCTCTCTTGCTCTCATTCTCTCAAATAAATAAAATCTTAAAATAAAAATCTTCAACTGTAACCGTGAGTTTATGTTTTCCCTTATAGTTTTGTCAATTCTTATGTATTATGAGACCATATTATTTGTGGTATGTATCTTTAGAACCTCCAGACTTCTCATGAATTTATCATTACAAACCATGTGAATCATAAGGCATGAATCCTTATCAGGTACCCTTTCTTTTGTTTAAAAATGCTTTCTGCTTTAAAATCTATCGTTTAGTATTAACATAGCTTCACCAACTTTATTTTTTTTAAAGATTTTATTTATTTGACAGAGATCACAAGTTGGCAGAGAGGCAGGCAGAGAGAGAGAGAGAGGAAGGGAAGCAGGCTCCCCGCTGAGCAGAGAGCCCAACGCAGGGCTCGATCCCAGGACCCCAAGACCATGACCTGAGCCGAAGGCAGAGGCTTTAACCCACTGAGCCACCCAGGCGCCCCCCCCAACTTTCTTTTAATGTTTACATGCTACATTGTTTTCCAGCTTTTTGTTCTCAACTTTTCTGAATTATTTTGTCTTAAATGTGTCTCATAAGTGGAGCACCGGCTGGCTCTGTCTGTAGGGCATGTGACTCTTGATCTTAGGGTGGAGAGTTCAAGCCCCACCTTAGGTGTGGAGCCTACTTTAAAAAAATAAGAAAAAAAATTAAAGGTATGTCCCATAAGCAATATTTAGTTAAAGTGTGGTTTGTTTGTTTTTTGTTGTTTTTTTTTTTTAATCTAGTCTGACAATCCTTGATATTGACTGGTAATGTTAATCTATTTATATTTAAAGGATTGTAGGGCAGCACCAGATCCAAGACAGCAGCCAACCGGAGGCTGATGAAGGAGGTAGAAGAAATCCGCAAAGGTAGAATGAAAAATTTGGGTCACATCCAAGTCAATGAAGCTACTGCATTACCTTGGCAATGACTTACTGTTCCTGACAAGTCTCCATCAATAAGGGGGCCCTTATCATGGGAATCAACTTTCCATTCAAACCACCAAACATCACTTGAAAGAAAGATCACCAGAACAATGACGAGGGGGGCAGGTCTGCCCAGTATTGAGCGCTAAAAACTGGAAGCCAGCAACCAAAACCTACCAAGTAACCCAGTCCCTCCTAGCGCTGGTGAACGACCCCCAGCCGCAGCACCCACTGCGGGCTGGCCTCGCTGAAGAATAAGGACCGCGAAAACTTCGTAAGAACATTGTAGACTCTACAAAGCAATACGGGGCGCGACCGACGCCAGCGAGTGTGCGCGGGGACCCCCCCATCACATCCGCGCACGCAGACACCCCGCAAAGCAGGACTCTGGGAAACTGACGCGCACCGCCGCCTGGCGTTGGCTCCAGGCAGTTACTCAGTTTCTACTCGTGTTAATCAAAAGTGGTCTAAGTAACCTGTCAAGAAAGGATTAAAAATTGAAGATGCTCTAGTTCTGCTTTCTTTGTTTCAAATAAAAAATCACTTCTTCAATCTACTTTAAAAGAATGGTGTTTCTTTTCTTGTCCAAACTAATCCAGATCTTCAATTTACATTCCAGCCCTAAAGGTTAAAAAATGGAGGGGGGGGGTAGCTTACAGTTCCCTTTCTTCCCCCGCGCTTGCAAACTCCCACTTTCTTGCATTTGGCGTATCTTTCACCCATTGGCTTCCCCAGGCCCTTCTCTGGCTCCTCCACTCCTGTGTGCGCTGCCCCCCTGTGGGAGACGTGCAAATTGTCCTTAATTCCTTCAAAAGACAGATCAGATTGTATCACTTCTCTGCTCAAAAATCCCCGATGGGCTTGGCATCTCAGAGTAAAAGCCAAAGTCCTTAAAGCTGCCCACAAGGCCCCATGGGATCCAATCCCCAACCCCCTCTCTAACCTAAACTTCATTAATTGTCCACTCACTCACTCGGATCCAGCCCCATTAACTGCTCAAGTTTCCTTGAACCTGCTTAGAATGTTCTTGTTCAAGATACGAGTTTATGTATGCATTCTTTCACTTCTTTCAGGCCATTGCTCCAATGCCACCCCCCTCATCTATGGGGCCTTACCTAATCCCCTTTTCTCCACTGATGGTTTTCAAAGATGACTTGAGTTTTTTGAACTTATCATAACAGTTAAGAAACCTAGATACCTGAATGACTACATGAGAAAAGCCCCCACTGACACAACTTAGGCAGTGACATCAGAAAAAAATTAACTTCTAGTGTATAAAGTCATTGAGAATTTGGAGTTATTACAGCAATATTCTATTTTAAAAAGTTGAGGTAATTTATTAGTGTTAAGGATTGAGTCTTGGCACCAGACCTGTGATTTTGGACAAGACTCTAGGCCTCTGCTTCATCACTGAAATAAAAATAATTAGTACACCACATTAATTTTTATGAAGACCAAATGAGGTAATGCATGTAAAGCTTTGACCACATAGTAAGATTCAATAAATAGAAGCTATTATTAGTCAAGGTAGGATTCTTGAAATCAAGGAAGTACATGGGTGATGGTTAATTTACGTATCCATTTGACTGGGCGAAGGGATGCCCAGCCAGTCAGTAAAACATTATTTCTGGGTGTGTCTGTGAGGGTGTCTCAGGAAGAGAAGAGCATTTGAATCAGTGGTCTGAGTGAGTAAAGATCACCCTCTCCAATGTGAATTAGCATCATCCAATCTGCTGAGAGCCTAAATAGAACAAAAAGGTGGAGGAAAGGCACATTTTCTCTCTCTCTTTCTCTCTCTCTCACTCTGCTTGAGCTAAACCGTCTGTTTTTTCCTGGCCTCCGATATCAGCAGTGCTGGTTCTCAGACTTCTTCAGACCAGGATTTACACCATGGCCCCTCCCCACCCCATACTGAGGCCTTCGGGTTTGGACTGAATCACACCACTGGCTTTCCTGGCTCTCCGTTTTCAGAGGGTGGATCCTGGGACTCCTCAGCCTGCATAACGTCAGGAGTCAATTCCTATAATAAATCTCCTCATATATATTGGTATCGATAGATATAGATACCCTATTATCTATCTAGATTATTCTATGTCTCCGGAGAACCCTGACTTATACAACACGTTAACTGGCATTTGACAGCAAATACATCTGCTGAATTGAGAATACAGAACTGGGGACAGCCCAGGGGTATGGTACTTAAGGAAATAAGGGAAAATATGAACAAGTACTTGCCTTGAATTTGATGAGGATATTTAGGGATGGGAAAGGATTTTCAGCAGAAAGTTGGGCAGTAACAATTCAAAGGTCATTCAATCAGCAAAGTCTTTTGCCTTTCTATATAGCAAAATGAAAGGCTGACTTTAAAAAGGTATATACAGTTTAAATGTTGCATTATCCAGTCTCTAAAATTTTATATAATATTGACACATTTTTTTTGCATTTCAGGAAACACATGTATTATCAAAGCCTTCTCAACACTTTCTGCCCTCGAAACAACCATCCAAACTCTCATCCCTCCCTTAACGTAAAAACTCTTGAAAAACTGACAGCTTTTTATTTTATCACCTCCGATTCCCTCCTAAAACCCCTTATAATTTGGCTTCTTCTCCCAGAAGTCTAGTGAATTATTCTTTCAGGATTAACAATAACCTTTCAATTGTTTAATTTAGCCTCTTCATTGTTTAATGGTTTTTTTTTTCCAGTCCATATCCTATTTGGATCAATAATGACCCCAATGAACATCTGTTTGAATTATTTCTTTTTCTTCCGATCCAGGAGCATGGAATGGTCTTCCATCTTTTTGTGTCTTCTTCAATTTCTTTCATGAGTGTTCTGTAGTTCCTCGAGTACAGACCCTTTACCTCTTTGGTTAGGTTTATCCCCAGCTATCTTATGGTTCTTGGTGCTATAGTAAATGGAATCAATTCTCTAATTTTCCTTTCTGTATTTTCATTATTAGTGTATAAGAAAGCCACTGATTTCTGTACATTGACTTTGTATCCTGCCACCTTACTGAATTGCTGTATGAGTTCTAGTAGTTTGCGGGTGGAGTCTTTTGGGTTTTCCATATAAAGAATCATGTCATCTGCGAAGAGAGAGTTTGACTTCTTCATTGCCAATTTGGATACCTTTTATTTCTCTTTGTTTTCTGATTGCTGTTGCTAGGACTTCTAATACTATGTTGAACAAGAGTGGTGAGAGTGGGCATCCTTGTCGTGTTCCTGATCTCAACGGGAAGGCTGCAAGCTTCTTCCCATTGAGGATGATATTTGCTGTGGGTCTTTCATAGATAGATTTTATGAAGTTCAGGAATGTTCCCTCTATTTCTTTTTTTTTTAAGAGTTCATTTATTTTTTTAAATATTTTATTTATTTATTTGACAGAGAGAGAGAGCGCGCACAAGCAAGGGAAGCAGCAGGCAGGAGAAACAGACTCTCCCACTGAGCAGACAGCCCAAAGTGGGGCTCGATCCCGGGACCCTGGGATCATGCCCTGAGCCAAAGGCAGACAATATGTTTTTTTAAGATTTCATTTATTTATTTGACAGAGATCACAAGTAGGCAGAGAGACAGGCGGGGGCGGGGGGGGGTGGGAAGCAGCTCCCCGCTGAGCAGAGAGCCCGATGCAGGGCTCGATCCCAGGACCCTGAGATCATGACCTGAGCTGAAGGCAAGAGGCTTAACCCACTGAGCCACCCAGGCGCCCCAAGGCAGACGATATTTATTTTAGAGAGAGAAAGAGAGAGCACGAGTTGGGGGGGGGGGCAGAGGGAGAAGAACAAGCAGATTTCATGCTGAGCATGGGACTTGATCCCATAACTCTGATATGACCTGAGCCGAAATCAAGAGTCACATGTTTAACTGAGTGAACCACTCAGGCACCTGTTTGAATTACTTCTGCATTACAGATATCGTGCTAGTATTGGGAGTGCAAAGGAAAAAAGACATAGTAGTGCTATCAAGGTGATCGCAGACTTATACTCGAAGGGAGAAGGAAGTCGCCTAAAGAATTACATTATACTGGGGAGCTTGGGTGGCTCAATTGGTAGGGCATCTGCCTTTGCCTCAGGTCGTGATCCCAGAGTCCTGGGATCGAGCCCCACATTGGGTTCCCTGCTCAACAGGGAGCCTGCTTCTCCCTCTCCCTCTGTTGCTTCCCCTACTTGTGCTCTTTCTCCCTCTCTCTCTGTCAAATAAATAAATAAAATATTTTAAAAATTCAAGAGTTACATTATATTGCGTGGCATGGAGCAGATACAACACTTATTTTGCTGAATGAATGAATGAATGGGTGGACGCATGCATGCCTGCATGTTTAGATGAATAAATACAATCTAATAAATGTTAAAATCCAAAGACTATAAAAAGGGCTATGAACTTACAAGTCAAAAATGTCCTCTGCATAGTATCTGACCCTGATCATTTTATCTTCCCCTTGAATTTCAATATTGAACTTATTTTCATTTCTCATTTCTCCCAGATCCCAGAATGGCTCAAGCTAGGCAATTTGAAATCATTTCAATTCCCTTCTTTCTCCTTTCTTTTGGTCACTCAGTGCATGTGCTAAATCCTTCTCTGATCCACCCGCTCTACTCTACCCACTGCTTCTGTTTTCTCCCATTATTTTACTGAAATTCATGAACTGCTATCAGGATATGCTCTGGTTAAATGCAATTCTCTACTTGCACTTAATTATCCTCCTAAAATGGATTTGACCAGGGCATTTCCCTGCTTAAAATCTCTGATGATTTCCTATTAATAACAGGATAGAGACTGAGCTTGAAAATCTGGCATAGGAAGTCCTCTGTGGCCTCAATTTACTTTTCAAGCCTCATCTTCCACCTCACTCTCTATCCACCCAGGCCTCTGCACTGCTCTTTGAACACGCCTTGTCAGTTGTGTCTCAGTTCCTCTGCCGAACTGTCTAAAATGTCTTCTACCTCCATTCCCTGCCTAGGGGGAAAAAAAATCGTATTTCAAAAGTCAACTTACTGATGACCTCCTGTGTTAAGACTTCCCTAGCATCCCACAACCACCTGCTGGCTGCCCCTGTGTCTTACTAATCTTTATGATCCTGGTACCTATCAAAGTATCTGTAGAGGCCACTTTTGCGCCAACAGGCTTGAGCGATGGAATGTAGAAAGGGCCCACAGTGACCACCTGGCTGAATACAGGCAGGCCCATAAGACGACCACCTCAAAATATCCATAGGCCCTGAGTACCCAATGGTCTACTTACAACTAGGCACAGTTCCCAAAAGGGGGAAGATTCCATATGTCACCATACTCCCTCATCTTCCGCCTTTAAAAACAGCCCCACGCACTGCCTTGCAGCAGACAGTGTCTCTCCTCTGCTAAGTTGCCCACTGCTCCCCTTGAAGTGTATTCTATAAACTTCTATCTCCTTTGTTCTCCCTCCGGCGAACCCGTTCACTGCCGCGCCACCAGCTTCCACCCGATCGTTGCCCCACTTTTGGGGGGCCCCCATCCGATCGAGACACCCCATTTATTCACCACAGTATCTGCATAAGTACATATTTCTTGAATGGATAGCTATTCCGTCACGTCAGTATAGGTCCCACAAGTTCTTTTTTTTTTCCTTAACATTTGTATTCTTTTTAATTTTGGCTCATATAACAAAGCAAAAATAACCGCATCTTAATACTTTATACAGTGAAGTGAGCACAGAAAGCAGCCCTGAGCCACAGAATCTGGGAAATATTAGAATGTGAGGATTAGTACAGTTAGTTCAGTCTCTGCCCTGAGACTTGGTAGCAGGAGAGCAGCTTGGAGTCAGTTTTGAGCATCACTGTCCACATGCCAGAGCAGAGGGTATGTGGAAGGGGAATTGTCTGGAGAACTGTGGAGGAGCGGGAGTAGAAGACTCAGAGTAACGTTGCACATGAAGATTGTATCACTTTTACGGACCCATTTGCACTTTTATTGAATCCTTATAATACCATTGCTGGGGGAGGCACCAGCATCAATGTTCCTGTATTACAGCCAGAAAATAGAAATTAAAAGAGATTAAAAACTTGACAGAAGTTATACAGCCATAACGGTAGAATTAGGAATTCACCCCAGGTCCCCCAACCCCTGAGCCTTTGTTCTCCATTACACAGTCTCATGAAAAAGAGTTCCAAGTACGGCTAGTATTATACCCCCTATAAAATTCATGTAACATAACCTGAAACATATTTAATGACTTAATCTTTAATATCTCCGTAACAATTTACAAATCTGAAGGAATGTTCACGAATTACATCTCAGACTCCACTAGAAGTTGATGAAGTAAGCAGGCAGATTTACCTCCATTTTAGAGATGAGAACTTTTAAGATCAGATCAACGTAATGACTTCCCCAGGGTCAGAAAACAATCTCATACAAGTCTCATAAATCCTCGTTGAGAGCTTTTTTGGATGACACTGCCTGGTGTCTTTTATAATTGATAAGCAATTAATATAATTACAAGATCTGCCTATATGTAATTATGCCAATTATGTGCTATTTTATGTGATAATACATAATAGATATTTAGCACAGCGCCTAACACATAATACTCAATAAATCTTAGATATTATTTTAGATAGCCAAGCCAAATGTAAATATCTCCCTGATTTCGTTTCTTATTACATCTGTAATCACTTTTGTTACAGAGAATTATTCTCATTCTTGGGAATGTAGGCACAGGACTTAGAGTCCCGGCTTTAACATCATAATGCATTTTCTATCTTAAAGACCCTCAGAGTTTTGACTCAAAAGGGAGCAAAAGGGAATGAGTAAGTAAAATAAAAGGAAAAGGGTGGGTTTTCTCCTCTCCATCCTGTGGTGTCATCCTGCCATCCAGGACACGCATACCAAATACTCTAGATCTGGGGCCTGCAAATTCTGCCAAGCGCCAGATAGTAAATATTTTGGGCTTTGTGAGTTGGGGTGGAAGGATGTTCTCCGACAAACGACTCAACTCTGCGGTTGCAACACAAAAATAGCCAGAGATAATATATAAACACATGGGCACGGCTGTGTTCCTATGAAACTTTATGTTCAAAAATGGCAGGCCCCTCCTCTTGTAACTGAGCTGGGGAACTGCAAAGAATCCAGTGAAATGCTGGGAGTGCGGTGGCAGGCTGAACAAGAGGGAAACACATTCCAAAAGTGCCTCTTTTGGTGCCTCTCCACACCTATGTCTCACAATGTGAGATTCTTCCTGTGACTTATCCCTCTTTCCCACCCCTTATTTTTCACCTGAGAAGTATTTGGGCCACACGGTTAATGATTCTATGCCTTTCACATTAGCTCTGGTTGTTTTTAAGACTGCATAACTCACGACAGTCAAAAAGACAGACCAAACAGCTTACGTCCATAATCCCCAGGGCCTCCGGGTGTCCTAAGAAACAGTTCAAGTCCAAAGGGCAGATCAGACCGGAAATGATGGAGGAATAGAGGACACAGGCATACAGTATTCCGTTCAAAGAAGGAAAGACACATAGAAGCACTGAAGATAAACACTGAAGACTTTTTGCTGATAAATGATCCTGAGCACCTTCAACCAAATACCGGCAGGTAGAAGGTCTAAACGAGGGTTATCTGTGTGGACAGGATGTACAGCTTAGGAGAATCACTGCACCCATATGCTGGGTTAGAAACAGAACTGAGGGGACGCCTGGGTGGCTCAGTTGGTTGAGCGGCTGCCTTTGGCTCAGGTCATGATCCCAGGGTCCTGGGATCGAGTCCCGCATCGGGCTCCTTGCTTGGCAGGGAGCCTGCTTCTCCCTCTGCCTCTGCCTGCCTCTCTGTCTGCCTGTGCTCGCTTGCTCTCTCTCCCTCTGTCCCTGACAAATAAATTAAAAAAAAAAAAAAAAGAAAAGAAAAGAAACAGAACTGAGAGTACATAAGCCCAAGCACACAAGACACCACCGTACAGGAAGAGGAGAAAACTCAAAATATAAGGGTAGTAAAGAGAACACATAAAATTCTGGGTGTATCTAACTGAGATAAAGGTAGATCCCCCACTATCATTTTGGCTTTCCTTGGAGAGCTGTGAGAAACAAGATTGAAATTTCTGGCTGGAGTAGAAGAAATGTACCCTCCTAGAAATATGTGGGACCGGTCGCCTGGGTGGCTCAGTGAGTTAAGCCTCTGCCTTTGGCTCAGGTCATGATCTCAGGGTCCTGGGATCAAGCCCCACGTCAGGCTCTTTGCTTGGCTTCCTTTGCTGCCTTCCTCTCTGCCTACTTGTGATCTCTGTCTGCCAAATAAATGAATAAAATCTTTTCTAAAATAAATAAATGAACAAATATTTGGGACCATAAAATTTCATTTGTCAGATTGACAACACTTAAGCATTTCTATCTTTCTTTCGAAGTTAAGACCAGCAATTCTGATCAATTATAATGCATGATTGTAACTATTTATCCTAGCAGGCAATTCTTCTCTCCAGAAAGTATTCATTTAAATGAATAAATATTTGCCTCAACCCTTTGAGTATTTCCTAGACAATGTTAGGAATGATAAATTATTTACAACGGAATGATAAATATAGGGTGAAAAGCAAAAAGAATCTAAAGGCATAGAAGTACTATTATGGAATAGGATTTTGACCCCCCCAAAAAATGGAATGTTGATCAGTATTTAGTATTAAGCAAACATACAAATATATTCTAATATATACGCTAATCCCATCAGACTGAAAAGAAACAAAAAAGAAAAATCCTTGAAATAAAGGGTTTTTAATTTACACCCAGAAGAATCAGTTTATTCCTGAACAAAGGAGCGTTTTATGCTTAGTCATCAAGTACTTGTATCTGCGTACCACTATTCCAGATACAGCAAGACATTTTCCCGTGGCTGTGACATAACTATAATTTTTCCCACAGTCTACCTTGTAGTTTAAACTCTTTTTTTACTTAAATGTTTTCTTTTATTCTATTTTTTCATGCTAATTTTTACGTTTTCAATGGTGATAAAGCACACACAACATAAAATTCACCATTTTAACCAGGCTCAAGTGTACAGTGCGGGAGTGTTGATGTTGTGCAACCATTACCACCGACTGGGTCCTAAACTTTTCATCTTCCCAAACTGAACCTTTGCACTTCCCCGCTTTCCCCTCCCCCCAAGCCCCCGGAATGACCCTTCTACTTCCTCTCTCTATGAATCAGGATGCTGTAAACGGGATGTAAGTATTTGTCCTTTTGTGTCAGGCTTATTTCACGTATCATAACATCTTCAGGGTTCATCCACATTGTGGCACGTGTCAGAATTTCCTTTCCTTTTAAGCTGAATGTTATCCCATTGAATGTACATACTACAGTTTTTTCATCCACCCACGCCTTCGTTAATGGACACTGGGGTTGCTTCCAACTTCCAGCCATTCTGAATAATGCTGCTTCGATGAACACACACGTGCAAACACCTGCTCAAGCCTCCGGTTTCCATTCTTTTGCATATATACTCGGAAGTCGAATTGCTGGCTCATGCGTTAATTCTGTTCAAATCTTTGAGGGACCTCCATCGTGGGTTACATATCCCACCAACAGTGCACAAGGGTTCCAATTTCCCTATAACCTCACCAACAATTAATTTTGTGTAGCCACCCTAATCGGTATGAGGTGCTATCTCATTTTGGTCTTTATTTGAACTTCCCTAACAATTAATACTGTCGAGCATCTTCTCATGTGCTTGTTGGCATTTGTATATCCTCCTTGGAGAAATATCTATTCAGGTCCTTTGCCCATTTTTTAATTGGCATGTTTGTTAGACTAGTTTTTCTTATACCCAAATATGTTTGCCAAATTTTTTAACGCTGGTATTTTTTCACTTGATAAACTTTTGTGGGTTTTACATTGTTTACAAAACAGAATCACTGATTCTGCAATCTGATAGTTTATCAACATCTCTGATCTTTTAGGATCGCGTGACTATGACTTAACTCCACATACTTTTAAGCTCTGTGATGAAAAATACTGTAGTTCAAGTAAAGGACTGAAAGTTGTAGCAGTGCACTAATGCTGGCTAGGAAGACCATCGACAGAATGGAAAAAGTATTATTAGCACTCATGAAATTTATGCTATCTAAATTTTATCTAACATTTATTTTTTGCATCCTTTTAAGTATAACATTTCTTCTTATCTAGCATTACTTCTTTAAATTTATGGATTTATTTCCCAGGCCTAATACCATAAAGGGAAATGATTCAGTTTGATGACAGGGTTTTGGGATGAGGGCTAAGTCTTGACATGTGTTATCTGGCATGATCCATAAATCATCTGATTTGTGAAGATTTTGAAATAATTACTACTTTAACATGAACTAATGTTGTCATCTTTTTCCCTCCTGCTGGTCTCGAGTTCCCAAGGAGTTCCTTGAATTGGGAACTATCATCCATATATAAGAAATCAGAGACCAAAGGTGAAACCAACTGACTCTAGATTTATACCATATTGCTAGGCCAAGCCGATTTCTTTGCTTCTGGAATTACAAAGCATTCAGAAAACAGCTCAACCTCCTCTCAAGTCTTGAGCTCCTCTTTTATTGATCAATAGTATATGAAAAATAAAAGTAACTGGGGACTGAAGTAGGTCAAACATACATTCATGTATAAAATTGTGTGATGAAATAGTACTCAGTGCATATCCATAAATACAGAACGCTTTTAAGCAGAACTCTTTTAAGAAGAGCAATTTCGTCTCTTTTAACATAATGGGAAGTCATTTTGTTCATGTTCTAGTCCAGTAGATTCCCTTAATTTCACAGTTTCATGAAGAGTTCCCAAGGGAAACTATCATAATGTTCCTTATATCCAGTAACAACTCCGTATCAGCCTTAAAGCAGTATTTGCTAATGGGAAAAGATCTTTATTTAGAAATTGTGTATATGGAAAAACTTGACCTTTACACTTGTGTTTAAATATTTGAGAATGCATATGAAGTCAGTCAAGACACTTTATCATCAAATATCCTTTTATACTTAAAAAATTTTAAGACCGATATCTCAGGTTTGTCAAAATTTGAGTTAAAGAATGTTCAAATGGAACTCCCTTGTCTCTGTTCATCTGAGGCGTCAAACCCAAAAACAATGCCAGAAGTGCCAGAACACCAGTGTGGATGATGCTAAAATATCATGAAACCAGTTTTGCTGCCCTTAGCTTATCATCCATTTGAAGGTATGCAAGAAAAGGTAGGGAGGCAAATAAGACCTTTAGCAAGGGCTTCCTTAGAAAGAGTTGTCGGCATGCTGTGCATTTCACCCTGCCACAAGGGAGGGGCAAATTGCTTCCCCCTTACTTCAAGCCAGTTGAAGGAGACTTAAAAAAAAAAAAAAAAAAAAGCATCTGTGATCTTGGCCTGTGTTCTGAGAACTTGAAATTACCTAAGGACTTGACTTGTTGCCTAAAAACATACCAAAAGCAAGATGTTATGGTTTCTTCGGTTAAATGCAGCAAAAGTAACAGGTTGGGAAATAAATTGCACTACCCCCAATGATAGAAACGGATGGTATGCCCTATGAGCCAAGTGGCCCATCAGAAGAGCAGAACTAGCTTGTTTAAAAGGAATTCTACCCATAAGCTTAAGCAGAAACTTTATTCTGATGCCTATAGGAACATGTGTGTACACATAGTCTACAGTATAGAGGACTGTGTACAGAGGACCACAAAAAGACAGGGGCTGAAGGGGAAGAACTACAGTCTGAGGTCTCAGGATCCTACAAAGCTCCCCACAAGACAAAGAACCACCAACTGAGTTTCAGGTATTCAGAAGTCTCCAAAGAAAGGCTCCAGCTAAACCCGTCAGTCAAAGGCTTTTGTGTACCCTAATGGGATACTCACTTCCCTTTCCCTAAGAGAGCCTGACTCTGAAGGAAATACACACAGCAGCCAGCAACAGGGAAGAGAAGAATCATGGAAGAATGAAGAAACTATCACCTTCCAACACACACATACTCTTTCCCTCTCTCTCTCTCTCTCTTTCTCTCTGTCTCCTCTCTCTCCCGTTCCACCTCTCTCTTTCTCTCCCCAGGCTCCCAAAAAGGCAGGCCCAAGTTGGGGAAAGGGAAAAGTCATAAACTGCACAAGAGTCTGAAGTTATGGTTTTAGATTGGGCTGGACTTTTTAATACTTTAAATGAAACAACCAGGAAAAAAACATAGGACTTGTCTGGGATTTCATCCATGAAAAATGAAAATGAGTCAAGGATACAGGTTGCAGAGGTAGGGTGGGAGAGAATAAAGTTTCTGCATCTACTCCACTGAGTCCAACTCATACAACGCATCTGTTATATGTGTAAGGGTAAAAAGAAGTATTTAAAGATAAGAGGTTATTCCCTTTGGGGATAAAATAAAGGCATAAAGTCACTTTCTGGAGTCAGTCCATGTCTACAGACAAAATATAATCTCAGTCCCTAGCTTTATGGGCTGTGTTTTGAAATCTTGTATTTATGTGTTAAGTTTCCCTTCCCCAGCAGAGATGGTGTCATTATTTGTTTAAATAATGAGTTTGGTATGAAATGGTAAATATGTCAACCCACACTTTTGCTGGGGATCACTGACTATAAAGTTGGACAGATGGCCACAATGCTCTGGATTTCTGGAGAAAAGAAAAACATTTCCGGAGAGAATAGGGTGCAACCAAGACATTCATAATTCAGACCAGTAGTTTCCAATTATTTTGACTATAAGGATTCCTTTCAATGTCATATCCATACTGACTATTTATTCAGTCTAGAAATGATGCTTACTGCCATGTGAATGTCATGTGCCCTAAACTGGACTATAATCTTCAGAGGTTAAAAAAAAAAAAAAAAAAACTTGCCCATTGTTATCCTACAGACCTTAATTCTTTCTCTTCTTTCCTTCCTTCCCTTCTTTCTTCCAACCTTCTCTCCCTCCATCCATTCCTCCTGCCTTTCCTTCCTTCCTTCTTTTTCTCCCCTTCAACATGTTTATGGGTTTACAGTGCACGCAGACAATCTAGATATTCTTTTTTCTTTTTAAAGATTTTATTTATTTATTTGACAGAGATCACAA
>NW_022631048.1:1585542-1691336 GCF_010015895.1 Lontra canadensis | reverse complement strand
CTCTCTCTCTCTCTCTCTCTCTCTGCCTGACTCTCTGCCTACTTGTGATCTTGGTCTGTCAAATAAATAAAATAAAATTATTTAAAAAAAAAAAAAAGAAAGTCCATAAATCAACACACAGAGTTTTACAAACATCACCACAATCTAAAAACTTTGCTCATGCTTCTTTGCAGTTAATCCCCCAAGCCCATCTCCAGCCTTAGGCAACCACTGATCTTCTTTCCAGCTTATAAGTTTGTCTTTTCTTAGACATTTCATATAAATGGAATCAGACTATACCTAGCCTTTTGCATCTGGACTGTTTCATACAGTTTAATGTTTCTGAGGTTCATCCATCTGTAGTATGAAGCAGGACCGCACTCCCTTTGATGGCCAAGTAGGTCATGCTCTTGACCTACTTGGTCAAATGTCTAAATGTCTAAAGTCACTGCCAAAGCCAAAGGTCATGCAGCTTTTCTCCTATGTCCTTCTTTTGTGCGCTAATATGCTTAGCATAGATTTTGAAAGTTGACTCGGCCTAAATTCCTGGGATGAATCCCACTCGATTGTGATGTATTATGCTGGATTCAATTTGTCCCTATTTTGTTCAGAATTTTTACTTCCATGTTCATGAGAGATATTGGTCATTGGTTTTCTTTTATTGGAATGTCTCTAGTTTGGAATCAGGGTGCTGCTGGCCTCATAAAATGAATTTGGAAGGATTCCCTCCTTTTCTCTTTTCTGGAAGACATTGTGTAGAATTGATAGTATTTCTTACTCAATGTTTGGTGAGATTCACCAGTGAAACCATCTGACCTTAAGTTTTTTCTGAAAAGTTTTCAACTAAAAATGTAATTTCTCTAATAGGTATAGCACAATTCACATTATTCTTGAGTAAGTGTTGGTACGTTGTGTCTTCTAAGGATTTATTCTATTCTATTTCATCTCGGTTTTTGAATTCACGGGCATGGAGTTATTTGCAATACTCTGTTGATATCTTTTTAATGTCTTTGTTGTCAGAAGTGATGACCCTTCTTTCATTCCCGATATGAGTTAACTTTGCATCTTTGTATCTTTTTATCTTGGTCAGCATGACTAGAAGTTTGTCAGTTTTTTGTTTTTTGTTTTTAGCATACTGACACACATTACATTAGTTTCAGGTGTACAATGTAAGTAATTCAACCCTCTATACATTGTTACACTCACAAATGTAGCTACATTCTATCACTCTGTAATACTATTACATTATTGATTATATTCCCTGTGCGGTGCCTCTTATTCTCATGACTTATTCATTCCATTACTGGAAGCCAGTACCTCCCACTCCCCTTCACCTATTTGGCCCACCCCCTCCCCACCCCTGGCAAATATCAGTTTGTTCTCTGTATTTCTAGGTCTGATTCTGCTTTTTATTTATTCATTCGTTTTCTTAGCTTCCACATATGAGTGATATCAAATGGTATATTTCTTTCTCTGACTTATTTCACTTAGCATAATGCTCTAGGTCCATTCAATATCACAAATGCCAGACCTCATCCTTTTTTATGGTTGCATAATTCCATGTCCAATGTTATTAATGAAAGTCCTTCAGCAGGTTAGTCAGTATTTGATTCCTACCTATTTTAAAGATTATTTTTAATGTAATCTGGATCATATCCCTCTATGGCTCAAATCCTTCCCTGTATGCCATAGCATTTTCACCCCTACACAGTGTCTTCTCAAGCATTCTGATTGTTTTTGGTATTTCAGGCACATTGGCTTTCTCGTAGGCTTTTAAAGGACTTTAGATCCTTCCTACCTCAGGACCTTTGCACATGATATTTTTGCTGCCTGAAATGCTCCTCCCTTTGATCTTCAAATGGCTGGTTCCTTCCCCTGTTTTAGGTCTTTAAATGATAACTCCCCAGAAAGGGCTTTTCTGACACTATGCATCCCCTCCTCTATGAATCTCTGTCATAGTACTAACACAATTTATTAGTACTTGCCATATGATTTTTTTAACTTCTTTACAAAATGTCTCTAACACTAGGCTGTAAGCTCCTAAAGGCAGAAATCATGTCTGTATTGTTCATCCTGTACACTCAATGAGCTGGGAAATACAGAAGCTCATGAAATATGCATTGGAGTGGGAGAAGGGAGACAGAGAAAGGGGGGGAGGGAAGGTGAGAGGGAATTACTTGGGTATTTCTGGATCTTTTGCTATGCTGAACATAAAAAGGTACACAGAATAATATAACAAATATGCATGTGTATTTGGCAAATATAGTTGAAGTCCCATGTATGTCCCTACCCTGTCCCATATCCCTTCCTCCCCACTCCCCAGGGATAAGCATTCTCTTAAATTCAGTATTTTTCATCACCATGTATGTCTTTATATTTTAACCACACTTAAGTGAATTGCTAAAAAATATATACAATTTTTATTATCTTAACTCTACATCACCAGTATCATCCTGTGTATCGCTATTTGTAACTTGCTTTCTTCACTGAATTTTATGTTTGGAAAATTCATCTAACTGAATTCATGTTGTTCCAACTTACTCTTTCCATTGGTTAATGGTATCCCATTCATTATATTACACATTTAGCCATTCTCCTAATACTTCATCTCATATTTTCACCTTTTTGCTATTACAAACAATGCTGCTATGAACATTCTTCATGTCCCCTCATGCACATGTTTGAGACTTTCTATAGGGACGTACCTAAAAGTGAAAACTGGAGATCATAGGGTAGATTTGTGTACAATCTCAAAACAGCTTGCCAAATTACTCCCAACATGGATATCATTTTCCAACATGGGTATCTGTCCTCCAGCAATGTTCACAGATTCCTTTGTCTGGTAGAGTCAGGTTTTTAAATGTCTGTCAATCTCTTATGTGTGAAGTGGAATACTATTCTTGTTTTAATTTGCATTTTTCTTTTTTTATTTAAATTTTAGTTAGTTAACATACAGTATAATTTGCATTTTTCTAAAAACTACTGAGCCTGAGTAACTTTCTACGGCCATTCAGGTTTCCTTTTCTGGAGCTCGGCCCATTTGTCTGTTGAACTGTTTCTCTTTTCTTCTATTGGGTTTAAAGAAAATTTTTAAGATATTCTGGTTATTAATCCTTTGTCAGTTATCTTCCAGGGATCTGTGACTCATCTACTTGCTTTTTTATAGTGGCTTTTGATGCACAAAAGTTTTTCATTTCAATAAGTAGTCAAGTTTATCAGTCTCTTCCTTTGTAGTTCATACTTTTTGTTTGTTGTCTACAAAATTCTTCCCTGCCCTAAGGTCATAAAGACATTGTCCTATATTGTTTTCTAAAAGTTTTAAAGTTTTAGTTTTTATATTTAGGGTATAAATCAACATTATGTTACTATACAGAATAAACTCAAGATCAAGTTTATCTTTTCCCGTAAGGATAACAAATGTTCTACCATCAATTATTGTATACTCTACCCTTTAATGATCTGGAGTATAAGCCCTAAAAAAAAAAACCATGTTTCCATATATATGCCAGCATGTTTCTGATCTCTCTATTCTGTTCCATCGATGTATTTCTTATCCTCATACTAATACCACACTATATTATTACTCCAAGTTGTATCAGTCTTTTTATCTAACAAGGCAAATCTGCCCACCACGTTCTTTCTTAAAACTGTCTTAGCTATTCTTAGCTCATAAGTAGAGCTCTCAGATTTTTTTCTACTTAAAACTAAAGAATGGGTCTAACTCTCTTAAAATATTCTCTCTGATAATGAGTTCTGAGGTCCCTCTTGAGACCTATCCTCAAGCAGAATCCTGTAATCTGTCCATACAAGGACAGAGATTAAGAAAATGCCATTGGGGAATTCACAAAAATCAAAAAGGTACTTGGCAAAGCCCTTTCCCAACCCCAAAAAAATTATTAAAGGGCATACACAATGTTCCTACCACAAAATTAGTCTGGTCAATAATATAATGCAATGTTTATCCTTCTAGGGAAAAAGAGCAATGAAGTTAATAAGAAGAAAAAAAGTAAATATTTTTAAATGTGGTAGAGAGGATTTTTACTGCTAACCTTTTATAATTAATAGCATGCTCAGAAGAAACAAAGGAAAGAGGGTACAACTTAAAATTAAAGTGCCATGGAGAATATCATTATACTAAAAGTATAAAGAGGTAGAGAATGGTCAGTTTAAAAAACAAAACTTCTTTAAGAATATAAATATGCCCTTTCAGAGATTTTCTTTACCCACTGGTACAGAGGACACATGAGTTTTCTCAAAAAGTAATTCCTAGTGAATGATAGCTTTTTAAACACTGCCCCCTAATGTTCATACTCCGAAATGGTAAGAGGACCTTGCTAACAAAAATAATCCGGTTCTTCCTCCCTTGTGATCAGTCGAGCATTTTTGTCCTGCAGACCAGATTTCACAGACTGAGGCAATCTCAACCACACAACTGTCAGAGTGCATTAAAATAAATCTCCCAGCCATTCTAAGATTACTCTCATCAGCAGTAAGGCCAACATGTGAGTGAGAACAGACTATTTGGGCTTGGACAGCACTGACAGAACAGCAATGCCACTGGGAAACATCAGGGAAGTCTAGGATCCCAATCATAACATGTGCAACTTTAGACTGATCTAATCAGTCTTATTTAAAAAAAAAATCAAAAACAAACACTGATTACCAAGAATATCAAACTTTTACAAAAGAGATGGCCTTTACTTTATATACACACAGATTCATGACTCATAAACGACCTCTGCTTCCAAAGACTCCGTTGACATTTAGACTCCCTGACGAGTAAATATGATTAACAACAAATGAAAGAGAAGACCAAGACTATATTCTTCTCAAGTCAAGCTGTTCAGTGTCTTGTCATCACTTGACAATGTAAGTTATAACAATGTAACATAAAACAATGATATACATCTAAATATGGAAACCACAGAGGCATTTAATATTTAGTCAAGAGGCCTGAATTGTAAAGCCATCTGCCATGAAATAGCCGTGTGACCAGAGGTCTTGTGGACATTCCGGACCTCTTTCCTTATCAGGAAATAAAGGAGAATGAACTATATGGGTGTTTTTCTCATGATTGTCAGGAGATGGGGATGTAGAGGATTACAGAATTATGGAAGGTGCTTGTTCAGACTGTAAGTGCCTCTCCCCATCACCCCCTTACTCCCCCATCCCTATCACCGAAAAGCATATCAAATCTGCACTCTCCCCATAGCTGAGAATTTCCACATTATACAATCTATCTCCAGAGCCCTTCGACACACTAAAATGTGAACACGGGATCTGAGAGCTGGAAGAAAATGCAGAGATCCTCTAACCACAAGCCAAGACCCAGAAGAACTGCTGGCTTTAACTGTAGTTAGTTATAGATGTGAAACTTTGGGAACTGTGAGGCTTCCCAAGTGGAGTAGCTTTTCTTTTTTTTAGATGTTATGTATTTATTTGAGGGACAGTGAAGGAGCAGGGGAAGGGGCAGAGGGAGAGAAGAAGCAGGCTCCCTGCCGAGTGGGAAGCCGGCAGCCCAACCTGGGGCTCCATCCAAGGACCCTGATATCATTACCTGAGATAAGTTAGATGCTTAACCGACTGAGCCACCCAGGTGCCCCCCAAGTGGATTAGCATTTTTGTTTGGCTTGGGGATGTGATAAAATACATTATTATTCCTAATCTTTACCCCTCTTGGAATCCATGCCTTGCCATGTGACTCTGTAGATCCTGCCACAAGAGTGGAACATATTTCACCATGCAGTGGTATTGGGCTTAGTCGAGTAACTTGCCTTGACCAAAGGAATGCAAGCCAATGGGATGTAGCTAATGTTTTAAATGTGCTTGTGAGGTAAGGCTCATTCTCTTGTACTCTTGCCTTTCATTATGAGGAAAACACGCCTTTGGTGGCCACTGGTCCAAGGAGTGTGAAAGACAGGTACAGCACAGCAGGGCCCCCACCCCTGAAACTTGGAGCCAAATCTAACCAGTCTGGATCACCTGAACCTCAGCCAATGCAAATTCATGGGAATGAGAAATAAATATTCACCGTCATTGAAGATGGTGCATTTGCAAGTTATGTAGCATTTTATGATAACAA
The DNA here is from genome assembly GCF_010015895.1 of Lontra canadensis. Classification (NCBI taxonomy): domain Eukaryota; kingdom Metazoa; phylum Chordata; class Mammalia; order Carnivora; family Mustelidae; genus Lontra; species Lontra canadensis. Next base: position 1,685,275 of record NW_022631048.1, on the reverse strand, counting down.
GGTAATGTGAAGATAATATTTTACCTATTTTAGTAATTTAGACCTCCACATTTCCAATAGACTGTGAAATTTTAAGGAAAAACCTTTCCCTCTTTCTGACACATATATAAATATTGATATTCAGACACAAAGACTGAAGTATGATTACATATCTATAAAATAGTACATTTAAGAAAGAGTCAGATTTAGTGGCAAAGAGTCATCTACTATTTACAGACGCTGGCTCTCCTGTTGATTCGGTAGGGAAGTTAACAATCATCCCCTCTAAAATAGTATCGACCAAACATTGCAGTTATAGCTTAATCTACATTTAAAAAGCCCCACATAATTATACTGTGAAAAGCATCATTTATACTAAAGTAATATGTCATAGTCAAAGCATTATTATATCTCAATTAACCTGAATGCATAGAAATGGGAGTATTTTGGTTATTATTGCTTTATGACTAATAAAGAAACATTTTTAATCCTATCGCTCAACTACCCCCACCACTCCTACCCTAATTCAAGCTGCCACCATCTCTAGCCTGGAGTAGTTTAATAGCTTCACAATTGTTCTTCCACTTGAAACATTGTCCTCTACTGTCTGTTGTCAACACGGTAGCTAAAGTGATCCTTTTATGGGGGGGGGGGGCTTTTTTTCCCAGTGTTCCAAGATTCATTGTTTATGTACCACACCCAGTGCTCCATGCAATACGTCCCCTCCTTAATACCCACCACCAGGCTCACCCAAGTCCCTACCCCTCTCCCCTCCAAAACCCTCAGTTTTTGTTTCTCAGGACTTTAGGAGAAGGAAAGGAAAAGAAAAGTGATACTTTTAAAAATACATCAGATCACGTGGATGGAACTAGAGGGTATTATGCTAAGCAAAATAAGTCAATCAGAGAAAAACAAGTATCATATGATCTCACTGATACATGGAATTTGAGAAAAAAGGCAGAGAATCATGGGGGAAGAGAGGAAAAAATGAAATGAGACAAAACCAGAGAGGAAGATAAACCATAATAGACTTAATCTCAGGAAACAAACTGAGGGTTGCTGGAGTGGAGGGCGGTAGGAGGGATGGGGTGGCTGGGTAATGGACATTAGGGAGGGTATGTGCTATGGTGAGTGCTGTGAATTGTGTAAGACTGATGATTCACAGACCTGTACCCCTGAAACAAATAATACATTATATGTTAATAAATAAATAAATAAACAGGTGAAATTTTTAAAAAATAAAAAAATAAAAATACATCAGATCATTATCATTCTTCTGTTCAAAATACTCCATTAACTTACAAACTTATTCAAAGTAAAAGTCAAATTCCTTAGGAGTTGCCAACAAGCTCTTCGAGATCTTGCTAACCAATACCTTCCTGTTTTTCTTACTGTTACATTCCCCTTGTTCCCTGCTTCAGCCATCGTTGATGGTCCTCAAACATGCCCAGCACATTCCTGCCTTAGGTCCTTTGCACTTGCTGTTTCCCCTTCCTGAAGCCTTCATTGCCAATATCTGTATGATTCACCTCTTTACTTCATCCAGTCTCTGCTCAAATGTCAATTTATCGAGGGAGACTTCTTTTTTTTTTTTTTTAGCATTTTATTTACTCATTTGAGAGAGAGAGAGAGTGAAAGCATGAGTGGGTGTGGGGGGATGGGGAGGAGAGGCAGAGGGAGAGAGAAAAGCGGGCTCCCTGCTGAGCATGGAGCTCACTGTGAGGCTCAATCCTAGGACCCCAGGATCATGACCTGAGCGAAATGCAGACTCTTAACCAACTGAACCACCCGGGCACCCCCAATGGAGCTTTCACTTATCTCCAAGTATAAAATAGCTCCTCCTCACCCCATCCCTCTTGCCCTACTTTATTTCTCTTTAGCCCTTATCATTAATGGGCTCAATTACAAAAAAATAAAAAACTTAAAGAATATGTTTATTTATTTACTATTCTATCTCCTTAACCTATAACATAAGGCAAACCTCCATGTATTATCCACTGCCACATCCCAGAACCTTAGAATACTGCCCGGCAAATCACACGCCTGCAGTAAATATTTGGTAGATGAATGAAGAATGAAAATACTATAATTTTTTCTGATAAAAACTATTAATGTAACTAAGAATTTTCACAGCCACTTTTCTATATTACCTCCCTAATTAATAGATAAGTGCTTAAAAATAGATTAAATTAACTCAAATAATAACCTTTTTTCCTTGGACCTACACACACACAAACACCCACAACATTCCCCAGCTAAACAATCTGGAAGACTTTACTGAACTCTTTTCCTTCACCTGGCTTAACACCTTTGAATAAATTAAGGGGATATGTTGATTTCCTGCGCTACCCTAAAGCCAATTAATATTTCACCTACAATTCTATGTATGAATTAATAACAGTATTTTGTAAATGTCTGTAAAATATCAATAGAAAAATTTGCAAAAACAAACAAACAAACAAAACTAGAGGCGTACAATTCAAGAATACAAACAGCCAATAAATAAATGAAAAATCTTCATTTCGGTTACCTATCATGATTAATTAGAGAGCGAGGGCTAGGGAGAACAGAATCACTTCAAGAAAACCAATACGAGCAAGAGGTTTCTTACAGGAACAAGGAAAGCCAACTAACTAGAAAATCTATTCACTGACAAGAGTGTGGGATCAAAATACCTGTGATGGAACAGTAGATGATGTGAGGGGCAATCTTGTCTATATCTTCATATCCAAGGCCCATAGCAGACAGCCTGCCAGGGACGTAGTTTTCCACAAATACATCACAAACAGCTGCAAGCTGAGGAAGGAGGGGAAGATGAGTCAGACTTCTTAAGGGACTTCCAACCTTTGAACAAACCCCCACATGACACAATTTGGATTTTAGTAAACACAGTTGATCCTCACATTGTAATAGTCCGGAAAAATGACAGGAAAAGTAGAATTACAAAGTAGAATTAAATGAATATAAAGGCACCAGTGGGTCAACTACTATGAGATATTATGGACAATAAGACAATGGCCACTAAAATAGTCAGCAAATAGCATGGTGTTAAGGGGATATGCTTACATTAAATGTAAGAAATATCTAGGTTACATGGTCCTAATATAGTCTCAAGTAGCTTAGATAGAAAAGTTAAAATACATGTACAAAAATATATGAAAAACAGGGGCGCCTGGTCATTAAGTCATTAAGCAGCTTCCTGTGGCTCAGGTCATGATCCCAGGGTCCTGGGGTCGAGTCCCACATCGGTCTCCCTGATTGGAGGGAAGCCTGATTCTCCCTCTCCTACTACCCCTGCTTGTGTTACCTCTCCCACTGTCTCTCTCTGTTTCTAATAAGTAAATAGAAAAACCTTTAAATAAATATATATTTATTTTATTATATATTATTTTATTTTATTATATATTTTATATTATTAATATATATTATATTATATATATTTATTTATTGTATTATATACTTACATAATACAATAAATATGTAAATAAATAAAAATATATGAAAAACATCTTAAATCCTGTAGAAGAAACTACAATGTCTTTGCTATTCTCCATCCTTACTATGTAATATTCCTCATTACAACCTGCACATATGGGTACTTAATACATATAAATGTGATTCAGAAATCCTTTTATACTTTTCAGATGCTTCCTTTCCAAAAAGTTCTAAATGTATTTAATTAACCATAAAAAAAAACTATTAAACGGTAACCCCGTGTAGGCACTCCTGCCGGCAGAAAAGGACACAAACTACATCAAACACATATAGGTTTCTACATGGATCAGCTCTCGTTGCATACATTCTGCACAGTGCGTTATGTAGTACCTTACGCAAAGGGCATTTAATGAATTATTTTTAATTTTAAAAAACCCTGTGTGGGTATTTCAAGAAGTTAAACATAGAATTACCCTATGACCCAGCAATACCATTCCTAGGTATATACTCAAAAGAACCAAAAACAGAGACTCGAACAGGTACTTGTATGCAAATGTTCATAGCACCATGACTCACAATAGCCAAAAGGTGGAAATAATCCAAGTGCCCATCAATGGACAAATGTACCCATAAAGCAGAATATTATTCAGCCATTAAATAACGAAGTTCTGATACATGGTACAACATGGACAAACCTTGAAAACATTATGCTCACTGAAATTAACCAGACACAAAAGTATAAAACTTGTATGATTTCACTTATATAAAATATTCAGAATAGGCAAATCCATAGAGACACAAAGTAGATGAGAGTTTATCAGGGGCTGGAGGGAGAGGGAAGTGGAGAGCTATTGCTTAACAGGTACAGTTCTGTCTGGGGTGATGAAACATTTTAGAAACAGATAGCAGTAGTGATTCACATGAATGTAACTAATGCCACTGAATTGTACACTTAAAAATGGTTAAAATGGAAATTTTTATGTTCTGTATATTCTACCACAACAAAAAACATTTTAACTGTGTAGACTATTTGTATTTTCAGACTTTGTGGAACTCTAAATCACATCTCAATCTACATTAAGTATCCAGATGGACCACAAATAAATTCACTGTTTGAGTAAGACAAAAAAAATAAATAAAACAAATAAGTTATGCTAATAAAAAAGAATTAAAATATTATAAAGTACTCAAAATAAGCAGATTAAAAAACAACATACATTACATTATCTCATGTTTTGGGGCAAAATGAGTATACAAGGGTATAAAGAGATTTGACATGATATAGTAAAATATTAATTTTTTTCCATGAACATGATTAGTATTTGTATAACATGACAAAGATTCTTTTAACTAACAAGAGCTGTGCTCAGAGCACCAGGCAGTCTGGCTCTATCACATTATTAAAAAAATATGGAACAGCTGAGTTTAAGAGCTACACATTTCTTTTTTTTTTTTTATTTAAGATTTTATTTATTTATTTGACAGAGAGAGGAAAAGAGCAGGCAGAGAGGCAGGCAGAAAGAGAGGGGGAAGCAGGCTCCCCACCAGAGCAGAGATCTTTTTTTTTTTTTTCTTAAAGATTTTATTTATTTATTTGTCAAAGAGAGAGAGAGAGAGCGAGCACAGGCAGACAGAGGGGCAGGCAGAGGCAGAGGGAGAAGCAGGCTCCCTGCCGAGCAAGGAGCCTGACATGGGACTCGATCCTAGGACGCTGGGATCATGACCTGAGCCGAAGGCAGCTGCTTAACCAACTGAGCCACCCGTGTGTCCCCAGAGCAGAGATCTTGACACGGGGCTCAACCCCAAGACCCAGAGATCATGATCCGAGCCGAAGGCAGAGGCTCAACCCACTGAGCCACCCAGGCGCCCAGAGCTACACATTTCGACTCATAAAGATGCACAGTAGTTTTTAAGCTTGCCCAAGAACTGAGTATGTGTGCATTCTAATATTTATAAAGAACTATCCCAAAAAAGTATATAGTGCAGAAATTTTTCTTTTCTCCATTTTATAAATATTTATTTTAAAGACGTCTTAGCCACTTGCTAGATATTGATTCTTAGTTGCTTTGTCATTCAACTTATTCTCTCCTTCTCTGTTTCAGGGTCTTCCGCCATTTCAAGATCATGAATGTTTCCTAAAGCTTCAGCTAATCCTTCCTGAAAATTCTAACACAAGAATGTTAAAATCTGGGGCGCCTGGGTGGCTCAGGCAGTCAAGCATCTAACTTCGGCTCAGGCCACAGCCTCCGGGTCCTGGAATGGAGCCTGCATTGGGCTTCCTGCTTTGCAAGGAGTCTGCTTCTCTCTCTCTCTCTCTCTCTCCCCCTCTGCTCCTCCCCACTGCTCACTCTCTCTCACTCTCTCTCTCTCTCTCAATTAAATAAATAAAATCTTTAAAAAAAAAAAGGGTGCTAAAATCATAACATCAAAAAACTCCCTCTGAGTTACACTGCTCCCCACTCTAACTACAAGTGTTATGTATGACAATTGCTTCAAAGGAGCCCAGCTATTTACTGGCATTTCCCAAATACAATAATCTACTAAGAAATAAAGTGAGAGGACTGGTTTCCAGTTTTACTGCTGATCACCTCTCCCTCATCTAAGCGCTCACAAATCACCTAAAAAACTATCCTAGAATCTGGCCCAGAATAAAAAGCAAGCACAATTTTGTATGAGTTAGAGAAGCTACTATCTTTTTCTTTCTAAAACAGAAGAAAGAAAATCCTCCATCTAGCCAAAGAGTAAATAAGAACTAAAATTAAGTTGAAATACAGAGTATCTAATTCTGACTCTTTGTTACATGTAATTTAAGAACGCAGTGGAGATCAGAAATAGAAAGGAAAGTGATGATAATAATTTAACCACACTGCTAAAGAAATCATAAAGTAATTTTTTTTTTATTTTTTATAAACATATTTTTTTATCCCCAGGGGTACAGGTCTGCGAATCGCCAGGTTCACACACATAAAGTAATTTTTTAAATGTTATATCAAAGAATATGCTTATTGGCAGGAAAAGTATTCTGAAAGATTTCAGCACAAAGTTTCCTATCTTCCACTTTAAGATAGTTCACGAGGCATCCGGGTGGCTCAGTTAGTTTATCATCAGACTCTTCATTATGGCTCAGGTCATGATCTCAGAGTCATGATCAAGCCCCACACTGGGCTCCGTGCTCAGGGCAGAGTCTGCTTGAGATTCTCTCTCCCTCTTCCTCTGCCCCTCTCCCTGCTCACACTCTTTAAATAAATAAATAAATAAATCTTAGAAAAATAAAATAGTTTAAAAATACACACACAAACACACACAGAAGCATACATATGTAAATAAGCAAATACAGCAATATATTAACATTATTACATCTAGGCATAGGGTTGAAGAAAGTTCATTATACTCTTCTTTCAGCTATTTTGTACATCTGAATTTCTCATAAGAAAATAAAACCCAGGGGAGCCTGGGTGGCTCAGAGGATTAAGCCTCTGCCTTCAGCTCAGGTCATGGTCCCAAGGACCCTGGGTTCAAGCCCCGCATCGGGCTCTCTGCTCAGCGGGGAGCCTGATTCTCCCTCTCTCTGCCTGCTTGTGATCTCTCTCTCTGTCAAATAAATAAATAAAATCTTTAAAAAGAAAGAAAGAAAGAAAGAAAGAAAGAAAGAAAGAAAGAAAGAAAGAAAGAAAGAAAGAGAAAGAAAGAAAGAAAGAAAATAAAATCCATGACATTGCTCTTTGGAACATATCATGTGCACACAATATGGATATTGTGACTGTCAACTAGTTAACATAGAGAATTATTTGAAATATAAATGATATGTCAGAAAGTTAATAAATCATATTGTTATGAAAATACTGGGCTCTACATAGATTTTCTAAGCAGAGTTTTGTTTTTTGCTCAAGCTGTTTCTAGTTAGCCTAGTAGACAAAGGAGTCATATTTTTTGAAGCTCTCATGTATCCAGCTGATTGCTTTGTATGCTACTTTGGAACTGTTTCCATAAACTAAACTCAGTATATTAGCAATCATAGCCACCACGGTCTGAATAAAGATGTTGTTTTGCTACTCTTAAGCTGAAAGTGGAATCGATGCCAGAAAGCTTAAAAAGACTAGGCAAAAAATAATTCTTTCCCTAGGCAATAAGATACATAACATACTAAAAGCTAAAAACATGGAACTAGCTAAAAGCAACAGACACCAATAATGTCCCCATACAATTTATTTAAGTTTAATATGACTTGAAATGTACTTTACTATTATCAATCAGACATGAAGAGAAATCAATCTCATAATGAAAGTTAATTCAGGGGCGCCTGGGCATCTGCCTTTGGCTCGGGTCATATCCCAGGGTCCTGGGATCAAGCCCCGCATCAGGTTCCCTGCTTGGTGGGAGGCCTGCTGCTCCCTCTCCCACTCCCCCTGCTTCTGTTCCCTCTCTGTCAAATAAATAAATAAAATCCTTAAAAAAATTTTTTTTTAATTATTAAAAAAAAGAAAAAGAAAGTTAATTCAAGGTAGAATGTAAATGTAATTCAAAGTAGAATAGTAACAGACTGGCAAGATCCAAGGACAGCAAGAAGGAAGTCCTGGAGATTTGTTTACTTTGGTCAGAATCATACATGCAGTCCTAAAATACTCAAAAGCACACTTACGCATTAGTAGCAAGAGTTATGAATTCCACCTATTGAGAAGTTCTAATGAAACTGCAAAGTATTTGCTCAATCAAATCTGAAACCTTGACTACTTAGGATAAAATATCAGAATGCTCTGAAATAGAAGCAAAGAGGCAGGAACTGCGACTACCGAAGATGATACTGAGAGAACAGAAAGAGGAGACTTAAGGCAAGAACAATCTTTAAGGCAAGAAAATCTTAAAAAAAAAAAAAAAAAAAAAAAAAGCTGACATCACCTACCTGAAGTCACATAAGCTAATAAGTAAAGAAAGAAGGATTAGAACCTCCGCAGTGGAGAACTAGGGTGCACCAAACCAGTACCCAATCTTGCCCCTCAAGCAAAGGTGCTGAAATCAGCTCTGGACATATTAGCCATCTGAATAAAGGTTAGAAAAGCTTGGGCTCTCCAGTGATGGGACCCCCATCACCGGGTTCAAACCTCAGCTCTTCCCTTTACAAGCTATGTCCTCTTCGGAGCATCCCCTGAGCCCATGAGACTTACTGCCCTCCCATGAAAATGAGGATTCTAATACCCATTTACAAGTCAAATCCTGAGGATCTGAGGGAATAATATATGGAAAGTGTCCAAGCCTAAGAGTGATGCAGAGTAGGCATTCAGTCAACAGTAGATAGTATTATGACTGAAAACTTTCACAGGGTAGAGAAATATTATACAAAACATATAAGAAATTAGAAAGCAAATTTCACTTACAATAAATGTAAAGTTAAATTCTTAAATGGCATTTACAGGAAAATTAGCGATTGCCAATGAAATAAAGTTTTAAAACACTTTAACTCATGTTCAAATCCCCAGTTACAACCCAGGTGGTAAGATATCTTCCACAGAGCATACTGTACCTCTTTGATGATTTTCACCCCTTTGGGATCCTTGATATTAACAGCTATACTCTAAAAATTAAAATATATATATTAAAATAATAAAAAGGTTTCATATTACTGACAGTTCAATAAGAAAGCCATTCATATCATATGTTCTCCTGTTAAAGTGTATTTTCCTCATGAAGAAGCATTTGAATTATCGTTACTGATTTTTATCTGCAATGGAGATATATTAGGATGATAGCAAGGATTCTAGTAAAATTTTTTCAAATAATAATACCAAGTGTTAGGCAATTAGCAATCTCTGAAAGAATAAAATGTAAAGAATCAAATGATTTCTCTCTTTAATAAAATTATTCCATTATAAACCATTATAAATTCTCATGAAATAAGTTAGTAGAGAAGGAAAATTAGTAAAAAGCTCTCTTGTTTCTATTTTGTAACTAGTGAATGAATAAAATTTCACCTTCTTTTAAGTACTAATTATATAAACAAGAAAAGGATAGAAATGAATGAGCCAAGGTAATATCAAAAGTTTTGTTATTACAAAAGAATTATATTAAAAAAACAAAGGAAGAAATTATATTCTTACTTTTTTATTTCGATTAACACTGAGGAAATAAGTACTTTCTGTCCCCACAAAAGGTGGCCCCCAAGTTCGTGTATCATCACCAGCTCCTGAAAATAACAGTATGAGCTATTAATTTTTAACTCTTAAACATCATGAGACATTCAAACCAACAGTCATCCATCATACACATTCACAGATGCCTACACAAAATCACCTCAATTCAGTGGAATTAAGCAATCTACAGGGGCCTTAAAAACTTGTTGCAACTCTCCAAACTCCACCTTATTCACTAAGTCCTACCGTATCATCTCTCACTGGAATCCATCCCTGAAAGTCAATATCCAGAAAGAAATATCCTTTTAGCAGTCTTCAGATTTAATAAATGGCAAATTTAAAAGAAAAAAACCTACTTTCAGTTTTTGGCAAGCAAAAAGTAAAAATCTTTGGCAGTTTAGGTCAAAAAGTAAAAAGCTTTGGTAGTTTAGTTCAGCTCTTTCTGTGTTTCTTGGCATTAAATGTGCAAAGAAATGCTGAGTCTGTGAAAGATTTTTGTTAAATAATTAAACCAGAATAATGGTAAGCGAGATTTTATAATAAAATGGCATCATAAATAAATAAATAAATCTTTAAGTTTCTGTGAAATCCCAGAAATAAACCCAAGCATACGTGGTCAGTTAATATATGACAAGGGAACCAAGAGCTCTCGATGAAGAAAAGACAGTCTTTTCAACAAATGGTTATAGGATAATTGGATACTCACATGTAAAAGAATGAAACTGAACCCGTAGCTTACACCTTTCATCGCTCACAGAAATTAACTCAAAAAGGATTAAAGACTTAAACATAAGACCTAAAGCCATAAAACCCCTAGAAGAAAACATAGGAACAAAGTTCCTTGACATGGGTCTTGGTGATGATTCTTTTGGATTTGATACCAAAAGCACAAGCAATAAAATCAAAAATAAACAAGTGGAACTCCATCAAGCTGAAAAGCTTCTGCACAGCAAAGGAAACCATCAACAAAGTGAAAAGACAACCTATAGAATGGGAAAAAATATTTGCAAACCATATAGCTGGTAACAGATTAATACCCAAAACATACAGAGAACTCACACGACTCAAATAAAAAACCAAATAACCCAATCAAAAAATGGGCAAAGGACCCAAAGAGATACTTCTCCAAAGAAGACAGACAAAAGGCCATCAGGTACAGAAAAAGAAGCTTGACATCACTAGTCATTAGAGAAATGCAAATTAAAACCACAGTGATATAATCATCTCACACCTGTTAGAATGGCCATCAACAAAAAGACGAGATAACAAATGCTGTTGAGGATATGGAGAAAGGGGACCCCTCCTGCACTGCTGGTAGGAATGTAAGTTGGTTCAGCCACTGTGGAAAACAGTATGAAGGATCCTGAAAAAATTAAAAAGAGAACTACAATATGATCCAGCAATTCTACTTCTAGGAATATAGCCAAAGGAAACAAAAACACTAACTCAGGGCACCTGGATGACTCAGTGGGTTAAGCCTCTGCTTTCAGCTCAGGTCATGATCTCAGGGTCCTGGGATCGAGTCCCACATCGGGCTCTCTGCTCCGCAGGGAGCCTGTTTCCTCCTCTCTCTGCTTGCCTCTCTGTCCATTTATGATCTCTCTCTGTCAAATAAATAATAAAAATCTTAAAAAAAAAAAAACACTAACTCAAAAAGATATGCAACCCTATGTTCATAGCAGCATTATACACACAATAGCCAAGTATGGAAACACCTGTGCCCATTGATGCATGCATCCATCAATAAAGTTGTAGTATATATACACAATGGAATACTATTAAGCCATAAAAAATAAGGAAATCCTACCATTTGTGACAACATGGATGGACTTTGAAAGCATTATGTTAAATGAGATAAGTCAGACAAAGACAAATATTGTACGATCTCACTTATATGTGGAATTCTTAAAAAAAAAAAAAAATGAACTCACAGAATAAGAGAGCAGACTTGTGGTTACCAGAGGTGGAGGGTGCAGGCGGAGAGAACTGGAGGAAGGTGGTCAAAAGGTGTAACATATAACACTGCTATATGTTATATAGAAAATTTGTTAAGAAAGCAAATACTAATAGATCTCATCATAAGAAGAATTTTTTTTCCTTTTTTCTTTTCTTCTGTCTTTTCCTTTATCATATCTCCATGAGAGGACAGATGTTAACTGAACCTACTGTGGTAATAATGTGGTGACGATGTATGTAAATCAAACCATCATGCCATGTGCCTCAAACTTATACAATGATGTATGTTGATTATTTCTCAATACAATTAGGAAAAAATTTGTGTTATAGCAACAAATCATGAGAGGCAAAATAAGTTACTGAACAGCAGATTCATTTAATTTCCAATAGTATTCTAGAATAAAACTTTGGTCACCTAGGTCTTGCTTCAGAGGAGAAGTTTAAAACCATCAAAATAAATGGTGTTTTTTTCTGGACATCTACTTCAAGTCATATGTTTGTGTTAGATTCTGTAACTATAGAGTTACAGAAAAATTTTCCTTAACAAAAAAAGCAACTGACAATGTAGACAGAACTCAGAAAATCCATCAATGATTAAATGGCACAAAATAGTATCATTTAAAGATCTTATAAGGCCTGATTAAATATTGGTATCAGAAACTAATCACTATGAGGTGCCTGGATGGCTCAATCGTTAAGTATCTGCCTTTCACTTGGGTCACGATCCCAGGGTCCTGGGATGGATCCCAGCTTCGGGCTCCCTGCTTGGCGGGGAGCCTGCTTCTCCCTCTCCCAGCCCCCTGCTTGTGTTCCTCTCTCACTGTGTCTCTCTCTCTTTGTCAAATAAATAAATAAATAAAAATCTTTTTAAAAAAGAAACTAATCACTATATAAGTAATTACAATTAAAAACTGGCTCCCAAGAAGAGACTATTTGTGAATATGAGTTAGACTTGAAATTCTAATAATCTAAATAATATAATTAATCTAAATAATATAATTAACCTATTAGCCCATTAGACTTTACCACTAAAACTGATCAGGAAAAGCAGACATAACCTTTTGGAAAGCAAAACAGAGGCCAAAGAATAGACTCATTTATTAAAAAAATAATAACAACAACTTCCCAAGAGAAAAAAACAGAACACAGGCCAGAGGAGAAAAGAAGCATTAGTTCCAGGGGTACCTGGGTGGCTCAGTCCATTAAGCGTCTACCTTTGGCTCAGGTCATGATCCCAGGGTCCTGGGATCGAACCCCGTGTCCTGTCAGACTTCCAGCTCAGCTGAGAGTCTGCTTCTCCCTCTCCCTTCCTACCTTCCCCCACTCATGCTCTCCCACTCTCTCTCTCAAATAAATAAATAAATAAAATCTGAACAAAAAAAGAAGACACATTATCTCTAACTGGAGATGAACCAATAACAAAACAAAGAAATCATGGTAAGCATCAAATGGAATAGCATGCTCAAAATAAAAGTGAAGTGAACTATACGATCCCAAAAAGGCACTCTTCCAGGAATAAACCAGTAAGAGGCTTCACGGCAGGTGTGAATCTGGATCTTCAGGATCAGACAGGACCTCTCAGAGTAAAGAGAAAGTCCAGCCACTCTCCTGAAGCTTTCTTTTTTTTTTTTTTTTTAAACCAGATCTTGCAACTTTCTTTCCACAGACCATGGAACATTTATAGAATGGACTATATATGAATTCACCCTGAAAACCTCAGTGCATTTCAAAAAGTAGACACATATAATCCACATTTTCTTTATACTTGGCAAAGTTCTTACTTGATTAATATGGTGCATCTTCTTGCACATTACTTTTATTGACAGCAAGTAATTAAAAACGATTTGTATTAAAACACCTATGGGGTACACAGAAAAATAAAATATATAAATTATACAAAATTTTAAAGATAAAACAGGAAACTCAAAAAAACTGCATTCAGTCAAATGACTTTGAGCTGCCTCTTCTATCTTCAGTTCTTTTTTTTTTAATTTTTTATTTTTTATAAACATATATTTTTATCCCCAGGGGTACAGGTCTGTGAATCGCCAGGTTTACACACTTCACAGCACTCACCATAGCACATACCCTCCCCAATGTCCATAACCCCACCCCCCCTCCCAACCCCCCTCCCCCCAGCAACCCTCAGTTTGTTTTGTGAGATTAAGAGTCACTTATGGTTTGTCTCCCTCCCAATCCCATCTTGTTTCATTTACTCTTCTCCTACCCCCTTAACCCCCGATGTTGCATCTCCTCTCCCTCATATCAGGGAGATCATATGGTAGTTGTCTTTCTCCGATTGACTTATTTCGCTAAGCATCTCCTGAAGCTTTCAATACACTAATTTTCTTAAAATAAAGCAACGTCAAGGTAGGGCTAAAATTAGGTAATTTTACATGTTTACATTCATCTCTCAAAGTGGAAATAATGTCAGGAATCTTAATTGGAGGCCTACGTGGTTTTCCTACCCAGGGCTTTAGAGAGGATCAGTGGCCCCTGGAAAGAATCAGCATGGACAAGAAATAAAGGCTAAAGGTCACCAACTGGGAAAACTGACAGTTGAAAGATGTTTTATTGGACCCACACAAAATTTAAAGTTTTTAATTCGCTGCCATGATTTCAAAGTCCGGAGATCTCGTATAAAATCTCAGACTGCTTTTCTTAAAAGATATTTTGACACATTCAATCCATTCAGCAAATATTTATTGAGCACCTACTACATCACAGACAGTGCTCCAGGCAGAGTAGAAACAGCAGTGAACAAAGGACCACACACACCTCTGCCCTCATATTCCTGCCTAAGGAATCATTTGCTGCCCTCGTTGCCCAGCTAAGTAACTACAGAAAGAAGAGAAAGAAAATCTATGGGCTCTTTGATTACAAAAATAATAACAGTCTAAGTCCCAAATCAGAAAGCTATAACCTGGGTGGCTCAGTCAGTTAAGTGTCTGCTTCAGCTCAGGTCGTGATCCCAGGGTCCCGGGACTAAGCTCTGCATCAGGCTCCCTGATCAATGGGGACTCTGCTTCTCCCTCTCCCTCTGCCTCTCCCCCTGCTATGCTCGCTCTCTCTCAAATAAATAAATAATTTTTTTTTTTAAAGGAAGGAGGGAAGGAAAGAAGGAAGCAAGCAAGCAAGCGGGAAGGAAGGACTAGAGGAGTGGCCTGAGAAAAGACTAATTCTCTCCTGAACTTTGAAAATCCTGCCAAATTACTCTTCCTCAGATCTGTGTTGAATAACTATCTCAAAACCCGAAACAGTTAAACACATAATAGGAACATTAAAATGCATCATGCAGGGGCACCTCAGTTGTTAAGCGGCTGCCTTCAGCTCAGGTCATGATCCTGGGGTCCTGGGATCCAGCCCTGCATTGGGCTCTCTGCTCAGTGGGAAGCCTGCTTCTTCCTCTCCCACTCCCCCTGCTTGTGTTCTCTCTCTCTCCTCTCTCACTCTGTGTCAAATAAATAAATAAAATCTTTCAAAATAAATTAATTAAATAAATAAAATGCGTCATGCAGAAGGATTAAGGGAAAGCGACCAATCAGGAAAAAAACAATGAACAACGACCTACTAGGAACAAAGCTCAATCCCAAGTGTATGGCTATGGGATGTAAAGGCCTAGACAAAGGAAGGTACTCCCTACTGAAGAAAGGAAAACGTACAAAGGAGAAATAAGGCCTACATAAAGAGGGAATAATGATCTCTAAAATTAATATAAACATAAACATTTAGATTAGTGATCAACTGAAATAGCAAGAGAAAGTAGACCTGATGCTCTGTCTAGGACGGGAAGACCCAATGGCTGAAAGGAGAAGGTGCCATGGTATTGAATCTGCATAATAACATGGAAATCAAAGTTTTATGAAACCTGGAAAAGACAAAAGTGTATTCAACCAGAAAGCAAACATTATTCAGCATGCATCCCACAACAACCAAATGTGATGAACATCAGTGACCAGGTAAATGAAGCTTTTGTTACATCTGGAAAGCAGGGTTCACCGGACTCTTCCACCGCCCGGAGCCTGATAAACACAGGGTCAAATAAATACGATATAATAATAACAGAGTATTCCCCATGCTGATCAGAGAATCTTCTGCTAATTGTTTTAGCCTCCTAAGAAATCTAATAAGCAGAAAGTTGAATCTTCTACACCATGTCTTCT
Organism: Lontra canadensis; assembly: GCF_010015895.1. NCBI lineage: Eukaryota > Metazoa > Chordata > Mammalia > Carnivora > Mustelidae > Lontra > Lontra canadensis. Next base: position 1,669,617 of record NW_022631048.1, on the reverse strand, counting down.
ACTTTATAGTGTTTAATCACTTCTGGGAAATTAATAAGGTGATGTAATTATAAACTAGTCTTTTATGAGTCTTGCAGATATACGCATACTATTAAGGCTAGGCCATTTTCACTAATTTGGTAATTCTGTTCCAATCCATAAGGATCCAACTTGAAGAATAAATAATAATGGTAAGTTTTGAAACCTTCCAAAACGAGCTCCTTATAGGATGATACGGAGGACATGGAGAAGAGGGACTCTGCCCTTTAAGTGCTTGTAGGAGAGAAAGAGCATACAATAATTTCCTTCAATAGTAAGTACTGAAATAACTTTCAATAATAGCATGAGCTAAACACCCAAATACTAAGAAGGCACCAAATAAAAGTGAGAATTGTGTACACCGAATGGATTTATTTGGTGGACCAAGAGGAAAGGAAAAATGGGAAAGATGTGATGAAAAACAAACCCAAAGAACTGATCTCAGTTTCAGTGTTCCTCTCTCAAAATGCTTACAATTATAAAATGAGAAAATGTTTCTTTTATTAAAAACAGAAAAGAATGACTTATATTGGAGTATCTGGGTTCCTTTTGGAAGGACACAGATTCCTTTTCCTTCTCCTCTTCCTGTGTGTCCTGCTTCTTCCATTTTACCCTCCCCTCTTCCTGGCCTTCCCTCCATCCCCCAGCAAGGAAGGGTGGTCAGGCCAGCCCTAAAGTCAGTCTCAATGGTAGGCTTGTGGGTGGCTAAGGAGGGCCTGACCAGGGTGAGTGCATGGATATTCCTGATCAGCTGTGTGACTTTGGACAAACTGCTTTATGTCTCTGTTTCTCTGTGTTTATAATCTCAGAATAATACAGGGTCAGCCCACAAGGTTGTAGCAGAGATTAAATAAATTAATACAGGCCTCGTGTTAGACCTGTGCCTGTCACTGCAAGTCTAGCATCACTGTCACTGCATGGTGCATCTCAGTCTCTACTGGAGGCTTTCAGGTATGTGTGAAGGGCCTGGCTAAAGCCTTAAAACCTGGCACTTATAAAAAGTAAGAGGAGGGGCACCTGGGTGGCTCAGTCGTGAAGCATCTGCCTTCGGCTCAGGTCATGATCCCAGTATCCTGGGATCGAGCCCCGCATCGGGCTCCCCGCTTGGTGGGAAGGCTGCTTGTCCCTCTCCCACTCTCCTCCCCCTGCTTGTGTTCCCTCTCTTGCTGTGTCTCTCTGTTAAATAAATAAAATATTTTTTTAAAAATGAGTAAGAAGAAATCACTAGTATAGGTTCAGAGGAAAGTAAGGAATGGAGAGGAAAAAAAATAATCATTTCAATTCTCCCATCATCCCATATACAGACATATAGTTATTTTTTTAAAAAAACAGCTAAAAACTGTAGTAGTTTGGAGCGCTTGGCTGGCTCTGTTGGAGGAGCATGTGACTTTTGATCTCAGGGTTATGAGTTCAAGCCCCACGTTGGGTGGAGATTACTTAAAAATAAAATCTTTAAAAAAGAAAAACTTGTATTAGTTTCTATGTTTTAAAGAGAGCAATAGCTTTACCTGGTCTTTCCACTTTTATAACTTCTGCTCCAAGATCTCCTAAATTCATAGTAGCAAAAGGTCCCGCCAGTACTCTACAATATTAACAATGATAAATAATTACCACCTTGCAGATTTTTATATTAATTCTTAATAGCTCACTAACATAGATAAACTCATATAATTATAGTAAGAATTAAAATTTTTAAAAACTGTTCAAAAAAAGCAATTTGGCACCATGTATTCAGAGCTTTAAAATGAATAGTCCCAGGGCACGTGGGAGCTCAGTTTTAAGCATCTGCCTTTGGCTCAGGTCATGATCCCAGAGTCCTGAGATGGAGCCTCGCATTGGGCTCCCTGCTCGGTGGGAAGCCTGCTTCTCCCTCTCCCACTCTCCCTGCTTGTGTTCCTTCTCTTACTGTGTCTCTGTCAAATAAATAAATAAAAACTTTAAAAAGAAAAAAAAAAAGTATATTCCTGTGGGGTGCCTGGGTGACACCGTTAAGCATCTGCCTTCAGCTTAGGTTATGATATTGGGGGTCATGAGCTCAGGGTCCTGGGATCGAGCCCTTCAGTGGGAAGCCTGCTTTTCCTTCTGCCCCTCCTCCATCATGAGCACCCGCGCTATCTCTCAAAGAAATAAATAAAATCTTTCAAAAAAAGTATATTCCCATTGATTCAGTAATTCCACTTCCAGAATTCTATGCTAAGGAAGAAATTCTAAGATTTCCTGAGGCAAGGATTTATGAAAAAGGAAACTTAATTTGTAATTGTGAAATATTAGGGGAAGAGTAATTTTATGACAACTATATAATAAAGTATCATCTCACATTTTTCTGGAATTTTGAATGACACAGAAAAACACTCAAAATACAACATTGTCTTTTAAATGTGGGCAAAACTGTAATTTCAATTTTTTTAAGGATTTTTTTTTAAGATTTTATTTATTTATTTGACAGAGAGAGATCACAAGTAGGCAGAGAGGCAGGCAGAGAGAGAGGAAGAAGCAGGCTCCCCGCTGAGCAGAGAGCCCGATGCGGGGCTCGATCCCAGGACCCTGGGATCATGACCTGAGCCGAAAGCAGAAGCTTTAACCCACTGAGCCACCCAGATGCCCCCAAGACTATAATTTCAATATGGCTCCAATTTTTGTTTTTAAAAGTTATATATAAATATGCAGATTGGAAAAAATGCACAAATATACTTATTGCTCTTAGAATTATGAAATATAAAAAATTTTCTTTTTTGTTTTCCTTTCTAAAACTTTGATAGTAAGCAATATAATTCAAAAAATAAATGTATTTTTTTTGGAAAGAAGGGAAAACTTCAATCACCAAAACACAGAAAAACCAATACAAACCTTGTTAGATCCAGAATTTTTACACCCTCCAAGGGCTTCATATTGTCAGTATCTGGCAAAACACAGAAAATATTTTAAGAGTACTGATTACTAATTTTCAGGAGGAAGAATGCAGAATTCTTCGTATTGTGTTTTAAGTAATCTGCATCACTACCAAAAACATATGTTTTCCTTCACAATATTTCTGCTTTCTATGTAACACAGAAACCTTGACCTGATTCAGTGAAGTCAACCTGTAAAAATTACAAGGGCTGATACACAGTTAATGAAGTCCGCAGTTTGTCTAATGAAAAATAATAATAATGAATAATTATTATAATAATGAAAAATAAAAATACTGGGGGAGGAACATCCGGCTGAACACAAAGGATTTTTAGGGCACTATGCTAATATGCTAATGAATCGTTGAGCACTACATCAAAAACTAATGACATGCTATATGTTGACTAACTGAACATAATATATATATATATATAATTATATATAATATATATATATATATATGATGTAACAAACTGAAACAAACATACCACTCTGGTGGGAGGATACTGATAAGGGGGGATGTGTGATCGCAAGGGACATATGGGAATTCTCTGTACCTTCCTCTCAATTCTGCTGTAAACCTGAAACTGTTGTAAAAAATAATAATAATAAAAAAGTCCTAAAAAATAAATAAATACTGAACTAAACAACAAAAAAGGAACAACAAAAACCTCCACATACCTGTTCCATATTAAGACAGGGAGACAATATGAATTTTTTAAAAGTTTATTAAACAATCAAATGTGTATGTCCTTTTTCTCTTCACCCACCAGCTATAAAAATAAGTAGATAGGTCAACAATTATATCATTAATTCACTAAAAACATTTAACATCAACATTAAATCACAACGTTACATTCTTGCCAAATGGTTTACAAAGTTTATATCATAATGCCTGATACCAAGCTGAATTATTGGGAGAAAATGATGAACTACAGGTTCAGTACATTTTTAAATCAGACTGTTTTTTAGAGCAGTTTTAGATTTGGGCAGTACAACTGAGCAGAAAGTACCAAGAATTCCCGTGTACCTCTTTTCCCACAAATGCACAACCTCCCCCACTTTGAACATCCCTCAGCAGAGAGACACATTTGTTACAGCTGATGAAGATACACTGAAGGGTCCCTGTCACTTAATTTACAGTTCACTCTTGGTCTTGTACGTTTTATGGACTTAGATGAACACATAATGGAATGTACCAAACATTATTATATACAGAATCGTTTCACTGCCCTAAAAGTCCTCCGTGTTCTGACTACTCATCCATTCCTCCCCTCAAAACTCCAGAACCCAATCTTTTTACTGTATCCACAATTTGCCTTTTCCAGAACATGATATAGTTGGAATCATACAGCATGTAGCCTTTTCAGATTGGCTTCTTCATGTGTTTAAGTTTCCTCTATGGCTCAATAGATCATTTCTTTTCAGTGCTGAATAATACTCCGTTACCTTGATACACCAGTTTATTTAACCATCCACCTACTAAAGGACACCTTCATTGTTTTCAAGGTTTGACAGTTATGAAGTAAGCTGCTAAAATGTTGTATGCACATTTCTGTGTGGACTTAAGTTTCCTTTTTTTTTTTTAATTTTTTATTTCTTTTCAGCGTAACAGTATTCATTGTTTTTGCACCACACCCAGTGCTCCATGCAATCCGTGCCCTCTCTAATACCCACCACCACCTGGTTCCCCCAACCTCCCTCCCCCGGCCCCTTCAAAACCCTCAGATTGTTTTTCAGAGTCCATAGTCTCTCATGGTTCACCTCCCCTTCCAATTTCCCTCAACTCCCTTCTCCTTTCCATCTCCCCTTGTCCTCCATGCTATTTGTTATGCTCCACAAATAAGTGAGACCATATGATAATTGACTCTCTCTGCTTGACTTATTTCACTCAGCATAATCTCTTCTAGTCCCGTCCATGTTGCTTCTTAAGTTTTCAACTCATTTGGGTAACTATCAAGGAGTACCGGTTACTGAATAGTATGGTGAGAGTATGTTTAGTTTTCCACTCCATCTTCCAAAGGAGCTGTACCATGTTGCATTCCCACCAGCAATGAATGAGAATTCCTTAGTTCAACACAATTTTTTAAAAAATCTCAATGCAGCTCCATCACCAGTGGAAGTTACCGGAGTCACACATTTACACATACACCATTACAGTCTTGAGAAGTATCACAGTGGCACAATCATTCTTAACTAGGAGGGTGCCCAGGCCACACTGCTCTAGGAAGAAATAAGCAAAGGGCATTTTGTCCTTGAAACCAGCCAATGTATTCTTTTACAGTAAAAAATTGCTATCGCAGCAGTAGGAAATATGTGAAGTCTATGTGACTGGTGCATTATTTTTTGAAAACAAACGTATGTAGGAAACTAAATTATACACAGAAGATAAACTGATGAGCAGAGGATCAGAGAAAGGGAAGTAACTACAACAATGTTCAATGTGGTAACTGTTACAGCAGTGGCCTCCATGAATCACATTTCCAGATATCCACACGCTTGTACATTCTCCTTCCATGCTGACTCTGGGCTTGGACAACTGCCTTGGTTTAAGCCAAGGGAACATTACACAGTAGGGCTTGACTTTTTGGAACACTTCCACCTTCAGATGAAAAAGCAGAGGACGAAAGAACAAATGGAGAGAGGCTTAGCCATCCCAGTCTGTAGCTGTCCCAGGTGAGGTCCAGACCTATGGGTGAAGCCATCTTAAAACACTCAGATCCAATCCGTGCCCTCTCCAATACCCACCACCTGGCACGGATTGCATGGAGCACTGGGTGTGGTGCAAAAACAAGGAATACTGTTATGCTGAAAAAAAAAAATTAAATTAAAAAAAAAAGAACATACCACCCCAAAATATGTCACTTTGGCATACTGATTAGAAATAGCAGAAGCAGGCAGGCTCTCTTTATACCTTTATACCTAAATTCAGGTTATAAATTTCCCAGAGAAAGGTACCCTCCCTGTTCCCAGGAAGAGAGGCACATCCTTACCATCAGTGATAGAAATGAATCTGTACAAACCTTACTAAAATAACCTTAACTTCCATTAGTTTTCTCAATATATTTCCTAGTCACTTTCCCACGATTTACTGCTCCTAGCCCAAAGCCCTTTTTCCTTTGTCTTGTCATATCTCCATGATATATCACTCTTTGTTAAAATGATATATAAGAATCTCTTCTTTAGGGTATTCATTTCCTTCCATGAAGCCTCCCCATGTCACATAGAAATATTAACATCAAATAAAATGTGTATGCTTTTTCTCCTATTAACACATCTTTCATCAGTTTAATTCACAGGCCCCAGCAAGAATATAAGAGGGTAGAGGAAAAGTCTTTCCTATACTTGCCTACTTGGGTCATTCCCAATCACAGATGGATAGCTTTCAACAGTTCATCACGAAGTATGGCTTTAAAAAAAAAAAAACAACAAAAAAAAAAAAAACACTCAGATCCAGGGGGTGCCTAGGGTGGCTCAGTGGGTTATAGCCTCTGCCTTCGGCCCAGGTCATGATCTCAGGGTCCTGGGATCGAGCCCCACATTGGGCTCTCTGCTCTTTGGGGAGCCCTGCTTCCTCCTCTCTCTCTGCCTACCTCTTTGTCTGCCTGTGATCTCTATCTGTTAAATAAATAAATAAAATCTTAAAAAAAAAAAAAAACCCACTCAGATCCAGCCAGGTGAGTGAGTTCAGGTGAGTCTAGCAGGACACTCACAGAACTCTGAGAAAAAATAAGCCACTGTTGTTCTAAGCCATTCAGTTTTGAAGTGGTCTGTTGTAGAGCAATAGATAAACAGATAAAATGGCTATGGCAGAGCAATCCTTTCAAAATGTAAAACATATGTCATGCCTCTGCTCGAAATCCTCTAATGGCTTTTTACCAAACTTAGAATGAAACCCAGCATCTTCCCAAAGCCCACAGATGTTGCTTGCTCTAGCCCTCTGCTACCTCTCCGGCCATGACCCCATCCCTCCCGCCCAGATTTCCCCAGCTACATTAGCCTTCTTGCAGTTCCTCGAAAAGACTGAGCATATTTCTGTTTTAGGGCCTATGGCAGAAACAGAGCTGGACCACCAAGATTCCCCTTCAAAGAAAGGCATTTCTGCCCAACCTACAAGAAGCATGGTCAACTTACAGCTCCAGCATTGGTTTCCTCAAGGTCCACCTTTCCTCACTCAGCTGAGAGTGCTCTGTTCTCAGGACAGTCCCTGGTCAAATGACTGAGCAAAGGTGGGCAGAAAGGCCTGTTCATTTCCTCCACCCACTGCAGCTCTCCTTGGTGTACTGAATTTGACAGGTGCATGCAAGTCTGATGGCTCATCTGCCCAATCCTATTTCTTTCCTTTCCCTTTCACGGGTGTTACTCCCCAATAAATCCTTTGTCCTTCCAACTCTGTCTCAACATCTGCTTTCTGGAGAATCCGAGATGTGACAGGACCTTTGCACCTGCTATTCTCTAGTCCTGGAACTCTTTTCCTCCACACATTTGCATGTTTTGCTTACTTCACTCAAATTTCTGCTCAAACACCGCACTCTCAGAGAAACCTTGCCTGATCATCCGATCTCAAACAGCACCTCTCTGGATCTCAGTATGCTTTAGTTTTCTTTATAACACCTACCATTACTTCACATTACCAGATATGTTTTTTATTGTACTGTCTTTTCCACTAGAACGTAACCTCAGTGAAGGCAGGACTTGTCTGTCTTGTATCTCCTGCCAGAACAGTGGCTGGCATACAGTAGGCACTCACTAAGAATTAGCTGAAGGGTCACACAGGGAAGCGGTGAGGGAGGGAGGAAGAACTCATATACTTAATAATTCATATGATCATTGCAATGGACTGAATGTTTGTGTCCCCCCAAAACTCGTAAGTTGAAATACTAGCCCCCGAAGTTATAATATTAGGAAGTGGGACCTTTAAGGTTGGAACCATCGTGAGTGGAATTAGTACCCTTATACAATGAGCCCCAAAGAACTTCCTTGCCCCCCTTCCACCATGTGAGGACATAGCAAGGAGTAAGCAGCCCCCAACCCGGAAGAGAATTTCACCAGAATCCAACCATGCTGGCCCTCTGATCTCACATTTCTAGCCTCCAGAACCATAAGAAACAAATTTCTATTGTATATAAGTCTGTGATATTCTATTATAGCAGCCCAAACTTACTAAGATCATTAAAAGAGACCAGAATCTTCAAAGTCAGATAGCTGATTTTTCTCTATCCTGGAGAGAGCTTGAATATGGTGGGAAAAGACAGTTAGGGGCACCTGAGTGGCTCAGTTGGTTAAGCATCCAACTCTTGATATCGGCTCACATCATGATCTCAGGGTGGTGAGATCAAGCCCCAGCTCAGGCTCTGTGCTCAGTGGGAAGTAGGCTTGAGATTCTCTCTCTCTGCCCCTCCCCCTGCTCTTGTGTTCTCTCGCTCTAAAATAAATAAGTAAATCTTTAAAAAAAAAAAAAAAAGACACAGTTAAAGACATAGTGAAAATGCTCTGCCAAAGAACTCAATGGGCATTTGGAGATAAAGGTAAGCAGCCTGAATGGAAAGGAAAATCAGACAGAGAGAGGAAGCTGACGAAAAATGACAGAAGAAAAGCTACCTAGCAAAAATTTCTATTAACAAGACAGCTCAAAGACCTTTTTTAAATATATTACACGAGTTAGTATTAGATTTTACATTATATGTGGTACCTAAACAAAATTACCAGGTTCATTCAGTAAAGCCTAGCACAAACCCAAATACCTTACATGAGTGGTTCTTGGGAAGATTTTTAAAAAGAGGGTGAGCTAGAGCTGTGGCAGAGTGAGTAGAATAGGTACACAAGGTAGGACATGAGTAAAAGCTCCCATTAAACAACCTTTATCCCTACTATGTGCTAATCATTCTATGAAGATACAACATGAGAGGCATCATATCCCTTCCTCCTCCTATTTCATGATCTACCGGGGAAAACCGAAAGATACAATTACTATTATGATTAAGAGTATCACCCTAGGTTCAAATTGTTACTCTATTTAGTACTTATGACCTTGTTCTACCTTGATTTCCCTATTTGTAAGACTGGGAAAATACTGGGGCCTATCTCAGAAGGATACTAAAAAATTAAATGAAACCTTGCCTTACAAGCATTTAGCCATGGTGCTCAATAAATGTCAGTTCGTGTCAGTATCATTTCTACCTTCTCCCCAAACTTGTCTTGTGTTTCTTGAATCAGTAAATGGCACTCCTACCCACTTGGTTACCCAAGTCAAAAACCCAAACAAAATTCTTCAACCCCCTCTCTTTTTGCACCCCTCAAATTTAATAAAGAACCACTCATTGCATAGTCTTTCTCAAAAAGATCTCTTGGCTCGCTTCTCTTCTCTCATCCCCACTGCCACCATTGTAGCTCACATCACCATCAACTCTCTCCTGAGTTACTCTAAAAACCTACTAAATCTTCTGCCAGGCTTCAATCTTGGCTCTCTTCAAAACAACATCCATAGGGGCACCTGGGTAGCTCAGTTGGATAAGCATACAACTCTTGATCTCAGCTCAGGTCTTGACCTCAGGGCCATGAGTTCACACCCCTTGCTGGACTCCACACTGGGCGTGGAGCCTACATTAAAAAGAGAAGAGAAGGGGTGCCTGGGTGGCTCAGTGGGTTAAAGCCTCTGCCTTCGGCTCAGGTCATGATCCCGGGGTCCTGGGATTGAGCCCTGCATCCAGCTCACTGCTCAGCGGGGAGCCTGCTTCCCTTCCTCTCTCTCTCTCTGCCTGCCTCTCTGCCTAATTGTGATCTCTGTCTGTCAAATAAGTAAATAAAAAATATTAAAAAAAAAAGAGAGAGAGAGAGGAGAGGAGGAACAGAAGAGAAAGAAGAGAACAAAAGAAAGAAAAGAAAAAGAAAAGGCACCCTCCATAATGCTGCCAGAATTATTTTTCAAAATGCAAATTGGCCCAATCTTTTCAACCATATCTGTTTCTCATTCCTCTCTTCCTTATCTCAGTTAATGGCATCATCAACTGCTCTAAGATAGAATTTAGAACCTTCCCAGGCATGTCTTCTTCTTCACTCCCCACATTCAATCAGCCATCAATTTTCTGTTAAATCTGCTTGATTTTCCCCAGTTCCCTGGTACTGCCTCCGCTCAGGCCTTCATCATTTCTTGTCCCAACTGCCTGCAAAAGCATCTTAACCTATTTCTGCCTAACCTCCGTCCCCACCAATCCATTCTCAACACTGCTTCCAGAGTAATCTTCCAAAATGAAGAACCCATTATGCCACTTTCTTGTTCATTCACACATTCATTCATGGTCCTTTCCCTCATGAAGGTGAGAGTCTATTTTCCTCCTAAAACTGCAAACGAGACTATTGTTCACGGTTTCACCCCTGTCCACCTTTTCAATTTCAATCTGCAAAAAAAGAAATGTCTTACCGGTCATACTTCTTTCAAATCGCTCACATTTCCAGGCCGCTGTATGTGCTCTTTCCTCTGACTCTAATAATCCTCTGCCCTGTCTCACCTACGCAAGTCCTTCCATCTTTCCTAAGTCAACATCCTTAGAAGGCATTCCTGCTCATGGCAGCATCCTGAGCAAGTCTCTGTCAATAGCACTCTTCTGAATTGTGACTTACTAGTCAGTCTTAACCAGATGATAAAGTCTTGAGAAAAGAGACTTTCATTCTGTATTTCCAACATCAAACACTAGCACTTGAAATGTAGTAAGAACTCAATAAATATTTATGGAAGGAAAGACAGGACAGAATGGAGGAAAAAATGTCCTCACATTTTGCCACAATATATTAGTAGACTGTCATAATGGAACACTGTAAAAAATATTACGTAGGCCCACTGCAGCAATGATAAGTAGGGCTTCTTGGTGCCCCTGATGGATGCTGCAGTGTTTTATAACCTAATCTCAGAAGCAACATATTATCACTTCTGCCATATGCGATTAGTCACACAGGCCAACTGGTGCAGAGTCAGGGAGTGTTCACACAAGGGGCTATGGGAAAAAGGATCATTACAGCCATCTTGGAAACTGGGCAATACACTCAAAGTGGTTTTAGTTTGTATTTCCACGATGACAAGTGATGTTGAGCACATTTTCATGTGCTTATTTGCCATTATCATGTCTTTTTTTTTTTACTAAACATCTACTTGAAACTTTTGTCCGTTTTTAATTCAGTTCCCTTAATGAGTGTACACACCATGACTTCAAGGACCCTTACCATCCTTGTCACTCAACACACTGCAACATAAATATCAAGCTTTTTGGAGAGGGCTATCTGTTTTGTCCCCTACAAAATTAAGTTGCCTAACTTCAAATTCATTGCTACCCAACAACAATCTCTTCCCAAAACAGCTACTGCAAATCCTCTCCACTCGCTAAGCCTCCAAATCCCTTTCTTCTCTAGCTTTCATGTCAAATGAGCTTACTGGAAAATTATTCTTTGGGGAAGAATTTTATCAACCCAAGAGAAAATAATGAAAAATACTGATAGTAGTCATTCATACATAAAAGTCCAGCCATATTATCCTATATTGAAATTTGTCAGTCAAGAAGACTTACTTTAGTGTGCTAGCCCTGTCATAACAAAATACCATAGACTAAGGGCCTTAAACAACAGAAATTATTTTGTCACAGTTCTAGAGTCTAGAAGTCCAAGATCAAGATATTAGGAAGTTTATTTTCTCCTGAAGCCTCTTTCCTTCATTTGCAGATTACTACCTCCTTGCTGCCTCTTCACTTGGTCATCCCTCTGTGGAGTACATCCCTGATATCTCTCCTAACCTCTTCCTATAAAGGCACAAGTTATGGGCACCTGGGTGGCTCAGTTGGTTAAGCATCTGCCTTCGGCTCGGGTCATGATCCTAAAGCCACAGGACTGAGATTTGCATCAGGCTCCCAGTTCAGTAGGGAATGGGCTTCCCTCTGAACTTCCCCCCTCTTCTGCTTTCTCTCTCACTCACTCACTCTTGCTCAAATAAATAAATAAAATCTTAAAAAATATATGTTTAAAAAAAAAGACACCAATCAGCAAAGGACCACCAGAATGGCCTTATTTTAACATAAATTATCTCTTTAAGGGACCTACCTCCAAAAATAGTCACATTCTGAGGATCAAGGGGTTAGGACTTTAACATATGCATTTGAGGGGACACAATTCAGCCCATAATAAAGCTCTACCCATGAATGCAGTTTCCAAACAGTTCTTTTAACATCCATCTCTTATCATGTAGAACAGCCAAAAATCAGCAAAATATAGGGAAAACTGTATCAAGAAAGAGACAAAAGCAAACATGAAAAAGAAACTGAAAGAAAAAAGATATCAGGCAGGTAAAAGAACTTTTTTAAAAACTACCATTATGATTCCATCAATATGACATTCTAGAAAAGGCAAAAGATAAGAAATAGGTAAGAGCTGGGAGAAACTGGAGATGAAGAGAGGGAATGACTACAAATTTTAAGGGTAAGGAAAGTGTTCTGTGCCTTAATTATGGTGTACATTTGTCCAAACTCACGGAACTATATACCAAAAAGAATGTATGCATGCAAATTTTGTATGCAAATTTTAATGTATGCAAATTTTACCTCCATAAAAAATTATCAACACCATCAGAAATATGAAGAACTTGCACCAATAGAACAAAAAAAGATACTTGTAAGAAATATTTAGAGAATAAAAATATGATCTTAGAACTTTAGAAAAAGATACAAGAATGAAAATTTAAGAGAAAGGTTAGAAAAATCAAAATCAGATGGGGCACCTGCGTGGCTCATTTGGTTAAGCAGCAGACTCTTGATTTGGCTCAGGTCATGATCTCAGGGTCCTGGGATTGAGCCCCGCTTCAGGCTCCACGCTCAGTAGTGAGTCTGTCTGAGGACGACTCTGCCTCACTCTCTCTCTTTCTGCCCCTCTCCCCACTCACTCTTCCTCTCTCTCTCAAATAAATAAATCTTAAAAAAAAAAAAAAAAGATAATCACCCAGACAGAACAAAAAGAAATAATAAAAGTGAAAAATGGAGAAGAAGGAGGAAAAATAAAGGATCAGCCCAGGAATTCTGATAATACAGGCTGCTCAAAGAGGGAACAGCAAAAAGAGAAAAGAGAACATTAATAAAAAAATAATTCAGAAAATGTTCACAGAATTGAAGGGTATGAATTTCCAGATTGAAAAGGCCCTCTGCATGTCCTGCACAGATTTTAAAAAGGCACACACCACTGTGAAAAGGTATATGCACCCCTATATTTACTGCATTATTTACTGCATTATTATAAGAGCCAAGCTATGGAAGCAGCCCCAGTGTCCATCAATAGATAAATAAAGAAAGAAAACATGATGCAGGGGTGCCTGGGTGGCTCAGTGTCATGATCCCAGGGTCCTGGGATTGAGCCCCGCATCGGGCTCTCTGTTCAGCAGGGAGCCTGCTTCCCCATCTCTCCCTGCCTGCCTCTCTGCCTGCTTGCGATCTCTATCAAGTAAATAAATAAAATCTTAAAAAAAAAAAAAAAAGAAAACATGATGCGCACACACACACACACACACACAGAGGAATATTACTCCGCCTTGAAAAAAGATGCAATCATGCCTTTTGCAACAACATGGATAAACCTACAGACTATTATGCTAAGTGAAATAAGTCAGGCAGAAAGACCAATCACGTAAGATGTCACCCACAGGTGAAATCTAAAAAACAAAACAAATGAATAAACAAACCAAAAGCAGAACCAGATCTATAAACACAAACTGATGGTTGCCAGAGGGGAGAGGGGCAGGAGGATGGCAAAATGGGTAAAGGGGAGTTGGAGATACAGGCTTCCAGTTACAGAATGAATAAGTCATGGGAATTAAAGGCACAGCCTAGGGAATGTAGTCAGTAATACTACACTATACTATACTATACTACACTATACTATACTAGCATTGCATGGTGACAGACTTGTGATGATATACAGATTTGTCAAATCATTGTATTGTATACCTGAAACTAATGCAACATTCTATATCAACTACACTAAAATTCAAAAAATTAACTAATTTGGGGCGCCTGGGTGGCTCAGTGGGTTGGGCCTCTGCCTTCGGCTCAGGTCATGATCCCAGGATCCTGGGATGGAGCCCCGCATCAGGCTCTCTGCTCAGCAGGGAGCCTGCTTCCCCTTCTCTTTCTGCCTACTTCTGATCTCTCTCTCTGTGTCAAATAAATAACTAAAATCTTTGAAAAAAAAATTCACTAATTTAATTAAATTAATACAAATAAAAAGACACACACCAAGAATGAATAATTCATGGGAATGAAAGGTACAGCATAGGAAATATGGTAAATGGTGTTGTAATAGCATTGTATGATGACAGACAGTAGCTACACTTGTGGTGAATATAGCATAATACGTAGAGTTGTCACACCATGCTATTATACACCTGAAACTAATGTAACATTGTATTTCAACTATACTTCAATAAAAAATATTTAAAAATAGCAAAGTGCTAAAAATTTTCAATGTAAGAATCTGGAACATTACGATTTTTATTTTTTTCTCTGCCAACAGAAGATCTGAAAACTTTCTAGGGAGAAAAAAGCATATAGAAAGGACTGGCTAGCAGAATGTCATTGAACTTCTCAACAGTACTGGAAACTAAAACATTAAAATGGAACAAAAACCGGGACGTCTGGGTGGCTCAGTTGGTTGGGCGGCTGCCTTCGGTCAGGTCATGATCCCAGTGTTCTGGGATCGAGTCCCACATGGGGCTCCTTGCTCAGCAGGGAGCCTGCTTCTCCCTCTGCCTCTGCCTGCCTCTCTGTCTGCCTGTGCTTGCTCGCTCTCTCTCTCTCTAACAAATAAATAAATAAAATCTTTAAAAAAAAAATGGAACAAAAACCTTAAAATTATGAGAGGAAAATTTGTTTCTCTTTTAAATCTAAACCCAGTCAAGCCATGAGTCTTGTGTGAGGGTAGAAAAAGAATATATTTAAAAAAAAAAAAAAAAAAACCTGGCGATTCACAGACCTGTACCCCTGGGGGAAAAAAAATATATGTTTATAAAAAATAAAATTAAAAAAAAAAAGAAAGGAAGAAAAAGAATATATTTAATCAATCAAATTTTCAAAAACTTTGCGTTCCTATCCTTTCTTGGGAAAATGATTTCTAGAGGATATGCTCCACCAAAAATACAATAAGAAATAAGATATGGTGTCAGAAAATAGAGGATCTTAAAGGAGAAGAATAATGAAAGGAATCCTTGGGATGATAGTAAAGAAAATACTAACACAATAGCTGAAATATTTACACTTATGGTATAGTTGGGAACGAATTAAGGAAAGATATTGAGAAAGTAAATAAAGAAGCCAAATATTAACAGAAGGGAAAAACAAAAAGGTGTGTGGGGCAGCAATGGAATAAAAAAATCCTAACAATGTAAGTACTGAACTGGTCTAGCAAAATTTACCATTTGGTAAGATGGAAAGTATATGTGTAATTGTTGGAATGACGGTAAGACAAAGCTAGTCTTTATCCTACAGATAACGCCTAAAAACAAAATCAAGAAGTAGCATCATAATCACCTTAGTTAGAGATCTGGAGGTAAAAACCAAAAGAAATAGCTCAGAGAACTGAAATTTGTTATCTCTGGAAAAAGGAAAGGGGCAGAGAGACATAAGAGGCTACTGTTTTTCATAATTAACTTTACAGATTTGAAGTACATGTAAAACCTTGATTTTCAAAAATTAAAAAACAAGTAAGTTATATTAAACTGATGAGCAACAGGTGAAGTATCATTTTTGCTGGGATGCCCCCTGCAGTGTTTTGACAAATACTGTCACTCTGAAGCCTTCCCTGATTAATTATTCACACACGCGGCTGCAGCTTCAGAGGGAAATCACAGTTCATTCTCATTACTCGCAGATTCTATATTAGAGAGTCCAATTACTCGTTAACTCCAAGACCAATACAGCACAGCTCTGCACTCATTCCAGGACATGCACAGAAGGCAGAAGAATTTCAGTCACTTGATGTACATGTTCCCATCTGAAGTCAAAGTAGGCAACGCATTGGCCTTCTTGCTTCAGGTCTCACACTGTAAGCAAGTGTCCTTTATGTGGTGTATTTAGTGTCACATTTTCACATTTCTGTGCTTGTTTTGGTGATCTCACCATTTAAAACGGCCCCCAAGGGGCGCGTGGATGGCTCAATCAGTTAAGCATCTGCCTTCAGCTCAGGTCTTGATCCCAGGGTCGTAGGATCGAGTCCCACATCGGCTCCCTGCTCAGTTGAGAGCCTGCTTCTCCCTCTGTCCCCACCCTGCTCAGGCTCTGTCTCGCTCTCTCAAATAAATAAATAAAATCTTAAAAAAAAAACAAAAAAACATCGTCCCAAGAGTGGTGGCGGAAGTGCTGTCTGGTGTTCCTAAGTGCAAGAAGACTATGATGAGCCTTTTTTTTTTTTTTTAAGATTTTATTTATTTATTTGTCAGAGAGAGAGAGACATCACAAGCAGGGAGAGTGGAAGAAAGAGAAGCAGACTCCCGTTGAGCAGGTAGCCTGATAGGCGACTCGATCTCAGGGCCCCGAGATCATGACACGAGTTGAAGGCAGTCGCCTAACAAACTGGGCCACCCAGGTACCGCCCCTTTTTTTTAAGATTTTATTTATTCATTTGAGGGGAGAGAGACAAGAGACAGCATAAGCTGGTGGAGGGCAAGAGAGAAAGGGAGAAGCAGACTCCCTGCTGAGCAGGGAGCCCAACACAGGGGCTCAATCCCAAGACCCCAGGATCATGACCTGAGCTGAAGGCAGACCCTTAACTGACTGAGCCACCCAGGTGCCCCATGGAGAAAATATGTTAGTTGAGCTTTGTTCAGGCATGACTATAAGTATATAAATTATAATGCTATGCACCAAGTTCAAAGTTAATGAAACATCAATATATATTAAATAAGGTGAGTTTAAACAAAAACACACACTTAACAACATTATGTGTATTTATCAGTAGTCAAAAATGTGTGACCAAAGACTGGCAGGAACTTAATCCTCTATTTCCCCTAGAAGCAATGGTTCAGTATTCACTAACTAGGTGTTCATTTTATAGAATATAACTACCTCTAATAACAATAATTATCTGTATAAAAGAGGCAAGAAAAAGATTAGTGCTAGCTCAACAAGGAAGCCCTTGACCAGCCCTGGGAAGCATTGAAACAAAATTGAATACCATCATCAAACATAGTTCGGAAGGGTGGGCAACAGGGAGAGGAAAAGTAAAGGTTTGATAAGTTGATTCTAAAATTCATCTTGATGAGTATATGATCAAGAATAGCCCAGAATTTTTTGTGGAAGGAAGACTATTTAGCCTACAAAGTTAAAAAAAAAAAGAAAATTTTTAAAATATGATATTAACATCTAAAACCAATGGAGAGAGAAACAGCCATACAAAGAAATGAAAAATTGTTACATAATGCAGAGAAAATCTCAAATCAATGGGAAAAGGATAAATTACTTAAGAAACAGTATTGGGAAAACTGATTATCCATATAGAAAAAGAGGAAATATGACCTACATATAATCCTATTAAGTTCTAAGATCTAAATACAAACTAAATTTTAAGTAAATGAAACCATTAAAACACTGGAAGAAGATGAAAGAAATATGTTACAGTTTTAGGTTGAGGAAAGCTCTTCTCTACCCCCAAAAATTTTGAAATTAAATCATCAAAGTTGATAATTTTGGCTACATAAAATTTTAAACTCAATACAATGAAAGATACCATGATTAAACTTAAAAGTAACAAAACTTGCAATATATGTAAAAAACAAAAGGTTTCTACAATATATAAAATAATATTAGAAATCCGTAAGAAAGAGGGGCACCTGGGTTAAGTGTCTGCTTCAGTTCAGGTCATGATCCCAGGGTGCAGGATAGAGTCCCACATCTCTCTCTCTCTCTCCCCTTCTGACAAATAAATAAATAAAATCTTTTTTAAAAATTATATTTAAAAAATCACTAAGAAAGAAAACCCAATGGAAAAATACGAAACATATATGAACAGTCAATTCGTAGATAAATAAAAATTTCCAGTATGCTACCAAAAAATGTTTATACCAATTTCATTTACAAGCAGAAGATGAAACTTTAAACAATAAGAATTTTTTTTCTTACCACATTGGCAAACATTCATTAATTAACACCCAGTATTGGCAAGGGTGTGGTGAAATGGGCACTTTCATACACTGTAGAATGTAAATCACTAATGACTCTGTACTACAGCAATTTAACACTTCCCATAAAAAATGTAAATGTTAAAATCCTTTGACTAGGTTCTCCTGTTGATGGAATATAATTCACAAAAAGATTCCACAAGTATGCCTAGACATACGTAAGAAAACGTTCACTGCAGAACTTGTCTTGATTTTCTGCTGTACTTCAGATGTCTTTCAATCAGCATTGTTACAAATAATTCACATATAATAAATTATACAATTAATTAAGTTTTGCACCTGACTGGCTCAGTGGGCAGAGCATGTAACTCTTGCTCTCAGAGTCTTGAGTTCGTGAGTCCAAGTCCCACATTGGGGGTAAAGATTACTTAAGACCAAAAATTAAAAAAAAAAATATTAGTAACAATTACTTCAGTTTTGACAGATACATACACCAGTGAGGTCACCTCCACAATCAAGAAACAGAACTTTTCATCACCTGAAAGTCTCCTCTAGTCCTTTGCAAACTATCTTTCCCTCCAATCCCAGCCTTAGGAAACTATAGATCTGCTTCCTGTTACTACAATTTAGTTTGCATTTTCTAGAATTTCATGTAAATGAAATCATTTAGTAGGGATTCTTTTGTGTTTGGCTTCTTCCATAAAGCATAATAATTTTGAGATTCATTCATGTTGTTGCATTTTTTTTAAAGTCTTTATTTATTCATTTGAGAGAGGGAGAGACAGGACAAGCAGGAGGAGGGGCAGAGGAAATCAAGAGTTGGCTGCTTAACTGATTAAGCCACCCAGGTGCCCCTGTTGTTGCATTTTTATAAGTGAATAGTATTCTACTATATTTGTTATCCATTCAACTATTGATGGACATTGAGTTGTTTCCATTTTTAGGCTACAGTGAATCAAGCTGCTATGAACATTCGTGTACAAGTCTTTGTGTGAACCTGCTTTAATTCTCTTGAGTAAATACGTGGTGGAATGGCTGAGTAATGCGGTAAGTGTATCTTTAACTTTCTAAGAAACTGCCAAACAGATCTCCCAAGTGTTGTACAACAGAGCATGAGAGTTCTAGATGCTCCACGTCCTCACAACACTGGGAATTGTTATTCTTTTTAATGTTAGTCATTCTAATAGGTAGATAATGTTTCTTATTGTGGTTTTAATTTGCATTTCCCTGATGAATAATGTTGAACATCTTTTCATGTAATAATTGGTCATTCATATACCTTCTTTTGTGAATTGCCCCTCTAAGTTTAATACTGAAGAAAAATATTAAAAGCAATACAAAAATCCAACAAGAGGTGTTAAATAAGCACTGGCGCATTGTTACAATACACTCTCAAGTAGATACTAAGAAAAATGAGACAGATTTATATATCCTGACATGAAAAGTTGACCCAAGATACATTTCTAAGTTAAAAAATGAAATCAAATTATAGAACAGGATGTATAATATAATCCTATTTTGTTAATATATAAATACATATATTTAAATATATAATAACATTAAGAATGTATATTGGTAGGGGCACCTGGGTCACTCAGTCAGTTAAGCAAACCAACTCTTGATTTTGGCTCAGGTCATGTTCTCAGAGTCATGATAGAGGACCAGTGTGGAGCCTGCTTAAGATTCTCTCTCTCCCTCTCCCTCCCCCACCCGCGGTTGATGCATATGTGAGCTCACTCGCTCTCTCTCCCTAAATAAAAAAAATAATAATAAATGTTGGTAGTTGTAGGAGCATTCATAAAATTCTATCAGTGGTTAAATCTTGGGGAAAGAATTTATTGAGAACTTTTACCAGCTAAATTATGTATTTCTGTAATTTTGCTTACTGTGATTATGTTTCTAATCAGCAAAAAGAAGACAAAAAGCAAAAAATGAAAACATAAAGAATCAACAAAATCAGAAAAATACTTTCAACAATAAAAAACATAAAAAGACCTCAGATATGAGAAGATATTTTGACATTAGGAATGAATATACAAGCAATTCTTCTTGTTGCGTAGATCTCCAAAAGTACTGGTCATCTGTACTCAGATCTCTTTTTAGGACCCCTGTTTTATTTGAAATGATGCATGAAATACATTTAGGGGTCTCTTCATCCCATACATTTCATTTCATTACAAATCTACTAAGAGAAGTCTACATTTCACTACCAATGCCATCTCAAAGCCATAATAAATTAGTAAAACTTTGTTTAGTGAAGCAAAAACTTTTAAACTGAACTCATTTCACATCAGGCAATAGAATTTTACTTGTATTATTTGAGAAGACAGATAATACAAGTAAATAATACAAGATAACTACCAGATAGAACTTCCAGAGCACACTGAAGTCAAATGAATGAGTTTTACACCATGAAGAGCGTGAATGCTGGACACTGACTGGATTCGATTTTCTGCCCCAGGACTTACCCCCCACTGGCCTTCAAGATAACTTCACTTCTCTGAACTTGTTTCCTCATTTGAAACACCTAAATCATAGAGTTTGCAAGGACTAAATTAGATGTTGTATATAAAGTGTTCAGCACACTTTTTGGCATATGGTAACTGCCTACTAAAAGTTTCCTTTTGTCATTATTATCACTATCATACGTGTATTACATATAGTCACACCACCTATTCAAGTAAATAACTTATTCCAAATGTTAAAACAAGAAAAGAAAAACACGGGGCGTCCGGGCTGCTCAGTGGTTTGGGCCTCTGCCTTCAGCTCCGGTCATGATCTCAGGGTCCCGGGATCGAGCCCCACATCAGGCTCTCTGCTCAGCGGGGAGCCTGCTTCACCCTCTCTCTCTCTCTCTCTCTCTGCCTGCCTCTCTGCCTACTTGTGATCTCTGTCAAATGAATGAATACAATCTTTTAAAAAAAATAAAAAGGAAAAGAAAAACACATGATTGTTTGAAGAAACAGAAATAAACATGACTCTCAATACCCTATATTTAAGAAGGGTATCTACACACCCATATTTTGCCAGTTTGTGAAAGACAAGAATAAGCTGGATGGGAATAAAGGGTGATTATAAGAGGAAAAACAGTTGGAAAGGGCATCAGTTGTTAATTTGTTGTGACCTATTGAGCAGCTTGTATACCGCTCTATCTTATTTAGCCTCTAGGAGTAAAAGCTATTATAAGGATACAGCTGAGCAATCATGCAAAGAAGTATAATTATAATGAAGGCGCCATCAATTCTATGCTTGCCAAAGCTGCTTCTAAGTCTCGCCTCGTATTTGGCCCTAAGGTTTCCAGGACACAAACAAACTTGAGCAGCACTAGAGTAGACATAATTGACAGATGCCCACCTAAGTGGCTCATCTGTGTGACAGCAATCATGGCATCCCTCTCCACTGTACTAGCCAACATTAAAAAAAAAAAAAAGTCATAAAACAAACTGATCAAATATTATGGCAAATAGAACATGTAATATTCACTAAAAGGATTTTTTAATTTGATATTTTACAGAGAACTTAACTACCAGAACTTGGGAGTAAGAAAGCAGGAGAGGGACATCTTCTCAAAGCATGTTCTCTAAATCTGCTGAAGCTTTATTTAGGATAGTTAGCAGGAAGTTTTCTCTCTAGCATGGGTTAGAAGTCTTGGAAAAAAGCTCTGTTCCTAACAGTATAGTTTGACAGGTAACTGTAGGAGTTTAGAGTACTTTAAAAATTAGTATCCAGTGGAAGACATTCCGAGGAAAGTAGAATTTCGGAGCTGCAAAAAGGTGGAGTGGGAGTGATGCTCAAGTTGGAAGGCAATCACACAGAAACCACCAGAGAGTAGTTAGGTGGGTAATTACTTACAATAATTTATAGCTGACATCCAATTTCTTAACAATTGTCCTTCACCCATAAGAACTCCACTATTACTGTGGGATTTGCAATCAAACAGGTTTTGGAACTGTTGGATGCCTCTATTTTAAGGAAAACTTGAGGAGTTTATAGGAAGAATGATGTAAAAAGATCAGAAAGGGGGCTTTTGAGTCATGAGTAAACCACGCATAACCAAAATACAAGTCAGTGCCAATCCAAAATCCCTCTGTTCTTCCACACTTCCCAGCTTTCTCTTGCAGTTAGATTGGGGTCCAATACCTGGGGTCTGGCCAATGAAATGAACAGGCACAAGTAACAAAAGCCATTTTAGGCCCGACCCTTAAAAATACCGCATGAAATCCTCCGGGCTTCTCTTCTCACACTACAGTGACCTTGGAGGCTGCAAGTTACAAAGAGTGAAATTAGACATCCAAAAAAGATGTTTTTATTGTATTAAGCCACGAAGATCATGGGCTAATTTGTACTGCAGCACAACCAGGCCTACCGTGACTACTAGAGATCCCAGCATTGGAGGAGAAAAATGGTAGCCTCTAGGCAATGTCACAGCATCAAAGCTAACAACTGCTAAGTCCATTTCAGGGGAATTGTTTTACTGTCCCTTGAGATACGGGAGACTTTCTACGAGATACATGAATCATTTTAAAGAAATCAATATCTAGGTTTCCAACTTCCATACATATTCTTGCCTAAAATTAATCAGCCTACAACTAAGCCTTCTTTCACAACCCTTCTGCCCAGTAGGCTAAAGAAAAGCATATTCCCCACACATCTCAGATCTTACTCTCACTTTAGTTATTATAAAATGTATTTTAAGGGATAAAAATTTTTAAATATCAACTTATATGCAAGGGATTGTTTTTTCAGTCCTTTAGGAGATGGACCACTACTATAGATTGGTATGTGGAAAGGTGGAACACTACCAATTTATAGACCACGTAAATCAATTTAGAGTTAAAGAATTTATAACCAAAAGTCAGAAAGCCAGAGGAAAAAAGAGTCAATGTTCAGGACTCATTAACGGGCCATCCTGAAGTTAACTACTCAGATGATCAAAGTGGCTGATCCAGGAACTAGTGGAGCAAATGGATAGTTACTAACTACTGACTATGAGTGCTCACAAACCCCAGGGGTTCCTTGAACTCAACGTTGGTGGTGTGGCTGTCCTCTGCAAGACTAACCAAACGTAAGTTCTTTGCACAAATTAGAAAAAGGCATCTCCTTCTAGAGAACTGGCAAAACAGGGCTCCCTCTAGGTTGTTCATGAAACACTATCATTATGTGTTGATGGTGTTGAGGGAAATTATAATTTAATCACAGCAAAGAAGAAAATGTGTGTGCAAGGAGGCGGAGGGGGAATGTTGCAGTGTTAGACTGTGAATAGGATGAGCTCTCTTTTGACACAAAAAAAGGTATTGAGTCCTATTTTACAAAACACTGCAAATATTTAACTAAGAGGAATAGAGGGGAAGGGAAGGCATAGGAAGGCACAGCCTGGAAGAAGTGTGTGGGGTGGGTATACATGTGAAAAAAAATATGTTTTACAATTTGATTTGTTTTTCGTTTTTAAAGATTTTATTTATTTGACAGATAGAGATCACAGATAGAGATCTCTAAAATTTAGAGATTTTATTTATTTGACAGATAGAGTAGGCAGAGAGGCAGGCAGAGAGAGAGGAGGAAGCAGGCCCCCTGCCAAGCAGAGAGCCCCATATGGGGCTCGATCCCAGGACCCTGGGACCATGACCTGAGCCGAAGGCAGAGGCTTTAACCCACTGAGCCACCCAGACGCCCCTGATTTGTTTTTAACAGCTTCCAGTGGGTAATTCTGAAGAGCAGAAGAAAGTTCTAGAGAGAATTTAGGGTGCTTCCGTGTGAGCGTCTATGAAACCCTCCCAGAAACTTCTCTTCAAGTAGTAGAGATAAAAATTATTCTTCAAGACTTTAGTTTTGGGGGATGGAAAAGGGAAAGCAAAGAGCATGTTTGCAAGTACAGAGGCAGGCCTAGCATGTGTTCATGTTACAAAATCTTCAATACTGTTAATACCAATTATCAAATTGTCCATATATACTGGCACTAGCAGTATACGAAAATGGTATATATTCTCCATCATCTTCCATGACCCTGGATATGATCTCTTGGTTATGTGGGATTTTTTTTTTTCTACTTGTTTGTTGCAAATTTGACAGTTAAAAATTTGCATGTCACTGTCATTTTAATTTGCATTTAATGACTTCTGAAATCAAATTCCGAAAGTTTTCCATATTTGCTCTTATAAATTATTCTCTTCTTCTTCTCTTATAAATTATTCTTATAAATTCTCTTGTAAATTATCTTGACCCATATTGCTAAGGCGCATTTATCTTATTACTGATTTGTATGGATTCTTTCTGAAGAAAGAATATTAACTTTTTATCATTCACATTTTGTGAAAATAACTCTTCCCTATCTCTTGTTTGCTTTCTGACTTATATTGGAATTTCGCTTTCAAAAAAATCATTTTACTTTCCACCTCTGGTACTGTATCAGGATTCCTCAAGACTACCCACAATTCGGGGTTACCTGAGTGGCTCAGTCTTAAGCGTCTGCCTTCAGGCCAAGATCGCAGAGCCCTGAGATACAGCCCAGCATCAAGTCTCCCTGCCCAGTGGCAGCCTGCTTTCTCCCTCTCCCATTCCCCCTGCTTGTGTTCCCACTCTTGCTGTGTCTCTGTCAAATACATAAATAAAATCTTTAAAAATTAAAAAAAAAAAAAAAGACTACCCACACTTCCACCAATTTGCTAAAAGGATTCACAGGACTCAGCATACAGTTGTATTCGTGACTAAGGTTTATTGCAGCAAAATGATATATGACAGGATCAGCAAGGGAAAAAGACAGGCACAGTCTGGAAAAATCCATGCACAGGCTTCTTATGTTCTCTTCCTTCTGTGAAGGGCCACACCAAGCAGCTTCTTTCTCCAGAAACAAACAAACAAAAAGGCAACATGTCCAATGCTTCTGCTCAGGGAAATCTTATTACAAACTCAGAATCTAAGGTTTTTACTGAGCCCTATTCACATAGACATGCTCTGCTTCCCAGTCTTTCCAGACTCAGAGGAAAAGCAGATTCACCATAAATCACAAGGATTGTACAAACCACCTAGCATCCTTATTAATTAGGAAGCAGTTCAAGTCCCAGGTTTCCAGATGCCATCCAAGGGCTAAACTTCTAAGATGGTCCTTCTAAAGACAGCAGCCTGAGGGCTGCCAGGGTGGCTTAGTCGGTTAAGTGTCCAACTCTTGATTTTGGCTTAGGTCATGATCTCAGAGTCCTAAGATGGAGCCCTGCATCAAGCTCCATGATGGGCCTGGAGACTGCTTGAGACTCTCTCTCTCCCTCTATCCTTCCCACTTTCTCTCTCAAAAAAATAAATATGTTAACTCTTCTGCACAGGTACCATGTTTTCCCAAACCTAGATCACCTAAATGCTCATGTATAGGTGGGTTTCCCATTTAAAAAGCTTCTATTTTATTTAAAGACTAAAACTATCTAAGGCTTATTTTTTTCTATTTAAATATTAAAAGTTGCTTCTTAGATAAGCAATTAATATTTTTTCTTGCTTTCTATTTTCTTAAACACTTCAGGTTACCTACAAAATGTCTGTATTTTTATAACTGAAAAATACAAAAATACAACTTCCGGTGAAAATAAAATTTTATTTTCTAATTTCAAAATAAAAATTTGTGTCTCGAAAACAATAATTATACTCTTAGGTTCTCCTTCATATTGAAGTATTCTGTCTGCAATTTTATTAGCAATGAAAATTTTTATAAGCGTGAGTTAATGCTTTAACACCTGTGTTACACCTGAGTAAAGAATATTAGTCTACAGAGCGTCTACCTTCAGCTCAGGTTATGATCCTGGGATCCTGGGATCCTGGGATCAAGCCCCTATGTCGGGCTCCCTGCTCAGTGGGGAGACTGCTTCTCCTTCTCCTGCTCCTCCCTGCTTGGGCTCACTCTGGCTCTGTCTGTTAAATAAATAAAATCTTTACAAATATATATTTAAGGGCCCCCTGGGTGGCTCAGTTGTTAAGTGTCTGCCTTCGGGTCAGGTCATAATCCCAGGGTACTGGGATAAACCTCACATCCTGCTCCCTGCTTAGCAGGGGGCTTGCTTTTTCCTCTCCCAATCCCCCTGCTTACGTTCCCTCTCTCACTGTCTCTCTCTCTCTCTCTGTGTCAAATAAATAATTATTTAAAATATATATGTATTTTTTAAAAAAGAATATTAGTCTACAAATAAGTAATTGTGTAAAAAAACAGTTCACCCGTGCGTGACTACCACAGACAATGCATACATGCTTAGAGTTGAAAAGATGATCATCAGTGAAGTCTGGCTCTCAGAGACTCGGGAGAACAAGTTGCTTCTAATACTTGCTTTATCACTGAAAATATTATGTAGGTGATAAATAAGTGATCCACTGTGTTCAGTATAGACCTAACTCTATAAATGACTGAATTAATCACATCCCAGAGATACACTGACGTTTTTACTACTGGAAGTCTTTAACATGAAACAGCTAATAACAGGACCTCTATAAGAAAAATGGAAATAATCTGAAAGTTTCAGGAAATACCAAGGTAAATATTATATTCTAAGTATACATATAAACATTTCTATACATATAAATTATTAAATATACTCTCCTGTAAAACAAAATGTCTTATATCAAAAACATGTTTTTAATATTTACATGTATGCATTTTTTAGCCTGAGAGTAAACACAAGGTTCTGGAGTAGAGATCAGAGTTATTATTACTTACACCAAAAAATGTATACCACTTTTCCCACACCTAATATGTCACAGGCATCCTATAGTGAGCCAGTTGGTTAGGCCTGTATATACAGGGGTTGAATCATAGGAAAGGGACCCAAAACTATCATAGTTGCCCAACTGCTACTTTCCCAGAGAAAAGCAGAAAAAAAGCTAATCTTCCTAATGTAAGCAAATTCTCCTTAGAAGAGGGAAGGTCTCAGAGTTCTTACCCTTTGGAATGTAAATAAATGTCTCCTTAGGGAAGATTAACTTCACAGGGTTTACAATCTCAATCTTGAATGTGTCTCAGGCTCTGAGTTTTATAACCCTTTGGAAAAAAAAAACAAACTTCCTGGGCATTCTCTAACAATCTAATCTCTTAACAATCTTTTAACTTCTAAGTCTTGCCCTTTAACCCAAGTTCTAGTTTTCTTGGCTTACAAAGCTGTGACCATACAGAAACATGAAAATATACACTTCCTGATTAATACACAGTAAAATGAACCAAAACATTTATATTTGCAGCCCTTGTTAATATTTGACACCTCCTAAAATATTGGCTTTCACACCATTTCTGAAGAGCCCTAGGGAATTCCTCGGAGTTGCCCCAGAAGCCTCTTTTGAGGGGGGCATTTAGAGGTGCAGAGTGAGCAGAGCTCTGAAACCCCAATTCCTGCTTCAAATACATCCCATCTGCTCTCAAATGTTGGGCTTCCAATAACGTTTTTTGAAGATAAGGCTCTACCAAAATATATATATATTTGAAATCCCCTTGGCAGGGGGGTACCCACCAAAAAATCCTGGGCAACCTAAATAAAAATCCTGTCTTATAGAAACAGACATGGTTTCATTTATGTTTACACTTAAATTTTCTTGGTGTGGTGCTCTTATTTGCATTAATGTGAAACCTAATGAAACACAGAACACCACAAAGTTCATCAATTCTTTCTGGGGCTCCAGATATTGTTCACAGGTACTCAGAAAGTTCTTGATGTTTTGCTTGTTGATGTCCTATGTATACAATGCCACTTGAAAAAAAGTACCTAAACACTAGTAGTGTCTTCCATTTCTTCCTGTTTTCTATTACTGATCCTCCCTAAACAGTGCTGTAATTCTCTTTTGGGGGGAAACCAAAACCTCTGTTGCTCACAAATATAAGAGGTGCCCTTTTCACGGGACTCAGATTTCAACGAGCAGCTACCGTACTCTCATATCCACCACTCCAGTTCCTCACTTTTCTACTTCCAGGTAACCCAACATAAAACTTCCTCCCCCTTCCTTCACCTCTCTTCCCCAGCACTCACCACCATACAAATAAACTGAAGACAAATAGATGTGTCAGCCCCACCAGTTCCGGCACCCAGATTGCAATTCCCACGCTGACACATGAGTAGATTCTAGCAACATTTATAAAAATTCAGTATT
Organism: Lontra canadensis; assembly: GCF_010015895.1. Lineage (NCBI taxonomy): Eukaryota > Metazoa > Chordata > Mammalia > Carnivora > Mustelidae > Lontra > Lontra canadensis. The sequence goes on along the minus strand of NW_022631048.1, from coordinate 1,641,467 downwards.
AAGGTTATACGTGCTAGTCTCTAAATCTAAAATAATACACTATACAGCACTTCCAAAATTTTACAATGTTTCTCTATTGCATTTTTTTTAAGATTTTGTTTATTTATTTGAGAGAGAGAAAGCAGAAGCAGGAGGAGCAGCGAAAGGAGAGGGAGAAGCAGGCTCCCCACTGAGCAGGGAGCCTGATGGCGGGTTTGATTCCAGGACCTTGGAATCATGACCTGACCCTAAGGCAGATGCTTAACTGACTGAGCCACCCAGGCAACCCTAACTATTGCATTTTCCAAAGGCTAGACTGGGTGGCTCAGTCAACTGGGCATCTGTCTTCAGTTCAGGTCACGATCCCAGGGTCCTGGATGGCGCCCTGTGTCAGGCTCCCTGATCAGTAGGGAGTCTATTGCCCCCTCTGACCCTCCCCCCCAGCTCAGGCTTCTGGTAGTGCCCGCACAGACACGCGTGCACTCCCTCTCTCTCAAATAAATAAGTAAAAATCTTTAAAAAAAAAAAAAAAAAAAAAAAAAAGGACAGACTTATTGTCAATTCATATATCTTTACTTAGGGGGAAAAAAATCTCCTGGGATTCAAGAAACCTGAGTGCTGGTTGCACCTCTGCTTGTTGTGTGAACTTAAGCTAGTAACTTAACTTCTTTTGGCCTATTTCTCATCTCTAAAAGGGCAAATTGCCTATTCTCAGAAGTGATCCAAGTGGGATTAGGAGTTTTCATATAATTATTAACTCTCCTGGGACGCCTGGGTGGCTCAGACGGTTGGCGTCTTACTTGGCTCAGGCCTTGATCTCAGGGTCCTGGGATAGAGCCCTGCACCAGGCTCCCTGATCAGTGGGGAATTTGCTTCTCCCTCTGACCCTCCACCACGGTCGTATTTTCTCTCTCACTCTCTCTCTCTCAAATAAATAAAATCTTAAAAAAAAAAAAAGAAAAAAAAGAATTAACTCTCAACACTTATATATCCCTGCAAACCTGATGAAGGGTACACCGCTATGTATAATCTACCTGTCAAAAATTCTGCACTGTACTTCTTTCCTTCCCCCATTTCTAATGGAAGTTCCTGTGTGCAGAAGACAGCAAGATATCACTACAGGAAAGAATATTCTAGAAGTGTAGGCCAAGTAAAAAGACAACATACCGTACTTTAATCAATTCTGCAAATCAGTCGCCAGTTATTTTAAAAAAAAAAATTAACAAAGGTAATTTTGGTCCCCGTCGCCTTCATTTTCTGCCCTCTCTACCCAAAAAAGATGGGTTGGTGATATGAAAGGTAAGACAAGTGAGAATCACTGAACCATAATGATGTGACCGACCCCATGGTTCATTCAATAAATATTTGAGTGCCCAATTACCAGGCATTAAGCTAAGCAACCAAGACAATGCCCAAAGGCTAAATTTTGGGGCGATATAGAGAAATACATACTGAAGTGGATCATCTGGGGTCCTCACGCCTTAAATGCTTCACTAAGCCTTGAAGGCATTATCCTGACTTGATTGATTCTACAACTGTGTCAAAAGGAGAAATTAAGTGAACAGAATTCCCTCAGCATAACCGAAAGCCATTTGTGTCTCCACTCCTCGAGGAGGATGCAAGCTGAGAACACATCACACTTCAGCTGGCCTTGTCCCCGAGCACGTGTCACAGAGACAGCGAGGAGCGGCTCCCCGCCACCCCCTGGGCTGTGATCTCAGGAGTCCCAAAGTTCTTCAGGATTCTGTTTCCCACAAGCTGATTCCACGAGTCACACGGGACCCTCGTTCCCAAACTCCGAGGGAGTAAACAAAGTTCTATAAACGGTAATAACTTTAAACCCCATCTCTAAATAAAATTCTGGGACAGGTGTCTGGTACCAAAGCGTGTTTTATTAGACATCAGGTGTCATGCTTGGATTAGCACATTTGTCTTTATAACCAAAAGTCTGTGAAACAGTCAAGATTTTCAGAGCTTTGGTCAAAGTGTGCTCTTCGAAAATCAGCATCCGAGCGCCGGAGCCACCTCCCTCCCCCGCCTCCGAGTAACAAGAACAAGGAAGGAGTAAAGTCCGACATTAGTTACCACGGCCTCTCCCCCCGTCCCGCAGAGCTGTACTCGGAGATCCTTTCTGAAAGGCGGCCGGGTGCACCTTCTCAAAGTGAGTTAAACTCGGGACATGAGGCAGGGTAGGGGTAAGGGGCAGAAGCGAGCCCAGGACGACCGCGCTGGGGCGCGACCTCTCCGCCCCCGGCCTGGACGCCGAGCAGGGTGACCCCGGGGAGGCCGAGGTGCGGGGCCAGGCCGGCCGCGGGGCCACCGAGCGAGGGCCCCGAGAGGCGGGAAAGGCCAGAGGGTGGGCTGTGGGGGCAGGAGACGCTTCGGGAAAGCGCGGGCGCTCGCCCCACGGCGCCGCCGGAGGGGGAGACCCGGGCCGGAGTCCCCTTCGCCGCCCGGACCGCGTCTCGGAGGGTACCTGACTGCGGGCGGCCGGTCCACAAACCCCTCCCGCCGCCCGGGCCGAAGAGGAGGCGGGTTCTCCGCAGAGCCACGACCCTCGCCAGCGTCGCCAGCATCGCGCGCCTCTCAGATAGCCTAGGTCCCGGCGTGAGGAGAGAGTGCAGCGCGCGCGCCGCCCGCGGCCCGCGCCACAGGGGGCGCCCGTGAGCAAATCAGGCCCCGCCCTCCTCCCGCCTAGTGGGTGGGCCTCGCCGGGCAGTGCTTGCGCGGTTAGTGCTTTCCGGGCGGTGCCTTCCAGTTCGTGCAGTGGTTCGCTTAATCGGTCCTGAGCAGGCTGCGCAAGACCATAAATGCCTTTGCTGGAGCTGAGTGTTCGGCTTTTGTCCTTTTTCTTTCTCTTGCCTTTATTTAAATCTGCTTGATCTCTACCCAATTCAGTAACCCATTTCCACCGTGCGCCTGCCAGAACCTTTGTGAGGCCGGAACCAATATGCTGTGCCTCGATGGCGGCCGGAGGACTGTTTTGGCAAGGACCATCAAGTCTGTGAGAAGGGTTGGTCGGGACAGTTCCGGCGGGAGAAGGCGGCGGTGAGGTCTTCGTCTTCGTCTCCTGAGATGCACCGACAGAATTTTCGACCCCCGACTCCTCCCTACCCCGGCGCGGGTGTAGGAGGTTGGGGTAGCGGGAGCAGCTTCCGGGGTACCCCGGGCGGAGGCGGACCGCGGCCGCCCTCCCCTCGGGACGGGTACGGGAGTCCGCACCACACGCCGCCGTACGGGCCCCGGTCTAGGCCCTACGGGAGCAGCCACTCTCCGCGACACGGCGGCAGCTTCCCGGGGGGCCGATTCGGGTCTCCGTCCCCTGGCGGCTACCCTGGCTCCTACTCCAAGTCCCCCGCGGGGTCCCAGCAGCAATTCGGCTACTCCCCAGGGCAGCAGCAGACCCACCCCCAGGTAATAATAGCCAGCGTTTGCCGAGCTCTTACTGTATGGCAGGCATGGTACTAATGATAATCCCTTTACATGGATTATTTTGTCTGATCCTCTATGAGGTGAGATACTATTGTTGGCCCTGTTGTGCAGATGAGTAAACTGAGGCTGAGAGAGAAGTTAAGTAACTTACTGTAGGTGACCTTAGGTAGCAGAGCTGTACTTTCTGTTTCTAGAGCCCTCCGGCTTTGAACTAGTACACTGCCGTTCCTACGCACATTTCCCTCATTCCTATCCTTGCCTGCGATCGTGCCAGTTCGTCTGAGTAAATTACTCTCCGAGGGGTAAAACGAATGAATTCCCAGCGTAGAGCTCTCTGGGTTATAGGGTTATAGAGTTATAGACTGGTGCCATTTTCCCACTACTGGCACACTTTTTTGGCGTGGGCGGGGTGGGAGGGAGAAGGTGGTGGGGAGGGGAGCTTCAGACCTACACTGGCTTCTGCTCCAAGTCTTCCTAGGGAAAAATCGGTGATTTGTGGAAGTTTCCCGTTCCTCTCCGTGAACACAGGAGACCGAGGGAGTATTTCTGGTGTGCCTAGGATTCGTGTGATTTAAAATTTAAACGGTTTTCTGCTTTCCGTTGTGCTAAACCAACCCCACCCTTTTTGAGTCTGGAGCTAAGTAGATAAAATTTCATAGGATGGAATTTTGAAGCCGCAGGGTTAAAGCACAGTTTGTTATTTCATCACCAGTTCTGCAGAGTTACTACATTAGAAATCAAAAAGCGTTTGAGCTGACAAATGGAATTATTAATAAACGAGTATGTCAAATTGGCTTAAATACTTTTACAAACAAAAACACTAGATTAAAAGAAGAATGGACTTTGCAGTTGAACATGCTTGGGTTCAAAATAACTTTTAACTAGCAGTGTGATCCCCACTAGCTTTAAAAAAAAAAAAAGTGCCAATTATCTCTACAAAACATTTTTTTAACTGATGATTTTTTTTCTAAAGGGTTCTCCAAGGACATCTACACCATTTGGATCAGGGCGTGGTAGAGAAAAAAGAATGTCTAATGAGTTGGAAAATTATTTCAAGCCTTCAATGCTTGAAGACCCTTGGGCTGGCCTAGAACCAGTATCTGTAGTGGATATTAACCAACAATACAGCAATACTCAAACATTCACAGGCAAAAAAGGAAGATACTTTTGTTAACATTTCTGAAATTCACCCGGAAGCTTCATGTGTCAGGAACATCTTGGACAAAACTTTTACTCCTGTAATTAAGTTGAACCCTAAGATGGTGACTGAATAATTAGTTGAGTCTTCTTGGTATTTTTCATCTTATCAAGTATTGTTGAGATTAGAGAAGACATACAGTAGAGTAATTTGCAATATTTAGCTCTTTGGAAGTGCCTACCACATTTTAGAAGATTCACAGTTTCCAAATATTTAATGTTCATGGTTATATAATGGACATTTGTCTTTCAGTGGTTTTCCAATGTTTTAAAATAAAACATTTTGTCTTTCTAGATATATTGTGGTTTTGTCATATGCTAAAGAAGTAGAATTATTAAAATATTGCCTGTAATCACTTGCTTAGTATTCATAGGTAAATATTTTGCATACGACTTTTGAAAATGAAATAAACCATCCTTAGAGATACAGACAGTTCTGTATTTGTTCACAGGGAAAGAGGGTGAATGAAGAGAACAGAAAAGAATTCTATTCATATTTATTATAACCATTGTTCTTTGTGCATATTTTATGTAATGCTTTTGTAAATGCATTGAAACTTGAAAGTCACAGAAACCCACTTAAAGGGTATTTATACTTTTTATATTCATTTAACTGGAGAAGGCAATGATAGATAATAGCTAGATTAAAGTGTTCTGTATCTGAATTTCTCAACATCTCTCAATATTTTGGAGTCATTTTCTCTTGAGCCAAGGAAGATGGGTACCAGCATTCTGAAATCACTTCCTTTGTGAAGAGAACATCTCCCAACACTGTCCATCCCAAGAAAAACAGATTTGTCCTACCTGGATCATGTTTCTGTATTCCTGAACCAATAATGGCCCAAGCAATGAGGCCTGATTAGCTTGAGCTATGAACCTCCCCTATAATGAGACACGGCTCCACTAGGCCTGCGTGGATTAGAAAAGTGGTTTTCCAAAGGAAGGGATGCTACCCATGTATACCTAAATTAACTATTTCTTCCCAAATATTTTAACAAAACTAAGTCTTCTAACATTAGGACTTTTTAGATATTTTGATATCACAACATGATGAAGATAAAGCTAGTTAAAATTCTCTTTAAACATTCCCAAAAAGAAACATCTAAAAATGAAATGGTCACACAACCTGTTTGAGCCATACTCAGTTTCTTACCTCTTGGGTCTCAGAGGCAAAGAAGAAAAGGAGAGGGAAAGAGTTTAGACTAATAGAAGCTCCACGACAGCCAGGACTATTTGTACCAATTAAAAGCTGGATGAGTTATTTAACTTCTCTATGCCTCAATTTTTTTCATATGTAAAATGAAAATAGTACCCATGTCATAGAGGTGTTGTGTTTGAGGATTAAAAGGGTTTATATGTGTGCAACTCTTAGGCCAGAGCCTGGCACATAGTAAGCACTCAATAAATGGTAGCTATTACTTTCTCATTCACCCCTATAGAGCATCAGCTGCTAGAATGATGTCTGGGGAAATAGTAGGTGCTTAATAAATACTTGGTGAATGAATGCAAGCATTCTGATTATAACTACTGTATTGCTCTGCCTTGTCTCCTGTTATAAAAGGAATAGTAAATTAGTAATTTTCCCCAGTATTTTAAAGGAAATGTCTTTATTCTCTAACGTCTTTCCCAGATGATTTGAGGTCATGAAGTGTGATGAAAATTAGAGCAAATGGAATACTTTTGTAAACCTTTTAATGAATTTTATAGGTAAGAAATACTATCTTTAGGAAATGGCATTTGGAAATAATTATTAAACCACCTCTTAGAGATCACTGGGTTATTGGCAAAGATGAAAAAGGAAGTCAGAAAGGATTTTGTGCCATTGTATTCATAGCATATTTGGAAGATACACAAATTGTAACAGTTCTAATGGTTTACGTGCATTTTATTTCACTGTAAGTATAATATTAAATATTTAGTTAAATGTAAAATTTCTTTTTTGCTAAGTCACCAACATCCACTTCAGAGCCAAGTTTTTCTGACTTTCCTGAGAGAGACTTTTGTCCTCAGGAAAGGTACATTACTGTTTGGCTCTAGTTGGTGGTGTATTCAGTTAACAAAATTCTTGCGACATTGATAATTTGGTTTGTTTCTATTATTAGTCTATCTTTGTTTAGCTGAATCAAAGAATTGATCATTCTTTAAAATGAAAAATAATTGTTTTTTAGTGTTCCAAAATACACATATTTACCTCCATAGAAATGCTATATAACTTGGAAAATTTTTCAGCTAAGTATGCGTCTTAAATATTCAGGTAACTCAAGAACGGAAGTTGGGTCTTCAAACAAGGGTATATGTACTTCTGGGAGTCTTCAACCTTCTAAGGGAAATGCAGGCATAGATAACATTCCAGATCCCCACTTCCCATATATATACTCTTTGTTAAGATGATCTGTCTAAAGAACATTTCCATGTTCAATGGATTACGCCAGTTCTTTTTACCTTCTGCCTTTTCGTTGTCACCCTCTCCACTTTACATAATAAAACTATGGCAAGCTTGTGTTTTATAAAATAACCCTAACAATATTTCAGGTCCCACATAGTCTTATAGAACCTTGCACTACCCCATCAAGATGTGGAGTTACAGCCCTTCCCTTTCAACCTGCTCCAGACAGACCTTTCTGACTGCCCAATTTAAGAAAGTACGGTAGAAGTTAGTTTTCATTATTGGTGAAGTGTGGTCTTAGAAATGGGTTTATTGGCCCATGTGGAGATGTTCAGAATTCAGATGTGTTGTCAAGTAGGAAATAGTATAATGACAGTTTTTGTTTAATGGCCTTGACTTTTTTGTTTCCTGACTTCAAAAAACCTCAAGTTTTTTTTTTCCTATGGGTGAATCATGTGAAAGTAAAGCAGAGAACAAGAACATAACATGAAGGTAAAGTTACCTTATTTTTAGGCAACAAATGATTAGATTATTTGCCTTATCTATTTTAGAATATTCAAAATTGGTGCAAAAGCATGATGGATTTTGGTGAATGCTGTTAAGCAAGCTATTTTCACCATTCTCCATAACAGTAAAGAGCCTGATAAATATGTCTCAAACCTGTCTCAGTAGCATAATTAGCATGGTTTCAAGGAGGAAGAAGTTAGAAGTTCCATGTTTATTTCTGATATGCTAATACTAGATTTTCCAGTGAAAAGATCCCGTATCAAAGGTAAGTTCATGATTGTATATTTTTCAGATTCTTAGGAGAAACATTTTTATTAACCTTTGCCAGTTCATTATCAGATTCTGTAAAACCATATTAATTTTTTTACCTAGCTCAGCTATCTTCTTTATTTCCTATTTCTTCATTCTTAACATGTATTTAGGTTTAAGTTAACATAAACATTTTTTTTAAAGATTTTATTTATTTGACAGAGATCACAAGTAGGCAGAGAGGCAGGCAGAGAGAGAGGGAGAAGCAGGTTCCCCACTGAGCAGAGAGCCCGATGCAGGGCTTGATCCCAGGACCCTGGGATCATGACGTGAGCCGAAGGCAGAGGCTTTAACCCGCTGAGCCACCCAGGCGCCCCCCCATGTTAAGATAAACATATTATGGGTTTTGTTGTAAATAAGACATAAAATAGTCATCAGTATACCTTGCATGTTTCCAGAACTTGCTAGTGATTCATTATCTTTTTTGCTCCTAATTTCCATGATCTAATTTTTCATCTAATCTGAGACACTATTGTATGACTCACTATTACATACCACTTAGTAAAAACACGGCCCAGTAAATTATGATATGCCATCAATTTAAGATGCATCCCAATTTCAAAAATGTTCAGATGTGTGTCTTAGTTTGATAAGATACTGCAAACAAAAATCATAAAAGCAGAACATAAACTCAGGTGTAGGTAAATGGAATAAATATTTCCAAAATATGTACTAGGACATAGTGCATTTAATTTTAGAAAATAAGTTTAGTTATAATTAATTCTTCCTTTTCAGATATTTATATACATCCTAATTTCTATTAAAAAACACGATTGTTTTTCAGACGTAAAATTTCTAATCTATATAGAGTTATCCTCAAGAAATCTATGCAATTTCCAGTTTTGTAGAGGGTGTTTTTTGCTCAGTTGTGTCTTAATTGTATGCTCTATCAGCAAGATGAGTAAGTGAAAAAGTTACAGATAAGTCTTACTAAACATCTTTGGTTAACTTTCCAAAGAATTAAGAAGGAGAATGGCTTGAACAACGAGGTCTTTAGTGAGAGTGGTTTTCAATTTTTTGCTTTCAAAATTGAAGAAACCTCAATCAGATTGTCAATTAAAATTATTAAAAATAATTTGATGACAGCTCAGTTTATAATTTTGGCATATAACTTAAAAGGAGTCCAGGAATTGAGTAGCATCACTATAACAATTCTTTCTGTCCCTTTTTACTATATACATGTGTTTTCTCAGCGTGTATACCTCTACATAAAAAGTAATAAAATTGATGTCTTATTCTAGCAATGGCTAGAATTTATCCATGAGTATGAGAAAATGCAGCACCATCCATCTCATTGAGATATATTTCCAATAAAACTTGTTTTGTGTTTTTAATTTATAAAAATTAATATATTTTTTATCATTTGAATAATAATGATAATCCACACAATGTTCAACACTTGGAGCTTTATAGTTGTTGGAAATATATTTCTTTAATTTCTAAAAATATTTTTTATTTCAGTAAATATGTATTTCATGTATTTTGGGACAGATGTATAATAGAGTATCAGTAAAAGACTTTGAAGCAATACACTATTGCAATGATATAAAATTACATAGGAGAGTACAATGGAGATACAAATTGGGAATAAAATAGCATAAAATTTCTGTTAACTGTTTTAAGGAGTGATAGTGAATATCAAATTGCTGTGATTTATTGATTCAGCTGGATATCTTTGTAATGTACTAGATTTAGCTTAAAATTTCAATATTACAGAAACTTCCTTTACAGTTTTCAAGATTAGGTAAAAATATTTTTATATTGACTTGACCATGTAGAAGAGGGTATATTACTTTTCAAAATATTTTAGAGAATATATGACCAAAAATTTTAAAGGTCTCTAGCAGAGAAGGAAGAAAGGAAATACAATACAGTAAACTATAAATCCAAAAGAAAGCAGAGAAGGAAGAAAAAATAAAACTGACAGTAGTAAGTCCAGATATATCACAATGAATCTAAGAAAAATAAAAATTCATTTTAAAGAAACATCAGATTGGATTAGGAAAATGGAATCCATCTATTTGCTTGTTTTACAAAGATACATCTAAAATAAAGAGTTATAAGGGCCTCTGGGTGGCTGTCACTTAACCGACTCATGGTTTTCGCTCAGGTCATGATCTCAGGGTGGTGAAATCAAGCTACCACATCACACTCCATGCTGGCATGGATCCTGCTTAAGATTCTATCCCTCCCCCCCAAATGTGCTCTCTCTCTCTCAAAAAAAAGAAAAAAAAAGTAAAATGAAAGATTATAAAATGAAGGGTTATAAAAAGATTGAAATTCACAGTGGGAATTCAGCACAGCTCTACCAGGCATGGATATAGCAAGCAGATGTGGAATTTGTAAGGATAGAGAAATGGTGCACAAAACAAGAGATTGTAGATATTATATGTATATTTTTTTCAAGTACACACAGCATATAATAGCTTCTATAAATGTTCTAAATCACCAAGAGTCTGCAAATTTCAAAGATTCGATTGATATCCAGACCATGCTTTCTGACCAAAATGTTTGATGAATTTAAAAACAAAAAGTACCCTCCATCAAAGAATAAATAAGTCCGTGACACAGAAGACGAACTATGATGAATGTTAAGAAAGCAAAAGCCTATTTGGATAAACTAAACAAAAATTGGTTGGGGAGGGAATATATAATATTAACATTTGGTATAACATCAGAAACTCTGTAAAAAAAAAAAAAAGACTACAGTAGGAAAACAATTGTGATGTAATCACCAAGAAGGATAATGCAATAGTGAAATGAAATAAATCTTCATTATTGCATCACCCTTCATTTTTTTATTGCATTGTCCAGGTCATGCATCATATTTCAAGAAGGTATAAAGTCTAGAGAACACTCTCCATTACATGGATAAGTTTTTAAGCTTTTAAAAGTTTTTAAGCTTTCATTGAGCACAGTTAGGAATTTGTCATTTTTTATTTTGCATTCATATGGCAAAGAAAAAATTAACAGGTTTTTCATGATTGTTAGACAAATGAGCACTCTGGGTTCTAACCCTAACTATAAATTTTCAGTTGACACTATGCTAGAAATTTTTTTTTTCAAATTCAGGAATCAATGAATGAACATACATTTCTAAGGACTAAAGAAAGGAAATACATCATCTAGTTAGTCATCCAAAAGAAAGAACTTCATCACACAATACTATGTCATAAGAACATCTCTTGGGTTTGTTTATCAAAATTTATATGATGAGTTTGTAAGACAAACTTTAAAGGCAGGTGCATATTCAAGTTGATTGAAATGAAGCAAATGATATAAAAGTGAAAAATCTATTGGATTGACCATTCTAATTCGTGTTTACACATCTAAAAGTGAAAATGTTTTGCAATTATGAAGCACAGAAGATGGCCATCCTCTTCAAAAATGTGACATCAGAGTTTAAACTATATTGCATTTTGAAGATTCAAGTGTAAGAAGAACCAAAAGGAATACTAATTCAGAGCCCATTAGAGATATACTTGGAATTTGGCATCAAGATTTATGCATTGAATATGTTCTAGGCTTTGGGACAATTAAGGAATGTCCATTGCATTTGAGGTACATTACCCAATATCTCATATATTAGTACCATGAAAACCACGGAAATAAAAACTGGATTTGCTATGTTTATATTTTTATTCTAATTTCTAGTAAAGTTGTATCTCACTGTATATTCTGTACATTTTGCTGAACTTAAAATACTTCTAAAATTAAAAGGGTCTTTTGGACCCAGATGACAAATGACATTTATCTTTTTTCTGAAGATTAAGATGAAGAAATTACATTGCTACTGTCAGAGGGTTTGAAAGTCACTCAAACATAGTATGACCAAAGCATTTGAAAAACAGATGAAATGAGTAATTTTTTAGAAAGGGCCATGATCAAAATTGACTCAGAATAGGAAGCCAGAATAAACCAATAGCCGTGAAAGATACTTAGTTGATAATCATTCTCCCCATGAATGGACACCAGACTTACCAAGTCTTCATGGGACACATTAATGCCTATATCACGAAAACTTACTTAAAAAAAAAGGAAGGAGAAGAAAAAGTATCGAACACAGCATACAATCTTCATAATAACTTGATCTCAGGCCTGGCCAAGGACTATAAATGGAAACTGTAGTCTTTAACTTACGAACATAGTCGTTAAAAATCAAATAAGGTCACAATTCAGCAATTACCCAACAAGAGAAAAGTGAAGAAAAAACTAATAGGGTGTATATCAGGATTGCAGTGATGCTTTGGCATCTGAAAATTTGTTTCTGTTACACCTGATTGAAGGAGAAGATCTATACTAATAACGCACTAACGAAGACAAAGCATTTCTTAAAATTACACAAAAGTCTTTGAGAAGTGGGAACTCCGAAAGAGACCTGAGGTATGAGAGTTGTAAAGGAAGAGAAGAAACTAATCCTATTGCAGATGACATCTGCGTACAACTGCAAGGGAGGCAAACTTTTGAATTAACTGCTCTGAATCCAAGAGCAGTATAGAATTACAGCATTACACCATCAAAGATGACAGGTAAAAATGGCACCTCCTCTATAGGAAGCTGCAGTCAATCTTGTAGGGGAAACTACAGAGAAAACTGCAAAGCATTTTTGAAGAACTTTTTAGAAAACCTGAGTAAATGGAAAGTTTATTCATGGATGGAAAGACAGTATTGTAAATTTGTCCATCCTTAAATTATAAATTAAATCCAATAAAAATCTCAATCCTTACAGACCTTGCAAAATGATCCAGATAGTTACATGGAAGAGGAAGTGGTCAAGATTAGTCATAGTAATGTTGAAAAATGTAAGCAGACTTGCTCTACCAGATAAAGAAGCTTGTAAACATGATGACTGGTTGGCGCAGGAATAAATAGACTAATGACACAAAAAAAGAGACCTCAGAAACTCACACATTTATAGAAACTTGATATATGGTTAAGATAGCATTGGAATTCACTGGGGAAGGGACAGACAAGTGTCAACAAGTCAAAATATTTAGGCTTACAAAAAAGGTAAAAGTGGTTCCTTATGCCATTCAAAAGCAAATTTTCAAGTAGAATGAAGACCCAAATGTGAGCAGTAAAAATAAAAATAAACAGAAGAAAACATGGGCAGCAGCATTTTTTTATGAACTGGTAATAAGGAAGGATTTTTTTTTTTTTTTAAGATTTTATTTATTAGGGAGAGAGCAAGCCCACAAGCCGAGGGAAGAGAAAGGCTCTACTACGCTGAGCAGGAAGCCCGTCTCAGGCCTCCATCCCAGGACCCCGGGATCGTGACCTGAGCTGAAGGCAGACGCTTAATAATTGAGCCACCCAGGCATCCCCAGGGAAGGATTTCTTAGAGCAAATAGGGAAACCATATAAAATGTTGACAAACTTGACTATTAAAAACTCAACAAATGGCATTATAAACAAAGTTAAAAGATGGGATTTTTTCTCTCTAAAATAAATAGCTAAACAGAATCTTAAAAGGGGACAGACACAGGGGGTGCGTGGGTGGCTCAGCTGATTAAGCGTCTGCTCTTGGTTTCAGCGCAGGTCCTGATCTCTGTCAGGAGAACAAGTGCCACATGGGGTTCTGTGCTCAGCACAGAATCTGCCCAAGATTCTTTCCATCCCCTCTACTTCTCCCCCTGCTCTCACTCACTCTCTAAAATAAAAATCTTTTTTAAAAATTGGATTTTTACAACACACATGACAAATTATGTCAGAATATATAACAAATTCCTTCAATTCAGTGAAGCAAGTGAGTCAAGCAACTCAATGAGCCAAGAAGACAATTATAGAAGAGCAAATCCATATGGACAATAAGTACATGAGTCCCTAGTAATTACAAGACTATAAACTGAAGTCACAGTGAGCTATCACATTGTGCTTTTATGGCAACACAAAGTGTCAGAGCATCCAATATAAGTTCCCACAAGAAGTATAATAAGGTAGAACCACTTGGGAGAGCATTTGGCAAGACAGCAAACCTGGAGATGCTCAATAAACCTGAAACCCAGCAAATCCACATCTAGCTATGTGGAACAAAATTAGATTATAAGTGTTAGTGTAATTCAGACTTGTCTAAAATTGTAGCTGAAATCATTAGCGACAAGTCAGAAAAGGTTATAGTAGGAAAGCTTTCTGAGACAGAAAAGTACTTTGGAGAATGCAAATATGTTTAGAAAAGTTTTTTTAAAAGAATATTTGCATACCGGTTATAAATTCTAAGGTAAATGTTAAGTGTTTACTCAGAAGCCCAAAGACATTGCTGTTAATCTTAGATTTGCACTTACTGTTGTCCTCCAAGGATTATTAAATATCAACATAAGGTTATAGAAAAGTAAACTATTAAAAATACTTCTGCATAAAATGTATGTTTACTTAAGTTGTTATAGGTGAATTGGCTCACAAACTTTGTATAATAACCTGCTGACCATGATCTCATTGTTTTTACAATGAACTCAACATAAAAATATATTTAACTCTCTTACTGAATAAAGTATCTGAAAACCGCCCTGAGGAAATTATTTTTAGAAATAAATTAGAGAATTAAAATATGAACTGTTTTCTTCTGCAGTATGTAACCTAGATAAATACTTGAGCTTGTATTTTTGCAGAGATACATTCAAGAATGTTCTTTGCAGTGATGTTTGTCAGATCAAAAGGTTGGCAATAATCTAAATGACCATCAATAGGAAAAAGATTACTTAAGTAAGTTGTAAATTTGCAAAATGTAATAGAATTCAGCAGTCAAGTTAATTAGAGCTATATGACACAATATTAATGAATCCAAAATAATTTTATGGGGGCGCCTGGCTGGCTCAGTTGTTACATGTCTGCCTTTTGCTCAGGTCATGATCCCAGGGTCCTGGGATCAAGCCCCGAATCAGGGTCCCTGCTCAGTGGGAAGCCTGCCTCTCCCTCTCCCACTCCCCCTCCTGTGTTCCCTCTCTCACTGTCTCTCTCTCTCTCTCTCTGTCAAATAAATCTTTTTAAGAATAGTAATAATTTTATGTAAAGAAGAGAAATAGGTAGTGATAGCCTTTACATGAAAATGTAAAAGTCTGCCAAACTAAAGTATATAAAAACATGAATAAAAGTAAGAAATACTCTTCATGATAGTAACAATTTTGGGGTAGGGGGATTTAGGCTTCAAATGAATTTGGGTGGATGGATAGATGAGTGTATTACAAGCTATCAAAATTTGGAAAATATTAAGATTTATTAAGACTGACTGTGAGGTATACATGTTTATTTTCCTCATTTCGTCAAAGTATTTCATAATAAAAAATTCATTTTGACCTTTTAACTCATTCTGTAATGCCAGAATCACCCAAATAAAAAACCAGACAGATAAGTTAGGAATACTGTACACCATTACCTCATGAACATAGATGCCAAAATCATCAGCAAAATATTAGCAAATTGAATCTAACAGATATTAAAAGAGTCATATACTGTGAACAAGTGGGATTCCAGGTGTGCAAGTCTGATTCAGTGTTCAAAAATCAATGTAATTCATCATATTAACAAGCTAAAGAAGAAAAATCATATGATCTTATCAATATATGCAGAGAGAGTATTCGACAAAATCCAGCACCCATTCATGATGAGAACTTTCAGCAAACTAGGAATAGAAAGGAGCTTTCTCAATTTGAGAAAGAATATCTACAAAAACCTACAGCTAGTGCCATACTTAATGAGAGAAGTAAGTTGCTTTTTTTTTTTAAAGATTTTATTTATTTATTTGACAAAGACACAGCGAGAAAGGGAATACAAACGGGGGAGTGGGAGAAGGAGAAGCAGGCTCCGTGCTGAGCAGGGAGCCCCATGCAGGGCTCCATCCCAGGACCCTGGGACCCTGGGATCATGAAGAGCTGAAGGCAGATGCTTAGGGACTGAGCCACCCAGGCACCCCGGGAGAAAATAAATTTCAGCGAAGATAAGGAACAAGGCAAGGATGTCCTCTCACAATCATGGCTTTTCAGTGTCCTGGAAGTCCCCCCAAAAAAGGAAATTAAAGGTATACAAATTGAGAAGAAATTAAACCCTATTCACAAGTGACACTTGTGTATGTAGAAAATCACAATTAAAAAACAAACAACTGAAGTAAGCAATTACAAAAGGCTTGCAGTATACAAAGTTAATATCAAAGTTAATTCCTTTCTTATTTACAGCAACAAACGATTAAAATTTGAACCAAAAAATCCACTGGGGTGGGGCGCCTCAGTGGCACAGTCGGTTGAGCAGTCAGCTCTGGTTTCAACTCAGATTATGATCTCAGGGTCGTGAGATTGAGCCCCAGGTCAGGCTCCACACTAAGTCTGCTTGGGACTCCCTCACCCTTTGCCTACCCACCTCCACCCCCTGCTCCTTCTCTCCGTCTCTCTCTCTCTCTCTCTCTAAATAAATCTTTTTTAAAAATCCGAAATGGCCTACGGTAGCACCTAACAAACAAACAAAAAAACCTCAAGTATAAATCTAACAAAATACATGCAAGATCTCTATGAGGAATACTACAATACTGGTAAAAAGCAAAGTAAGTGGAGCTATGCCATGTGCACAGGAAAACTCAATGATGTCATGATGTCAGTTCTTCCCAGGTCGATTTATAGATTCAATCCGATCCCAATCAAAATCCTGAAGTAATTTTGCAAACACTGACAAATCAATTCTAAAGCTTAATTGAATTTCATAGGCAAAAGACCGATTGTAAAGGTTAATTATACAAGCAAAATTAACCAACACAATATTGAAGAAGAACATAGCTGGAGAACTGGCACTATCAGACTTCAAGACTTCCTACAAAGCTGCAGTACCCAGGACCATGTGGTATTGGCGGAGGAGCAGACAGCCAGGTCAGTGGAGCAGAGTACAGTCAGCAGAAACGGACCAGCACAAATATACTCAACTGATCTTTGATAAAGGACCAAAGGCAATTCAGTGGAGAAAGGACAGTCTTTCAGCAAATGGCACTAGAAAAACTGGAAATCTGCAGACCATAAAAAGTAAATCTAGAAGTACACCTTTCAGAAAACATTAACTCAACCAATCATAGACCTACATGTAAAACAAACCCATAAAAGAAGATAACAGAAAATCTAGGTAACCTTGGCTGTGGTGATGACTTTTTTAAATACATTAAAAGCATGATCCATAAAAGAAAAAGTAAGTTAAACTTCATTAATATTGAAAATTTCCCTTCAGGACAGTGTTCAGAGAATGAAAAATCAAGCCATGGATGGGGAAAAACATTTGTGAAACAGTGAGATACTGTTACAATGGTTAATCCAATGGCTGAAATCCAAAACACTGAACACTAAATGTTTACAAGGCCTTAGAGCAACAGGAACCTTCAGGCATTGCCAGGGAGAATGCAGAATGGGGGCAATTTCTTAAAAAACTAAATGATCTCATACCAAATGATCCAGCAGTCACGTTCCTTGGCATTTACAAAAATGAGTTGAAAACATGTCCACACAAAAACCTGCATATCCGTATTTATAACAGTTTTATTCATAATTGCCAAAACTTGGAAACAATCCCTTACCCTTCAATAGGTTACAAAATGTGGTACATCCATACACTGAAGTTACCAAGCAATAAAAAGAAATGAGTTACCAAGTCACGAGAAGTCATGAGAAAATTTAGAAGCATATTACTAATGGAAAGAAGTCAGTCTGAAAAGCCTGACACCCTATCGTTCCACCGATGTGCCATTCTGGAAAAAGCAAGACTGTGAAGACCGTTAAAAAGACAAGTGGTCATCGAATTTGGAAGGGGTTGGTGGGTGGAGGGAGGCATGAGTAGCTGAAGCACGGGATGTTTAGGGCTGTGGAGCTTTTGTGTTACTCTGTATGGTGCTGTTAATGGTGGATACATGTCAGTATATATTGACCCACACCCACAGCATGTACAGCACAAAGAGTGAATTCTAATCTATGACCTTATATGTTAAATAATGTGTTGATAACGGCTCATCAGCTATAAAATATGTACCACACTAATGCAAGACGTTAATAGCAGGGGAAATGGTCAAGGGAGAATGAAGGTATATATGGGAACTTTCTGTGTTTTCAACTCATTTTTCTGTAAACCTAAAGTGAGAAAAATAAAGTCTGTTAATTTAATTTTTTTTTAACTTGGACTTCAGTGTGGAAACGAGTTGATAGATTCTTGAAGACCATTTAGTAAGCCACCAAGTTAATCAGGGTCAGAGATGGTCTTGCATTGCATTAAAATAGCAACAGTGGAGCTGGAAAAGGATGGATTCCAGGAATAAGGAGGTTTACGGTATTAGTCCTACAGCTTCTGTGTGAGAGAGGTATTATTTCTTGTTTTTCTCTCAGCCCTATTACCTTGCATATAATCTGTGTTAAATATTTGTAAATGCATAGAATTGTCACTGGACCACCTTAACTCTGTATACCTTTAAATATACATTTGTGAAAATAATTCGACACAAAGTAGTTTTCAAAAACATGGATATAGTAAATACTTCAATGGGCCCTCAACTTTCCTTCACCTTCCATTGGTAGAAAGCTGTTTTGCTTTTTTAAATGCTCTGACTCCTTTGGACCCAGTTTCTGAATCAAAATCTGGTTTTGCCAATTACATACACTTGCCCAAGATTTGGGAAGCAGAAGTAAGTCGAGTCTGTATTCAGCATTTTCTGGCTCTTGCCACGGGTTAGAAGGATTGTGGTTTTCCTGAGAAGATTCCAGGGTTCATTTGATAGCCTTCTAGGTGCCTCCAGCTTCTTGATCTAATTCCCTAGTACCTGGATGCAGTTGTCTTCCTGTTAATCTGGATGCAGTTGCTGCTGGTGGTATCTCCAGTTCTAGTCTTCCCTCAGTGCAGGAACCTCCCTAAGGACGACTTCTCTATTTGCAGACAGCCTTCCAGGGGCCCAGCTTAGATCCTGCTCCTTCGGGTGTTCCGGTGGTGTTATAAGAACCTTCCCACATGGGCGCTTGGGTGGCTCAGTTGGTTAAGCAACTGCATTTGGCTCAGGTCATGACCTGGAGTCCTGGGATGAAGTCCCGCAGTGGGCTGCCTGCTCATCAGGAGTCTGCTTCTCCCTCTGACGCTCTCCCGTCTCTCTCTCTCAAATAAATAAATAAAATCTAAAAAAAAAAAAAAAAAAACCTTCCCACTTAATAAATATAGTGTATTTTGTTTCAGCCTTAAACTCTGATTGGTTAGCTGTAACAATCCGTAGAGATACTAACAGCAAAGTTCTGCTGTTACCTGGAAATCCCTCTTTGTTTTTGTAATGGGGAATAAGGAATGGGAAGAGAACAGATAGATGATCCTGTGAGGCTGAAATTGTTGCATCCAGACCAGCAGACTAACTTTCATTACCTCACCAGTATCAGTGAGCGTCTGGGCCATCTAGATTATCCAAATCCTGATAGGTCACTAACTTTTTTAGTAGTTAAGATTTGTTAAAGAAAGCACCAAAAACCAGTGCCCATGAGTTTAGAGTAAGAAGAGTCAAAGGAAGCTGTCAAAATTTTATTTTTCTTTAGGTGACCATATCATCTGAAATAAATATACTTGGTTGAGTTTCATGTCTAGCACTCAAATTTCTTTTTTTTTAATTTGAAACAATTTTAACATAGAGCATATTATTAGTTTCAGAGGTAGAATTTAGTAATTCATCAGTTGCATAGAATACCTCATTACATCAAATGCCCTCAATGCCCATCACCCTGGTACCCCATTTCCCACCCACCTTCCCTCCAGCAACCCTTGTTTCCTATAGTTGAGAGTCTCTTATGGTTTTCCTCCATCTCTGATTTCATCTTATTTTTTCTTTCCCTTCCCCTATGTTCATCTGTTTTGTTTCTTAAATTCCACATATGAGCAAAATCATATGGTGTTTGTCTTTCTCTGACTGACTTATTCCAATAAGCATAATATCTTTAGTTCTATCCACATCGTTGCAAATGGCAAGATTTCGTTCTTTACAGCTGAGTAATATTCCATTGTATATGTCCATTTATCCATTCATCTGCCAGCGGACATCTGGGTTCCCTCCATATTTTGGCTATTGCGGACATTGCTGCTATAAACATTGGGGTGCATACACCCCTTCAGATCACTATGTTTGTATCCTTTGTATAAATACCTAGTATCTAGTATTCAAATTTCATTTCTTCTATTTCATTTTATAATTAGGGTAAGCTTTCCCCATAAGAAAGTATCAGCATGCTTTTCATTTGTTTTGATTTTATCAAATGGCCTTTAAACATACTAGATCTGTAATTTGATGCTGCTCAAGCAACATTTAAATAAATACTGGATATTACCATTCCCTTTGGTCTTTTTTTTTTAAGATTTTATTTATTTATTTATTTGACAGAGAGAGATCACAGTAGACAGAGGCAGGCAGAGAGAGAGAGGGAAGCAGACTCCCTGCTGAGCAGAGAGCCCCATATGGGACTCGATCCCAGAACCCTGAGATCATGACCTGAGCCGAAGGCAGCGGCTTAACCCGTTGAGCCACCCAGGCGCCCTCCTTTGGTCTTTTATATTATTATTAATCTTTTGAAAATCAGAATCTCTACTGCTTCTTGTAGAACAGTGAGCTCTGTTACTGAAGCATCTTCAACATTCAGCTATGAGAGAGAGCAAGAGGAGGAGCCATTTCTCTTGACATCTTTTTCTGACCTACTTTTACACATGACAGAAGCAGAGAATTTTTTTTTAGTTTAATTTTATTTTTTCAGTGTTCCGGGATTCATTGTTTATGCACCACACCCAGTGCTCTATGCAATGCGTGCCCTCCTCAATACCCACCACCAGGCTCACCCAAACCCCATCTCCTTCCCCTCCAAAACTCTCAGTTTCTTTCTCTGAGTCCATAGTCTCTCATGGTTTGTCTCCCCCTCCGATTTCCCCCACTTCACTTTTCCTTTCTTCTCCTAATGTAGAGAAACTAATCGCTTTCTAAGTTTGTACAAAATGCCTGATGCAGAAATGCAATGATGCCAGGTTTTCCCATTTTTCAAATGACCCCGAGAATCTGAACTTTTTTACAAAAACCCTCCCAGTTTCAAATTAATTAAGTGTTTAAACATTTTATGTAAAAGAAAACCACCTATAAGCTAAATCCCAACCTTGGCTCATCAGTTTATGACCTTTGTTATAAGCAATCAACAGAGAAATGTATACGTGTTATCCCTTAGTAAATGCTTTTTTTTTTTTAAGATTTTATTTTATTTATTTGACAGACAGAGATCACAAGTAGGCAGAGAGGCAGGCAGAGAGAGAGAGAGAGGAGGAAGCAGGCTCCCTGCTGAGCAGAGAGCCCGATGTGGGGCTCCATCCCAGGACACTGGGATCGTGACCTGTGCCAAAGGCAGCGGCTTAACCCACTGAGCCACCCAGGAGCCCCCTTAGTAAATGCTTTTAATGTCAGTAAATGCTGGGCCAGGGATGGGGGGAGATCACTTTTAAGCTAGGATTAGAATCTATTATATAACTTTTCTGAATAATTCCCAAATATGTAGAATGTCATTGGTTGACGTTCTACATGTTACAACCAGTTTTGTAATTCAACGAAGTTTAATGGATGGTTGTGGTTTTTTTTCTTTAACGTAATTAACATCACTACACAATGCCTATAGAACGTGTGATGAAATTCCTGTTGAAAGATAATACTGTATTATGAATCCTGAATTTAAAACAATGACAAATTTAATCTCAAACTTTGGGACTATGTACTATGCTATAATCATTTTAAATTCATAACCCTCAAAAATGAATTGGACCAAAAATCAAAACTATAAGGAATAGATGTTAACAAAATAAAAGTTTGCACATTGCTAGAGTTTTCTCTCAAAAGCCACATGTTTTCATGCCTACACAAAGTTCTGTACATTGTCATGAGCTAAGTGTTTATCACTTTCAGCTATATGGCATTTATTAAGGAAAAAGTTTTAGTGTCTCAGTCTATGCCTTGAATTGGTTCAATTACCTAACTGAACAAGGCAAATTAAAATAGGTTGAGCTATTGTTTTGTTTTGTTTTGTTTTCTTTATCGTGGATACTTTGTAGGACAGCAGTTCTGGTTAATGTTTGCTACTTCTGATGATAGAAATAACATACATTCCTTATGAAAAATCCCAACAATTCAGGATTGTATAAAGTAGGATGTGAAAGTCTTGTGACCCCAGCCCAGTTAGTGGATTAAATCTTTCCAAAGATTTTATATGCACAAGTACATTTTAATAGGTATCATACTAGATGCACAGGTTAGTATTAACCCACTATAGTTAGATATTTTGGTACTGGATTCAAATTGCAAGGTTCGGGAAATCCCACTTAAATTGACCCACACAGCAAATGTACTTTATTGACCAAGTCCAAGGCTGGCTGGATAGAGGAGCTTGGATAATGTTATCACATCCTGGGTTTGATCCCTTTGGCTGGCTGGTCTGCTCTTTCCTGTCTTGGTGCCATGTTCCAGCAGACTTGCTTCATGATAGTAAGGCTGATACAACCCTTAGCAACCCCAACGGAGAGGAGAGATCCTACCTTCTTAACAGTCTCATGAGAGTCTTGGAATTGAGTCTCCCAGGCATTGACTGAGGGCCGTGCCCATCCCTGGAGGTCATGTGACTCAGAGAATGTGGTGCGGATCTGTAGGTCATGTTTGGGGCACCCCCCACCCGCAGAGGCAGAGGCAAGTTAGTGTTTTTCCTAATCATGAGGACTGAGAGCAAAGGAATGCGTAGCTTCCCAATAGAAAGGATATTCTTGACAAAGGGAAAATGAATGCTAAGTAAGAAAAGACATCCCATCTCTCAGCAGCCCAGTTTTCATATATAGGTTTCTTTATACATATGCTGTTTTCGTTTTATATTTCTAATGTTTACAGAAAAGTTGCGAGGATAGGACAGAGAGTTCCCAGATAGCTTCCACACAACTTTCCCTGATGCTAACATCTTACATAACCACAGTTCATTTGTCAAGACTAAGAATATTAAGTGGCAGGCTTTGGATTTTATCAGGCTTCCATTACTGATGTCTTCTCTAGGATCCAGTCCAGGATTCACTGCAATCAGCTTATGTACACTTTTTTAAATAGTCACGCCTGATAAAATGTAGCTACCGTATATGTCAAAACACATTATTTTTACAGGAACAACTCTGTCTCATTATTCATTCATACCGAAGTTCAAAAAATCCCCAGATGATCTGTATTTCTCTTTTCGGGTTTGATACAGTACAACTCCTTCTGGCAAAGTGTGACTGAATCACAAACTGAACTAGTTCACCACACTCAGTATTGCAGTGGTGGCAAGGAGACAGGTTATTTGCAGTTAGAAGGAGGAAGGGAGGAAATGAAGAAGGATGACAGAAAGAAGGAACCAAGGAGGGAGGGAGGAAGGAAGAGAAAGAGGAGGAGGAAGAGAGGAAGGATGGGTTCCATTAGGATGGGAAAGAAATGAAAACACACATATACCCTAATTGAAAAGAACAGCAAAGTGTATCTGGACAGTAAAGTGAGATTTTTCATCAGCTGTGCTTCTTTCTGAATCTCTTGTCTCTGGCATATGGTAATATCTGAGATGAACTTGGCGGCTTTTTCCTTTAGGGGACCGCTGCTTATTCCTACCAGGGATGGGGGTAGGAATACTGTCTTTCTTGGACTGACTGACTTAACTTCGTGTCATTTTATTGTCTTATTCGAAGTCGTTACAATTGTACTTCCAGTGAAGGGTTTCCTTTTTACATATAAAGTCAGTATTTGTTCACTGGATATGGAGTTTGTACGGTGTGCCAGACGCATTTCTAGAGGCTGGAAGTAAAGAACACAGCCAACCAACCGAACTAGTGCCTTCAGAGTTTATATGGGGAAAATTGATAACGCAGGAGAGAGCGGGGAGCTGGATTTCCTGGTTTGGGAAGAAGAGATTTTCTGGGAGTCCCGATGCTTTATGCATGGTAACAGGAAAGGAGTTAAAGAAATGGGGGCGATTCCTGAAAGGTGGAGGTGATGTGGTAGGAACTTTGGAATTTCTCATCTCTGTATCTGTAAGATAGGGAACAACATTGTCAACTGAAAGTGACAACGGGAGAGTGTTACGGGCTCAGTTGTGTCTCCTCAAGATCCCGATGTTGGACTCCTAACCTCTGGTTCCTAGAA
Organism: Lontra canadensis; assembly: GCF_010015895.1. Taxonomy (NCBI): domain Eukaryota; kingdom Metazoa; phylum Chordata; class Mammalia; order Carnivora; family Mustelidae; genus Lontra; species Lontra canadensis. The sequence goes on along the minus strand of NW_022631048.1, from coordinate 1,617,510 downwards.
TGTCACTGTATCTGGAGATTGTCTTTACAGAGGTGATTGCGTCACCTCTGAGGCTGTCATTGTGGCCCTAATCATATGACTTGTGTCCAGATAAGAGGAAATTTGGGCGCTCGGGCAGGACACGTGGGCACATGCAGAAGGAAGACCGTGTGGATACGCGGCAAGAAGGCAGCATTGGCAGCTCCAGCAACTTCCTCCTGGAAGTACTGGGGGTTTGTAGAGAGAGGGCAGGTGTGCGAAATGATCACGTGGAAGGACTAGAGAATCATGCTATCCTTCATCGAATCTAAAATGCCACTCACTGAAAGACACACCAATATTTTAGGAACCACAGGAAAGGGAAACCCTGCCAGTTACAGCGTGGCATGTCCTAGTGGCACATGTGAGACACACCCTCATTCCGGAGATGCATAGTGTGAAGATGGGTGCGTTCTAGAACCGATTACGTGGCAGGATAGCCTCATGGGTCCACAGAGACACGCGATCCTGAAGGAAGGTGAAACTGGTCAGCACAGTTTGTTTTTCCATCTATGTTCTGCTGCAACGCATGTGGACATAGAGTGGATTTAAACAGTGTTTCTGGGACGCCTGGGTGGCTCAGTCGGCTGGGCATCTGCCTTTGGCTCAGGTCATGATCCCAGGGTCCTGGGATCAAGTCCCACGTTGGGCTCCCTGCTCAGCGGGGAGCCTAGTTCTCCCTCTCCCCCTGCTTGTGCTCACACACACTCTCTCTCTCTCTGACAAATAAATAAAATTTTAAAAATAAATAAACAGTGTTTCTGCAGCATGGATCTAAATAGAGTTTGTTTTTGCAAATGAGTACAGGAAAGCAAGGGGGTGCCCAAGGCAGATGAGGAGGTAGATGTGAAGCTGGTAGCCAGAGCCCCAGGAAGAGGGGGAGTGAGCTGCAACTTAGGAGGGGTGCAGTGCAAGCAGTGTGCTGGAAACTGAGCTTTGCGGAAGGATTGCTTTATCGGTGATGATAAAAAGCCCAGTGTCTGACAAGGGTACGAGCCGCGAGATGAGGTGGAGGATAAGACCGTTGGAGAAGTGGCCAAGAAACAAGCCAAGACTTGCATGATCATCCACATGTGGAAATCAAGATAGAAAGAGGCAAGAGTGAGTGAGCCAGGAATTAAAACTCTCCAAGAATGCATAGGGGATGGAGTGCGGCGGGGAGGGGAGGGCGAAAAGGGCAGGATGACTCGGAGTTCAGTAAAATAACCGGGACAGGAGTGAGGGAGTGAAACAGTTGATGACAGCAGAGTGGAAAGCATGTCGCTCTGAGGAGGCAGCAAGGGAAGTGAAGGTCGAGAAGGAAACCTACCTAGATTCCAGGCCCTGTGGTAGGAAGGAGAGAAAACAGCTGTCACCTGGGAAGGCGGCAGGGCGGTCAGGGTCCTTAGGGAGGAGCCAGGCGTCCGTCAAAGCAGGAAGGCCCGGGGAACGCTATGACACCTGAACACACCAAGGAGGGTGTTCTCGCGTCCCAGTTACTTCCCTTAGACTTGGCCGTAGCTTTTAGCCTCCAGTGTTCACGGCGAGCGGTCTGACGGCAGGCTGAGTCTTCTCCTGTCTCTTCTGTTACTTCCTCAACATAAATAAATTTAAAGTTCCAATAAAATTTAAAATTCTGAGATACTACTTTGATGTATTTCACGTGTGACTCTTTGACCACAGGTTTTGCTCCGGCCTCTTCCAGCTCCGGGAAATTTTCTTCTACTACTTTTTTGCTTATTTCCTCCTCTCCATTGCTCTGTTCTCCCCTTTTGGAGTTTCTATCAGATGACTAGCAGGCAATCGTTATCTATGTCCCTACTCAATTTTTTATACTTCTCTTCATTCAAATGCCTTGTGGCGAATGTTGGGAAGGACCGTCCCCAGCACTTCTGTCAGGGTCACTGATTTGACCTTCAGGTGTCGATATTTGGTTCCACAGCTCTGCCACTTTTTTGTTTGTTTGCAGTCATGTTTTTAATACCCAAGAACTCTGATTCTTACTTTTGTCAACCTTTTTTTTTTTTTTAAGATTTTATTTATTTATTTGACAGAGAGATCACAAGTAGGCAGAGATGCAGGCAGGGGAGGGGGGAAGCAGGCTCCCCGCCAAGCAGAGAGCCCGATGTGGGGCTTGATCCCAGGACCCTGAGATCATGACCTGAGCCAAAGGCAGAGGCTTAACCCACTGAGCCACCCAGGCGCCCCTCTTTTTTTTTCTTTTAAAGACCTTATTTATTTGAGAGAGACAAATCACAAGCAGGGGGAGGGGCAAGGGAGGAGCAGGATCCCCGCTGAGCCGGGAGCTTGATGTGGGACTCACTCCCAGGACCCCAGAAGGCAGATGCTTAACTGCCTGAGCCACCAGGGCACCTGCCTTTTTCTTTTTTTAAATAAATGCTTAATGAGAAATGACTCTCCAACGTTCTTTTAACTTTGTAACCTCATTGCTCCTTTCAGGAGTTGAACTGGCAATGTATATGTAGCTCAGTTCTGGCAAATGAGATATAATTTTCAAGAGGTGATCCTTCTTCTCTAGAGCTTTGTTGATGATACAGGAACAGCCACAACAGTCTTGCGACCCACTGAAGATGAAACCAAGGCACAGAGAAGGGCAGAACACTGAAAGCTGCAAGGAAGCAAAGAAAGAGCCTGACACCGGGGCTGAAGCTTAACCTTTTCTGGATTTCAGTGAGAAAATACATTTCCCTGTTGCTTATGAGCTGGAGTTTCTATTCTGTGCAACCAAAACGTGCGGACCTGGTAGAGAATATGGTTAAAGGAAGTGGGGTGCTTCCAGGAGCACTTCCTGAAGTGTATATAATTAGCAAGTTGAAGGAGCTAGAAAATCGGACAACGTGACCCCCAGTCCCAGGTTTGGACGACCTTGCATTTGGCTACATTGTTACCTTATACGTTGGGACACTCATGGTGCACCTACAGAAACGTAGTGTTAGCAAAATGGTAGGAAGAAAAATTAGGAGGTTGGACTATGTTGGCTATTTCTTGTAGCCCACGAGAAAGAGCTGCGTCCCGCCGCAGGTGACCTACCTGAAAGCAGAAATCCTTCCTCCGTAGAGCCTGCGATCGAAGTCAAGACCACGGGGCTTGAAAAGCTGAAGACTGCCCCAGGAGGTGGAAGACAAAGGAGGAGATAAGACTGAGAAAAAAAGATAAACTTTACTCTGCCTTTCTCAGAACTGTGGGACCATGAATCATTCCCTCCTACCCAAGGCTGTTGTTTCATATCGCCTCAAGGCCAGATGTCGTGAAGGAGAAAGTAGAGAGATGAAGAGATTACAAAAATGAAGCCTGGAATGAACACGGTCTCATTCTCACACTGCTTCATCTGAAATATTACATCACAAATGACCAAAAAAAAAAAAAAAAGGCAATTCAATTGGTATCCTTTTAGAAACAGTACAGTTGCAATTATGATAAGTTTTGTTGACTATAAATTTAATACATGTATTCTCATAGCTTTCATAATCATTAGAGATGGGGTACCAGGCAAACTTTCTTCCCTGTTATAAAATCCCCCCCATTTCCACCCCACCATTGTAAGTGGTAGCGGCTCTGAGCTTGGAATTTCTCTGAAAATTTTCACCGTGTGGTCTCCCCCTTTGTTTTCATTGTATTCTATTCAAATTTTTCCAATTTCATTTGGTTTCTATCTTCCAAGAATTTCTAAAAACTTCTGGGACACAGAGGCCTGTGTTCCAATGCTGTTACCGAATTGTAAAAACATGCATTTTAGGAGGAGAGTGTGCTCGATGTGCGAATCTCTCTCTGCACCGATTTCTTCAAGAAACTGTTTTTCTGTGGCCCTTAAAATAAGTGCTTCCATGTGGACTCTGGAGCAAGACTGTTAGGGACCGAATGTTTGGGTCCCCACAGCCCCCCACCTGGCAAATTCATAAACTGAAGCCCTAACCCCCTGTTGTAGCTAAATATGGAGTAAGGAAGTAGTTAAGGTTAAATGAGATCATTAGAGTGGCCCCTGGTCCGTGAGGATTAGTGTCCTTACAAGAATAGAACGCCAGAGAGCTTTCGGCCTTGCACTCTCTCTCTCTCTCTCTCTCCCCCCCGCCTCCCCACACACTCAGAGAAAGGGAAAAGGTGGCCATCTCCAAGTCAGAAGAGAGCTTTTACCAGAAAAAGAACCCTGCTGGACCTTTGTCTGGGACTTCCAGCCTCCAGACTGGGAGAAGCAAATTCCCATTTAAAATGTCAGCCCCCCGCCTGTGGTAGTCTCTTACGGCCAGTTCAAACCCCAGCCCTGCCTGTAATGGATTATGTGACTGTGTGGACAATTTGTTTAATGTTTCTTCTCCAGTATGATCTTCTATAAATGTACTATGACTAGTATCCAGCTCCTAAGACTTATTAGGATTAAATAAGTTAATATTTAGAAAGGGCTTCGGACAGTGCTTAACACAGTAAACACCAGAGTGTTGGTTAAAGAATTAATTACAGCAAATGCAGTCCTAATTTCATGAGTAGTGTCTCTAGATAAAAAGCTGAAGGCATACCAGTAAAATGTTAGTTAAGGCCATTCTGCAAACTATCAAGAAGATGTTATAAATGTCCTGAATTCCACTTGAATCTGAGGATACCACTTTACAGTGACTACAAGAAGTGACCTTCTTCCTAAATGTGATGAAGTACTGTTAGTGCTTTGTGTTTCATTCAGTCACAACAGATCTCTTGTTTTCTACAAGCTTTGCTTTCTCAATCTTTCACATTTAGGCCTATGATCTATCTCAAATTAACTTTTGAATATGATAGGATATAGGACTCAAGCGTCATCCCCCCCACACACACACATGGATACTAATTACAATAGCAGCGTTTACTAAAAAGATGATTTTATTGGGGCACCTGGGTGGCTCAGTGGGTTAAAGCCTCTGCCTTCGGCTCAGGTCATGATCTCAGGGTCCTGGGATCGAGCCCCATGTTGGGCTCTCTGCTCAGTGGGGAGCCTGCTTTCCTCCTCTCTGCCTGCCTCTCTGCCTACTTGTGATCTCTCTTAAATAAATAAAATCTTTTAAAAAAGGGTGAGTTTATCTCTTTGAATTACACGGAAGTGAATGTGTATGTGGGTGGTTATTTCTGGACTTGTATTCTGTTCCATTGGTCCCTGTCTACCCCTGTGTCAATCCCGTTAAAAGCTGTTACTTTAAGTTAAACATTGAAGAGTAAATTCTTCAACTTTACTCTTCAAGGTCCATCCTTGTTCCTTTCCCACTTGCCCTTAAATTTTAATGTCGATGTGTCAATTCTCTCTCTCTCCTCTCTCTCTCTCTCTCTCTCTCTCTCTCTCTCTCTCGTGCGCACGCGCGCGCACACACACACACACACACACACACACACACACACACACACCTCTGCTGGGATTGGGGTTGCATTGAATCTACACATAGCCCAGTACGAGTAAAATTGGCATAACAAGGGGCGCCTGGGTGGCTCAGTGGGTTGAGCCGCTGCCTTCGGTCTCCGGTTTCCTGGGATTGAGTCCCCGCATCGGGCTCTCTGCTCAGCCGGGAGCCTGCTTCCCCCTCTCTCTCTCTGCCTGCCTCTCTGCCTACTTGTGATCTGTCTCTGCCAAATAAATAAATAAAATCTTAAAAAAAAATTGGCATAACAACACTGAGGCTTCCGATCTGTGAGCTTAATGTATTCATATCTGTGAGCTAAGCTCATTCTCTCTCTCTCCATACTTTCAGGTCTCCTTTAACTTCTCTTGGCAATGTTTTGTAGTTGTTTTTTTGTTGTTGTTGTTGTTTTTAAAGATTTATTTATTTATATGAGAGAGAGTAAGCGAGAGAGAGAGAGAGAGAACGAGTTGGGAGGAGAAGCAAAGGAAGACGGAGAAGCAGGCTCCCCACTGAGCAGGGAGCCTGATGTGGGGCTCCATCCCAGGACCCTGGGATCATGACCTGAGCCGAAGGCAGATGCTTAATTGACTGAGCTACCCAGGCACCCTGTTTTGTAGTTTTTAGCATAGAAATATACTATCTTTTGTAGGATTTATTCCTAAATATTGGTTTTTTAATGTTAATGTTAGTGATGTTTAAGGAATTTCAGTTTTCCAACTGTACTATTATATATAGATACAATTGATTTTTGCATTTCGACCTTTTATTCAGTTTCCTTGCTAAATTAACTTTTTTGTGGTTTCTTTTGTATTTTCTGTCTGCAAATAAAGACATATTTCTTTTTTTCCAAACTTTCCATTTTCTCCCTTGTCTTATGGTTCCAACTTGCAGTAAAATAATTGACCAGCAGCAGTGATAACATTCTTGTCTTGTCTGGACCTCAGGGAGGAAGGGTCTGCTATTTCTCCATTAGGTATGATAGCGAAAGGTTTTAAATAGTTACCCTTTATCAAATTAAGGAAGTTCCCTTCTATTTCTGAATTTTTGTCATACATCTTCATACTTTCTGCATTTACTAAGATGATGATACAGTTTTTCTTATCATGTGAATGTGGTAAATTGCATTGATTTAAGAATTTTAACCCAGCCTTGCATTTCTGGAGTAAACTCCACTTGGTCATCATGCCTCCATCATTGTTTGTTGTTGTTGTTGTTTTAATATGGATTTTCTAACATTTTGTTAGGGATGTTCAATGAGAGATATTGGCTAGCAATTTTCTTGGAAAGTCCATGTCAGGTTTGGGTTGTCAGGATTATGCCGAACTCCTAATATGACTTGGATCACATCCCTTATCTAATTTCTAAGAGTTAGGCAGAAGAATTCATCAGCAAAGCATTCTGAGCCTGCAGCTATATTTGTTTTGTTTTGGGGGGAAACGTTTCTAATTATAGGTTCAATTCCTGTCATAGAAATAAGACTTTTCAATCTCTTCTTCTGTCAGTCTTAAGTTGTGTTCGTCTGTTTCATCAAATTTATCAAATTTATTGGAACAAAGTTGTTAATAAGAGTTTATACTGTCTGGCTCCCTTATTATACAGCTTAAGGACAGGCAAAACTAATCCAAGGTGACAAAAGTTAGATGGGTAGTTCCTAGGAGTACTGCTTGGGAAGGAGCATGACCTTCTAGTGTGATAGAAATGTTGTCTATCTTGATCCGGGTGGTGGTTACATGGGTATAAACTTATAGAAAAAAGCCTTAGATTCTCTTACTGTTACATTAATGTATCCATGTTATATCTACATAAAAGTTTAAATGTGAAGTTAAAAGTCAAACTGTCCTGTGACTCTGATGCCCACCTGGGGCTGAAGCTTTTGTATGCGAGTGTGGCCCAAGGCAGCCAATCTGAACGTTGAGGGAGACCGTGATCTCCAGAGTGAGTGGTTCCAGTGCAGGAAGACTTAGACCATTTCCTTGTAGTAAACACAGAACTAGCCCACTCTTACCTCCTCCAGTGCAAATAGAGAAAAAAGTCATTTCTCTAAATCTGAAGGTAGTAAACGTTAGTGTTTAAAGGAAAAAGAGTGCACGAATTAACACACAGTTCTCCGTTAATCTCTTCCTTCTGATGTTTAAGAAGAGACCAAACAGGGCGCCTGGGTGGCTCAGTTGGTTGAGCAACTGCCTTTGGCTCAGGTCATGATCCTGCTCGGCAGGGAGTCTGCTTCTCCTGCTGACCTCTCTACTCTCATGCTCTCTCTCTCTCAAATAAATAAATAAAATCTTTAAAAAATAAAATAGAAAATAAAATAAAAAAAAAAAAAGAAGACGAGACCAGACAGGAGATACTTTAAGAGTTTTTATATTCTGTGGAAAGCCTCAAGGGTGAAGGTTATTATTTGTTGACTGAGCTTGGTATCTTCCAACTTAAAATTTATTTTATTACAAAAAGATATTAAGAGGGGCGCCTGGGTGGCTCAGTCAGTTAAACATCTGACTTCAGCTCAGGTCATGATCTCAGGGTCCTGGGATCGAGCCTCACATCCGGCTCCCTGCTCAGCGGAGAGCCTGCTTCTCCCTCTCTCTCTGCCTGCTGTTCCCCCTGCTTCTGCTCTCTCTCTCTGATAAATAAAATCTTTAAAAAAAAAAAAAAAGATAGATAAAAAGCAAGCATGAATGAGGAAGCAAAATTTGCCCTTCCCCACTCCCATCCAATCTGTCAATAACAAGACCAGATATTTATGAAGCCCTTACCATATTCCAGGCACTATCGAGTTACTTAACCCATAACACTTTAGTATCGTACCCATTTCACAAATGTAAAAACTGAGGATAAGAGTTTCAAAAACTTCTCTAAGATTATACAAAACAAAATATGGTAAAGCCAGAATTTGATGCTGCCTTAGGAGCCTGCCTTTTAAACCACTGTGCTGTATAATAACCCACAATCAGTTTTAGGTTTCAAAATATTTTTCTATACACTATATATAGACATATTTCTTTAATCAAATGGAATCTTACTATACTTTTTATCCATAACAATATTCCCCAAGAGATGGATGTTTATAGGATATTCATGCTTATTACTTTGTAAATAATGAGATTATTTATAACAGATTCTCAGAAATGGAATTGCTGTCAAAGTGCATTTTCCCTTCCTCAGTATTTTTAAAAATTTTTGTTATTCTTGTGATTAAAATGTGTATTTTATTTTTTAAATTTATTTTTTTAAAGATTTTATTTATTTGACAGAGATCACAAGTAGGCAGAGAGGAAGAGACAGAGAGAGGGAGAAGCAGGCTCCCTGCTGAGCAGAGAGCCCGATGCGGGGCTTGATCCCAGGACCCTCAGACCATGACCTGAGCCGAAGGCAGAGGCCTAACCCACTGAGCCACCCAGGGGCCCCAAAATGTGTATTTTAAACATTTTCTCTTTTTGACTTTAGTCTCTGTACTTGTATATAACCAATTGTCCCAGCAAACTTAATGTCTGGTAGAGCAAGTCCACATTCTTGTTTGTTTTTTTTTTCCCAAATTACCTTGGCTATTCTTGGCCCTCTCTTCTTCTGTATAAATGTTTCTAGCAACTTTCTCAAATCGTGTATTAATGCTATTAACTTTCCTATAGATTCTCTTTGGTGTCCTATGTGGACAATCATATAGTCTGCCATTACGAACTTTTTCTTTCCTTCCAAACCTACTTTTCTCTTCCTTTCTCTCTCTCCCCCCAGCTCTTTCGTAACTGTGTAACAAAGACCTGCCACGAAATGTTGAATACCAAGTAGTAACTAATAATGGGTATCTTTGTCCCTTCCTGATCTTAAAACAAGCGTGTCTAACATTCTGTGCCAATATGTTCCATGTGGCTTTAGGTTTAGGTAATGATTATAATAGTTATGTAACAGAACTGAAACATCATTATTTTTTTAAATGAGTCTAAAATCATGAATTTTACTTCCAAAAATACAGAAGGAAATAGAGAGCTAGGATATGGGGAAAGTGGGCAAATTTCATTTGGTGATGGTCTACAGCAACTCTTTTATACCTGAGGTCATTCATTCAAAAAATGGGCTTACATATGTCTTCCAAACATTTAAAGCTAAGCAGGAACATTACAAATCAACAGAAGGCCCCCAAACACGAATTTTAAAGAGAGAGAAAAGGAAAGTTAGTAGAAGGTTAAAAACAAAGCCGGCAAGGTGACACTGAAAAAAGAAGAGTATAAAATAAACTGACAAAAGACTAGGTAAGTTTGATAATATTAAAACTGGACCTAGTAGAATTAAAGGTTTAAAAAACTTGAATAAATGGAATAAAGATTATGAATCTATGAACCTGTAAGTCCTGACTGTAGCACAGACTATGTAAGACAGAGGATTAGGCGTATAAGGAAAAATACGTAAGAGCAGTATGAAAATTTACATTTCTCCTTGAGAGAAGTAGAGCATAGATGGTAAGGATCTAGAGACTCTTACCACTATTCAATTAATAACATTGACCTAATTGTTACATGACACATTGTTTCAAAGGACACACCCTGTACCAGAGAACCAGGAAATATTTACAAAATGTGTTTGCTTAGCATGCTAAAAAGAAATCCTTAATAAATTCTCAAAAAGCAGCCTGTGTGCACTGGCTATACGTAATAAAAGCTCTAAGTTAATAACAACAACAAAAAAAAAGGTAAAAAAATAAAAAATGCAGCCAGCCACCTGGAAACTGAAACACACTATCCTAAATAATCCTTGGCTCGAACGAGCAATCAAATTTGCAGTCACCAAATATTTAGAAAACAGTAATGAAAACACACCATTTTCAACCTATGGGATGGAGCCATAGGAGTGAAATACTAAAAACTAGATATTCGTAAGATCAGAAACAAGAATGCTCATTATCATATTCAATCAACTGAAAGTTGTCAAAAACCATCAGAGAATTCCTAACAGTAACATGGTTTTAGAATTGGAGAAAGGAAAACAAGTGTATCAGTCAGTAATGGATCCTCAAGAGGTAGGAATAAGTAAGGGAAGTAGAAGAAAGGAATCAAAGTCAAAACGCTGAAATGAATGAGAAAATGAGGAAGAGATCATTCTTCTCTGGTGGTGAGAGAAAGAATGGAAGGACAAAGGTTGCCAGGCTAAGAGGAGAAACAAAAATGATACATTATAATATAGATAATATTATGTTATAATGATCAAGATATTATAATAGATAATAAATGTATTTACAACACTGAGATTATTAAGTGCAACTATACGCTAAAAACATTTTACTTTTTAAAAGATTTCATTTATTTATTTGAGAGAGAGAGAAGGAGGGGCAGAGGGAGGGAAAGGGACAAGCAGACTCCCCACTAGTGTGGAGCCAACAAGGGGAGGCAAAGGTAGGGGTTGACGGGGACATCTATCCCAGGACCAGGAAATCATGACCAGAGCTGAAGTCGGATCCTTAACCAACTGAGCCCCCCAGGTATCCCAGTGGTAAAAACATTTTATTTTTATTTATTTATTTTTAAAGATTTTATTTATTTGACAGAGGGAGAGAGAGAGAGAGAGCAAGTGAGATCACAAGCAGGGGGAGCAGCAGGCAGAGGGAAAGGGAGAAGCAGTCTTCATGTGGAGCAGGGAGCCCAATGCAGGGTTCAACGTCGGTCTCCATCCCAGGATCCTGGGATCATGACCTGAGCTGAAGACAGACGCTCAACCGACTGAGTCACCCAGGCGCCCCAGGAAAACATTTTAAATATAAGGTAGACCACACGATGAATTTCCAGAAAAGGGTAAAGTACCAAGATGTACTTAAGAAACAGAACCCTGAACGGAGCAAGAACACGAGGAAGTAAAAAAACTGAAAAAATCACCTTGCAGAAGAGTCAATGTCAATAAGCAGATAATTCTCACAATATATAAACTATTCTAAATCAAGCATGAGATAGTTTCCCAGTTTATTTGGTAAAGCTATCAAAACCTGTTAATCAAAACCAGACTTGTCTCTTATGCATAAATACGAAATCCTAAATACAGGGTTAGTCAATAGAATACAGCAGCATTTTAAATGAGCGGCTCAGTATTAGATTCTACTAACGTAGTTTGTTTCTATTATCAGTAGCTCAAAGGAGAAAATCTATATAACGGTAGACATTGAAAAGTCATTTGAAAAAAAATTAATGTCTGCTCCTAATAAATGGGCTTCATGCATATTCTTAATATTCTGTTTCTAATCCGTACTTAAAATTACACACAGGAGTGAAATACTAAAAACTGGATATTCATAAAATCAGAAACAAGAATATTCATTATCATATTCAATCAACTGAAAATTATTAAAAATCATAATAAAAGTTAATGTGGCCCGGGGCCCCTGGGTGGCTCAGTGGATTAAGCCTCTGCCTTCGGCTCAGGTCAAGATCTCAGGGTCCTGGGATCGAGCCCCATATCAGGCTCTCTGCTCAGCAGGGAGCCTTCCCCCTCTCTTTTTCTGCCTGCCTCTCTGCCTGCTTGTGATCTCTCTCTGTGTCAAATAAATAAATAAAATTAAAAAAAAAAAAAGTTAATGTGGACAGTGTTTTAAAAGCCCACATGACACCTTTCTGATTTATGCAGTGCCCAGTTTAAAATATTACTGTACTTATATAGTAAGAGTCAACAAAATTTCCAAAGTCAAGTTTTTTCAAAAATATTTTTTTGGAAACTTATTAAAAAAAGCAACATGTCAGAACTATGGTAAAGAAAATTTTGGAACTTTTAAGGAGGAACATGCAAAAAAACCCAATTCTGTGCTCTCAACAGAAAGACTTCTAAGTAAATTAAATTTAAACACTTAATGTTTCCAATTACGATCCTAAGAGGATACCATTGGAAAAGTGATCAAAATGATTCTGATAGTCACAGGGAAAAATAAACAGGCCAGAATAGAAACCTTTGAAAAAGGGACACTTATGTTCCCTCCTACAACAGTATTACTGTCTGCAATGTACTACCCATTGTTCTAAGAATTGAAAATACAGTGATAAAAACACTACAATGTCAGATGCATAATTTATAAAGATATGATCCAAGCAAACTTGTAACAAAAGAAGTCAGGGTGTAATGTAACTGAAAGCCCAGAAACAGACCCCAAAAATACATAGCTGGTATTTACAAACTAGGACTAGGATGTACGGTTCACCAAGGCTGTTTGTATAACTTACATATGTCTTCCAAACATTTAAAGCCAAACAGGAACATTACAAATCAACAGAAGGCCCCCAAAGAAAGCAACAAAGTTGGACCCTTACCTCACAACATCTAATCGATTAAATTCTAAAATGGTTTAGCACTAAAGGGCTAGAGAAGTAAAACAAAACTTGGGTGAAAATTAAAATCATCTTGGAGAAAGCTTTTCTAAGGAGAAACCATAGGAACAGAGTAGAACTGACTACATATATATGTAACTGTTAAATTTTCCTACATCAAAACACACCATACAGTATTTTTAAAGTTATAGTTTCCATAAGGCTCTCTTTCTTATACAAAGAGCTCTTCAAAGAGACAAAAACCTAAAAATTAAACATGTGAATAGTTAATAAAAGATAGCCGGCTGACATGAAATAATAATGAATTTCATTAGCAATCAAAGAAATACAAATTAAGATGATCTGTCACTTGCCCAAATGGCAGCTTTAAAAGTTTTAACAGAGTTGAAGGAAGAGTGATAGGAATGAATGCAAAACTTACAGACATTTCCTGGGCAATTTGGGTTCAGCAGAGGTTTAGAAGGACACTCCTTGCACCAGCAATGCCAAGGAAATCATGGGTATTGTGTATTTACGCAGATTTTTAGCACACTGTCATTTTTAACAGAAAAGTTAGAAATAGTTTGTGTCCAGCAATGAGGAAATTTTAGGTTATGGTTCGTCTATAAAGGAATAATTGACAACCATCAAAAAGAAGGTAGAATGTAATTATTGACAGAGAAGGATGTTCACAATGTATTATTAAATGAAAAACCTAAACCACAAACTTATGGGCAATACAAACCCATTTGTTGTAAGAAGAGTAGATGCTCATTTATATACATCCTTCAAGGCTAAATATTAATGGTTATGACTGGATGTGTTCCTACATTTTCGGATGTGTACCAGGCTAAAAAGGGAAAAATAAGTGTTCTTATCCAACTGAGCCGCCCAGGCGCCCTGGGAATTCAGTGTTCTGGGTTTTTTAAGCTTTGTCCCTACAACATGGCACAATGGATATAACAAGTTCCTCTTTGTCAGACGAGATTGTTCCTGAAAGTCTGTTCTGGGTATAAGCAAGAATAAAACAAGCTAAAAATGGCCTGGAATTCTTATGGCAGTTTATTTACAGACTATCATATACAGCCTTTTTTTTTTTTTTAAACAAATGGCTTATATTAAACACATCAGATTTCACAGTTACAAGACTTTACTAAAAGTTCTTGCAAGAAAGCACAACACCTTTACAACAAACTGTAAAAAAAAAAAAAATCAAAGGGTGATTCATTTACAGGGCCTCATTCTGAATGCAATTAGAACTAAAAATTCTTTTTTAATAGGACATTTGACATGGTGAAAGGAATAAGACCCACAAAACTTGTTAGTCTACATAATTCAAAGGACAAGTTTTTTTCCATTATGGTCAATATTCTGTTTTCTCCATCTTCAACCGGATCACTTGATAGCTTATTAATTTGTTCTTAATAGCTTTTATTTTTAATTAAACTAAAAACACTTTTAAGAAATTATCTGAAGAGGCTTTGGTAAATGAGAAACTGTTGCTCTCTCCTAACACCGCTGGGAATTATAAAACCTTGAAAGAATTTAAAAGCAATGTTTACAGAGGACTGCTGATTTTCCGCCTACAAACAGAAAACAGATTTAAATGAAAGATTTTGTCTTACTACCGAATTGTCAGATTTTAAATAACTACTGTCTTTAAAAAAGAAAAAAAAAAAGAGGAACCTCCTTTTTAAAACCTAGCCATTCTGCTATAGGCTTCTAGTTTTCTATTTCTCTATTTTTTGTTTTTAAAGTTGACTTTTTGAAGCCATTTGTGTTAAACTCATTGTTCAGTTTATAAATTTAATTATTTTAGACACTGGTAACTATTTTAAGTCCATTTTCTTGTTAAAAAGTTAAGTGTTTCCTGCAGAATTTAGATAAGGCTTAGAGGGACAGCCCAGGCAACCCATCTCTGAATCTTTTTCTTAGCTATATAAAGCAAGGGGACGTATCGTATGCTACTAGATTATTAGAACATATGTTTCTGACTTGAAAAGTACCCAAACCAGTATCCCTGAGGATCAGTAGATCTCCATTCAGAACTTGTATTTCAGGTTTACTTAAAAAAAAAAAAAAAGAAAGAAAGAAAGTAAAAAGGACCTATGGTGGAAAGTTGCGTAAGATTGGACTGTGCTCCCAGCAAACACAGCAAAACTTTTGACTCACAAGTTCCTGTGAGTAGTTTGGAAGCATTTAACCCATTTCACCTTCCACCTTTCTTAAGAAATCCTGATCTTTTCTGCAGATTGGCTTTTTACAAACTGGCCAGATGCAAGTTAAAAAATTTGTTTTCATGATAGAGTTTCCAGTTGTTCTATTTCTTTCTGGAATGTTATTTCTCTATTCCAATTTGACTGTAAAATTTCACGCTCACATTGTCATCTCTTACATTCACTTACGTATAATTTAGATAAAGCTGAGTAACCTGTCAGCCCACCACAAGTATGACTTAATGCCCTTCGCGGTTACTGACATACCAAGTACTCGACTGTACTGACGCGTCCCAAGTGCTTGGCACTGGGCAGGCGCTGACTGTATGTTCCCTGACAGAACGAAGCCCTGAATCACAGCTAGAGCATGATCCTAATTCATATTCCCCCAAACCATTTTCATCAATCACCCCTTACAGTGAGTCTCTGAAAATTTCATGGGTGACCACAAGTCTCCAACAAATAGGAGACTTGAGTTGCATTCAGGAACTGCCTGGGTCAGGAGACACAAAAGGGAACTTCCCAGGGGAGACAGTAAAATGTCTTGTTTTGGTAGGTCAGCCTTTTGAGCCTTCAACTTTCAACTTTATAGTTGCCATCTGACTTACCTGTGTCTGTCCCCAAAACTTAAGTAATGTATTATGTTCCTGAGATTTCACTCAGGAATCCTCAGGGATTACGGTAATTGTAATTTGGAATTAGTGACTTCCATCCCTGTTCTTTTTATGAAACCAAATTTGCTCAAGTATTCAATGGTACGGAAGGGATGCATGAAGATTTTTACTACCGTATTTCATCGATTCCTCTGTAGACTAACATCTCTGAATTTGGGAAGTGTCTTCTAATTCATGCATCTTAGCACGGTGTCATCTAATTGGCAACAGTTTTTTTCTAAGTGGTACGTAAAATATTGGTATGTCTCACAATTAACGATGTCTTAGGGTAATATTAGAAGCTGTAGTTCAAATTTCCAATTTCAATCAGCAGTTTCCCTGTCCTCCCAGCCACTCACCCAACATAAATACATAACTGAAATGTTGGAAGAACTATCCAAACACAGTTCAATTTTATATAAAATATTTAATTTTTAAAACACAGGCTATTCATGTCACATAAATATCTTCAATTTTAGGTTAGCTGCTATGGTCAGCAGAATTATCGAGTGTGACTATTAAGAATAACTTAGATACTGTTACTTATAGGAAAGTCTAAAGCGCTAAGACTCACCATATTAAAATTTCAGATACTTGAATACTGTAGCTATTTTGCTAAATTTCAAAATATTTCTTCACTTCCTGCAATGTAGTTTTATTATAAGTTGTTAGTACGCAATATTCAAATAAAAGCAAAATAATTCTTCTTCCATTCATTTCTCCCCAACAAAAAAAAAGTTCCATTGAAAAAATAAAATGATCAACTGACATCAACTCATTTTATAGCAGTAAAATGGTAAAATATCCACTTTAAAATATCCTTACTGTCACCAAACTATAATGTTTCCCATATACTGTTTTGAAATGAAGGGTCACAAGTCAGATAGAGGGCGTGGGGGTAAAAAGACTGAGTTTAGAACTGGAGCAATTTCCATTCTAAAACAGTTCTTTCAATTTACAATTCCAATGAAAAAGTAAGTTACCAGGAGAACAGTTAAAACAAAATGGCTAATTGGCACAACTCTCATTTCCAGAGTTTATTTTTCCATTTAGTGATAACGGAAACACTGGTTCTTCACCTTTGGTTCCTTTCGAGAATTATTATAATTCTATGTGCGCGTGAGCGTGCACAAAAAGTTAGTCAGACTTGACACCATTACGGCTTACACAAGGGTTAGTCTGTCATTCTTTGTTGCTTTTAAAAAAAGAAAAAAATGTTAAAAATGAACTAAAGTTGCTCTAAGTCTGGCAGAAGTCGTAATAAACCTCACAGAAGGTAAGAGGAGGGAAGATAAGAGGTTGCCTCTCACTACTTTTTCTTTTTAGCATCGGTAAATTCAATCTAGGCAATGTTTCTGGTTAACAAACTGAACAGTTAATTTTTTCTTAAAATGGCAATTGCATAACTTAAGATATATGATGTTTACCACCCTCCCCCCTCCCCCATAAACTTTAACAGAATCAGGGAAATTCTGTTTCTGAAGCCTTGCGTCTACACTACTGCCTTCCAATGATCCATGACAAAAGGAAACAGGGACAGTATGGCAGCCCGGAAAAAAATGGTGCTCGGAAATTCTCATTTAGCTATTACTTTCAACCATTTAAATGACATAAGTTTGTAGAACTTCTTGGAAGTAACGAGGTCCTGACTGGAGTTCTAGTCCCTTTCTTTGCTCTCACTCTCCCATCAAGACGAGGTGATAGTGGAAGGTAACACAGCCCAACGGCAGGCAGGAAAGAAGAAAGTGGGACAGGCAAAGAGGCAATGGATCTAGCAGGAACTGACAGGCAGCCCCGAAAACACTGGAGAGCTCCCTGCCTCTTCAATACAGTGTATTGATTCCCTTTAGACAAATGGGTGTAAAGGTTAACTGCTTTTTCAGACCTTAAGCTTACCTGTTAAGGCACTTACTTACCCTCCCCACCCCATATTTTTCATATAAAACCCACTATTTCATTTGAATGCATTTTGCTCGGCTATGATAATCTGCAAAATAAAACAAAAATAACGTTGACCATTTTTTTTTTTTTTTATAAAACTGTTGCATCAAGAGAAAGGTTGTGTTTTATTTTCTGAAGTGAGCACAAAGTACACCTTTCACAATAACACTGAAAGCAGGTGCAAAGACTGACAGTGACCTTTGACTAAAGGTAGCTTTGTAAAAAGAAAATACCAAATAAATCAGTGCCCTTTCTGATTGTTGTAAAACTGAGGGGAGCGAGGGGGGGGGGTTGGTTGGTTGTTACATAAAAGTTGGTCCAAACTTACAAAAAAAGCACAAATGTGCATAGTTCAGAAGATCTGCAAGAGGGCCATAAAAGACTCTTATGTCCCTAAGATTAGCATCCACTTAAAACTGCAAGAATACAAAATAAAACTGTTAACTAGAATTTGTGAAGATGTACAATCAACAGATCTAGTTTTTAGAACAGCATGAATTTAAGCAAAGGTTTTTTTTTTCTTTTTCTTTTTTAACTATTGTATGCAAGACCCTTTTCCACATAAAAATAAAGCTGTTGTTGAATTAATATTATTCAAGTCTCTTGGATTGCTGCCTTAAACTGCAGCTAGAAAAGTCTTTCCAGATAAAAATGATGTGCCTGAGGAAAAACAGATACTCAGTATGGTAACCCTCTGCCTCGACCTCTGGCCGCTGGTGTGCTGATGTGTCCCCTGTATCCTTGTGAATATCCGGGTCCTTGGGCAGGAGAAGTCCAGGTCTGCCCGTGCATGAGGCCGGGGCCGCCCGGGTTTTCCTGTAAGTTACCGCCATAGTTATAGTTGTGCATCTTTGCTGGCAAAGGATGAGTACTCTCTGGCCCTGCGGGAGGGTCACTGCTGTTGGCCAGGACCGCAATGGGGCCATGGCTATATTCAAACCTGTGGTCCTTGTCTCCGCTAAACAACATGGGACCGGTATTGAGGTAAATGTCTCCATAGCCAGCTACTGAACTGGGAAAGGACTCGGAAAAGGCTGAAGGCTGAGGCGGACCGCCAGAATGAGATGAAGCAGTACTGTAGTTATCCAAAGCCGGAATATCCGAGTTTCCAAGGAAGCTCCGTCGTTCCAGTGTCGGAGCGGAGCTACCTCCCAGCCCGTCACTGCTAACGTAGGGAGCGGAAGAGAAAGAGGAGGATCCAAAATTGTCCTTGAAGTCGGAAGTGGGTACGTAAGTGTCTCCTGCCTGGTAATCAACACCACTTTCTCTTTTGGGGTCATCCTGGGGCTGATGCTGGGCGAGCAGCTGTAACAGGGCAGCTTTCACTCCGGCGTGAGGGTCAGTTAACGCAGAGCTAGTGGTGGGAACATGCTGGTTTTCTGTCCGATAATCCAGATCTTCTTCGGTGACTGGTGGTGGTTCAGGGGGCTCGGGAGGTCGCTGATCAGGAGGCAGAATACGAGGCCGGTCTGGTTCTGGTGTGAGCTCCAACATCCTCATATCTTGATGCTGAATGAGGTCATCTTGCCCTAAGTGACGCAAAGCAAAAAAAGAGAGAAGTTATCATGGAAAACTAGAAGTTCCAAATAGTCCATGTTTCCTATGGGTGGTTGTAATGAACATTAGAAGTTCCATCTCTGGAGAAAGGAAAAAAAAAAAAAAGAGAGAAAGGAAGGAAGGAAAGAAGGAAAAAAGGAAGGTAAGGGAAGGGAAAGCAAAAGAAGGGAAAAGGGATGGAAGTACTAATCTGCGGGCTACCACTTAAGTCTATGGTGACTGAAAAATTTAATTGCATTTGACTTCTCAAGGGTATCTCACAGCTACCTATTTATCGCTTGAAGAACAAAGGCTCCTATACATAGAGTCTCTGCCTTGGTCAGTATCGTCTTGTAGTTGGAGGAAAGACTATTTCTCAACTACAGGTCTACATGAGAAAACTCTACGGCATTCGTAATGAGCCACGTCACACATGGAGAATTTGTTAAAGAAGCTGCTCCTAGAAATAAACGACTAAGGAGACAACCTATCACCGGTGACCTGGGATTTCTCCGAACCCGTCCGCCGGCGATGCCACCGGACACTCTGCGTCACCGCTGCCCCCCAACACCACGCACGCGGCGTGGGTGGCGGCGTGTTAGAGGTCGGCCATCTGCACACTCACCGGACGCCGGGGTACTAGGTTCTGGAGGTGGCCTGAGTTGTAACGATGCTTCGTGTCCTGATCCATTTTCCCTCTCTTCTAGCAGCACATCCTTCTGCTTTGACTGCTGGGCCTTTATTAACTGAGTCAGCAGAACCGCAAACGCGCTCTGCACGGCCGCCTGCGCAGCGTCGGTCTCCACTTTAGGCTGCACGCTCTGAGATGAAGGCTGAATTCCTCCCAGCGGTTTCGAAGACTCCTGCTGTGGTGTGGATGGATCTGTCTGTTTTTCACCTGTTGCCAAAATTCCAGCAGGAAGGTTTATTTTATTTAGCTGCTGTTGAGTCTCAGAGTTTACCTTAATGTTCAACACTTGGACAAAATCAGCCATATTAACACTTGTTTTAGACTGCAGTAGATTTAGGAGAATTGCCAATTCACTGTGGTTTAACTGCTGTCCAGGGCCTGTTTTTACTAAAGACAAAATTTGTATTAATTAGCATTGCCGTAATTCATAGCACACCCCGCCCCCCAAAATGGCCCTGTGTGACCATATTCAAATGTACATTTGTGGGACAGTGTTAAAGAAACGCTGTGAAAAAGGCATCTCAGTCTAGTTCTAATTTCATGGACGTTTAAGATGGAACTGCTCTGAAGTTAAAACAACTGAAACTGTGGCCCATTCTTCAGGGGGAAATACTTCAAAAAGGAAATATGAGACTATGGCTGGAAGCCCATCCCCTACAGAGAAGCAGGAACCAGGAAAGCGGAGGAGGAGGACACCTACAGAGTCAGCGTTCTCTAAGCATTTCACATCCTTTACTCCTCACCACAACCTTAAAGCCATGATCTGTTATTAGTATGCGCCGCCCCCCTTTTTTTTTAACTGAAGAAACTGACCTCCCGGACACTAACTCACATGCCCAAAGTCACACACTCTAAGTGTCTGAGCTGAGGTGAGAACCTGGGTGCTCTGATTCCAGACTCGGAGCTCTACTCACTGTACTGCTCGTCTAAAATAATGCTTTTTATATCTAAGGACTGCACCTTATTTTTGCAGTAAATTCACACTGGGATGTTGTAGACTCTTTCATAAATATATTTTATTCAAATTACCATTTTTTAAGTTAACTCACTTTGGGAAGTTCGGACCTCCTACAGAAACATGCTTATGATGTGGACACAAGAGGGTTTTAGCTCAGCACCAGCAAAACACTTGTTTTTCTAGAATTTTCCGTTTAGACTTGTGATGGTTACACAGGTTCTTGTGCAAGCCTCTGTGAGTCACATGGAACAAGGCTCGAGGGTATATACTACTATGGAAGCTCAGTGATAACTACATCGATAAGCAATTTCTCTAAGAATAAAAGGCAAATAGAAGAGAGACTTCAAGAAGATGAAACACTGATGATTAAGGCTATCCTTTTATTTTCTCTCTTTATATATCTTGAGATACTTTTATTACTTCTTAGTTATTTTTAGGTTAACTTGAAACAACCTTTTGCAAATTCTTCTCGTGACCTGCAGGCATTAATAAGTAAGGAGCCAAGCTTGTTTGCTGTGGCGCTAAGAACCAGTTTCCCTCATTCTCCAGTTCATGTCTCTTCAGAGGTTCTGTAATGATGCTCTCTCCTCTACAGAAAGGGCATTTTCTTATTTTAAGACAGCTGATGATGACAAAAATGGAGCACAGAGGATTCATTTCTATTTCACAAAACCAGAATTCTCACTTAACAGTGACAGTTATAAAAGGGGGGGGGGACAAAAAATGAAACGCTGACCAACAAGTAACAACTGGTTTTGGTTTGTAATGTAACCTGTATCAGCGCTTTAATGTAGTCTGACCAAGGTCAAGTATAAGCTTGCAGCTTACATGGGAAAGCATTAAAGGTAATCTTTCTCAGGCTTTCTCAGCTAATCTACTCTCTATTTATACTCCACCACCAAAAGTTGAATCTGATCAGATCTGTTTTTATCAACCAACTGACCTTTAAATCTAAATGACAGAATGAGTTTAATAAGATTTCCAACCACACTGAAAAGGTTTCATTCTCAGGAAGAAGCTGACTCTTCAAACAACTGAGTCAGAGGAAGAAATCTGTTTCCCCCAAAAAGCCTTCTTCATCATACATCAAGTCCTTTCTGGCACAACAGGAGAGTCCAATCTTTGAGATTCTAGAATATAATGGGACGTATATTAAGAGTGATTTGTGGACATTATAAACCATATAAAAGAGCTTCTTTTAGGAATTTGGCTGTTTCCCTGCATCTGTCTACGACCTCCCGCACTAGGGCAGACAGGAAGTCAGGAAACCTGACTGCTCACTGATCGCTCTCTGCCGAGTCCATCTTAACCCACGGTGGCTTCCTACTGCGGCACCGGGGTGGGGGGCAGTGCGGCATCTGCGCAGGCAATTCCCAGGGAAGTGTCGAGTGCGGGGAATAAACCTGAATGTTTCGGCCACAGATGCTTACACTAGAGCAGTCTCATCACCGTGAGGCCAGAACAAGGGAAGAACACCGACCACCGCGCAAAGCACTACTGACCAGGTGCGAGACTCGAGTTGGCCTGAGGTTTCAGCTGTGAAGATGGCAGCGCGCCCTGCGGGGTGCTGGCCCTGCTGTCGTCGAAGCCGAGAGACAAGTCCTTCCTGGGGGCTTTCACTGTGGACACATCATCAGTCATGCCCATCTGCTTCTGTCGTCTTCGCTTCTTACTCCACAGCTCATGACAATCTTGCCATAAAGGAAGGCTGGAAAAAAAGTATCCATTGTGTGCAATGTTACTTCTTAACAACACCCCAAAACTGCTAACAGTCACTACAGAGCAGCTCCCCACCCCCTCATCCCGCCAGTCGTTCCTGAAGACTGCAGACACATGCTGTATGACTCCTCAGTAAAAATCAGCCTTGACGCCCGCCCCCCAACTTCAGGGCTTCACCTCTACAGCCAGACTATTTTTCTGTGACTTCTGAATAATCAGTAAATAATCATTTAGTAAAACTATGTACGAAGAACACAAGTTCATAAAAGTATGTTACTATCATCCTTGGTGCAACCTTTTAAAGCCAGTTCTTCTCACAGTCCACCACACATTGAACAAGACATGGGAAAAAAGGGAAAAAAATGCCATTTGCAGAAAATGGAAACAGGATTAAAAAGTAGTAAAAGCTAGGAAATAACGTCTGTGAAAAACTTCCTAGTAAAAGCGTCTTACTTTTTTAATGCCCTCTTATTTACTTCCATAATGAAGTGCTCTAAAATTAAACTATGCTACAGAGAAGTTTCAAAAATAGGTAATCCAGGCTCATGACTACCCATCAACAAAGAGTTCTGAAAAACTAGCAACTATCAAAATTACCCACAATTCTGAAACAATTCTGCCTTAATGTGATTTCATAAAACTGACAACACTATAGAGTAACTTTTGCTTAAAGACATAAATGTTTGATTTATAAGTTCATTTCTTATCCTAATAAAAATTCCAATGGGAAGTTACTATTATATCTATTTTAAAGATGAGAAAATTGAGGCTTGGAAAGGTTAATAAACTTGCCCAGAATAACTACAAATGCCCTTACACAGCCCCAACCTGGTGATAGATCTGCCATCTTTAACCTGGATATGTTTCCCTCTAGGGATGCTCTCCAAGGGGTACACCTGAAACTGCTGTAAAATAATTCGCATCTCTCTTTGTCCTCTTTCCTGACTTCGGTCCTTGAGAGTGGCCTGCACAGCAAGCTCATTCACACCTCCTCTTCCAGTTACTCTCACCTCAAGTTATAAAGTAAGGGCATATGCAACAATATGGTCCAATCTTAGCAATATAATATTAAGTAAAAAAAGTCATTCCCAAAAGATTACAAACAGCATGACACCCTTTTAATAAGTTTTTAATAAAATTAAAAACAACTAAAATTTTTAAATATAACTTTTTATGAATACATATAGATGGCAACAAAAGTATATACAAAAGAAAACAGGGATGATGGTTACCTCAGGTGGAGGGAGGCAAGGGGATAGGTCGTAGGGCAGGGGGTGGGGAGAGGGGATGATATGACTAACGGAGGTTATTGTCAAGGTTCTAGCTTTTATTTGGTAGGTTCATGGCTGCTTATTAAAATCATTTAAAATAACTAAGTAACTAAAAGAAAAAAAAGAGAGCCATGCATGGACCAATGATGAGTGACACAAGGATTATGATTAAACCAAGTCTATGCACCTGAGGTCCAAAAACAAAACAAAGGCATACCTCTCAGCCATCTTACTATGGTGCATTGCCTCAGCGTGTAAAAACCTCCTGGAGTAACAAACAAAGGTACAATTTGAAATATTGATATTGGGAAGCTTTAAGGCATCATAAACCCGCCGAAGACTTTCCTTTCTGTGCGCTGTGCGTGTGCATGTATCTTAAGATGTGTGGCCTTAGTCCCTGGTGGGATATTCTGAATTCAGATACACTGCGGAGTAGGGAAACCGGAGTGACTTCACTTCCCGGCTCTTGCGGCAAAACCCCATGAGAGGAAAGCAAGCAGAGAACTCCACTAACAAGGGCTTTGGTTCCCTCCCACAGTTTAAAGCCAAGAGCTTCCTCTATGGATTATCTCAGGACTCATCTCTAGGAAAGATAAGCAATACCGACAAGCAGCTGAAACCGACAGGTTAGTGACGCTGACTCTGGATTCACCAGCAATGTTTTCCAGGATGACCAAATTGTTATTCGCTTTTCTGAAGGTTCAAATACTGGCTCAGCCACTTACTTATTGTGTCTCATCAGGCAAGTAACTTGACCTCTGTGCCTCAGTTTCCTTATCTTTAAAAATGAGATTAGCAATACAATCTACCTTATGGGGTAGAGGTAATACATGTTAACATACGCAGGCGCTGGACAGTGCCTCTCACACAGCAGGCACTATATTCATGTCTGATGCCATTTACCACCATTCAACACGACAGCTGAAAACTACTTTAATCAAATCACATCATGAAATATTTATTCCCATTACAGTTGATCACATTTTATCTTAGAAATTGTTCGGTGCTTTTTACTTGCTGTTAAGAAAAAATAAAATTATAGGCTAGCTGTCACTCTAATTCACTTTTTAGCAGTAAATGCCTTCTTTTCGTTAAATCAGAAAAATATTACACCACGTCTCATACAATTAATGTAGTTGTTTTGGTTTTTTAATATCCCATGCTCATTTGATTATTCCAAAAAAATGACACGAGTTTAATACATACACAGAGCTCCCAAAGGAATACCACGCCAATGCTTTTCTTCACAGTCCTCACCTCACAGATAATTGATCATTTTAACTACCTATTACGTATTACAAAATAATGAGATGCTTATATAACTCTTAATTTATATATTAAATCCATAGCATTATAATTTCAACCTGACTGCTTTAGTGATATATCCCTAATTTATTACTGGGTTACAGCCTCTTCACCAAAATGTGTATTAACATCCTTATTTTTAATGGAGAAATGCAGTCAGTTGTGTTCCAATAAAAACTGAGTGAACTTAGGTGATGTGTTTGACAATACGAAGAGAGTTTCCAATTAGGTTACGTGGCAAGCGTTTCCCATTAATGGGATGTATCTACAGTTCCAAGGTTTCCACAAAAACATGTAATAAGAAAAACAATCTAACATACGGACTGGCCAAGTTGTACCGACATTACATGTTGACTTCCTAAACTTTTCTACGTATACTAGATGAAACAAGCACTAATAAAAGAAAAAGTACCAAGTGTAAAAAGTCATTTAGGGGCACCTGGATGACTCAGTTGGTTAAGCGACCAACTCTTGACTTAGGCTCAGGTAATGATCTCAGGGTTGAGGGATTTGAGCCCCATGTTCGGGACTGCACTGGGTGTGGAACCTGCCTAAGATTCTCTCTCCCGGGTGCCTGGGTGGCTCAGCTGGTTAAACGGCTGCCTTTGGCTCCAAGGTCATGATCCCCAGGTCTGGGATTTCTCTCTCGCAAATAAACAAAAATCTTTAATAAAAAAAATTCTCTCTCTCCCTCTTCCTCTGCCCTCGCCAGCCCCTCACCCCTGGTTCATGTGCCCTCCTCTAAAAAAAACAAAAAAAACAAAACAAGAAGTCATTTAATAAGTACTGGTAAAGCTTCTTTAGCTTACTTTCTCAAATTTTTGAAAAAAATGATTAATTACTGGATTAAAAAAGTCTCTTCAAGTCACGTGGTTTCCAATTCTAAAGAATTCTATCAAGAAAATTATGAGAAAGAATCCTAAAGTTGACATCTGAAAGATCATTATAATAATTTCTGATGACAGGGGAGCCTGGGTGGCTCAGTGGGTTAGGCCTCTGCCTTCGGCTCAGGTCATGGTCTCAGGTCTCCTGGGATCGAGCCCCACATCGGGCTCTCTGCTCAGCAGGGAGCCTGCTTCCGCGTCTCTCTGCCTGCCTCTCTGCCTACTTGTGATCTCTCTCTCTGTCAAATACATAAATTAAAATCTTAAAAAAAAAAAAAATCTCAGGGCGCCTGGGTGGCTCAGTGGGTTAAGCCTCTGCCTTCGGCTCGGGTCATGATTCCAGGGTCCTGGGATCAAGCCCCGCATTGGGCTCTCTGCTCAGCGGGGAGCCTGCTTTCTCCTCTCTCACCCTACCTCTCTGCCTACTTGTGAGCTCTGTCTGTCAAATAAATAAATAAAATCTTTAAAAAAAAAAATCTCTGATAACAAATCACTATGTGATTTTTGCAAGCCATGTGGAAGAAATGCAAAGAAATGCAAAGAATTCAGTGACAAAACTATGACAAGAGTCCATCTGTTCGTGAAGGCTTATTTACAAGGGTATTTATAAAAATAAAAAATAAAATTACAATTAATGTGGGACTTTGTCATTCTAGAATAAGGAGTATTAACTGATAAATATTAAAATTACATGGGGGGGATCATAGCCCTACTATTTCATTAGGTTGCATCACCAACCAAATTTACATATACATACATACATATACACACACACATATATATATTCATTTTTTATTTTTTAAGGAGGCTCCACACCCAGCATGGAGCCCAACATGGCTTAAACTCATGACCCAGAGATCAAGACCTGAACTAAGATCAAAGAGTTGGACACTTGACTGACTGAGCCACCCAGGCACCCCTTTCTTCCCTTTTTTAAAAAAAAATTTTAATTGAAGTAGAGTTAACATATTAGTTTCAGGGGTACAACATAGTGATTCAACAATTTTCTTTCCATTTTTAAACTTAAATACATACTAGTAATATTTGCAAAGATCATTTGATCAAGAAGAAAAAAAAAGGCTTTGTATTTTCTAAATGACTCTTGGTGAATATCAAAATGCTAAGATATTTTGATCCCGCTGGACACATTTACAAGAGTGATGTAACTGCCCATTTGAAAATGTCAACACTTACCACACACTGAAATTTCTATCTTTTGCAACTATTCCAACCCTTGATTAAAAAAAGTTTATACACCAATTAAAAAATGTGCTCAATATAGCTTTTACCAGAATTCCTTCCTGTGGACCAATTAAACCAAGAAATCAACTTAGTATTACCTTGGGAGAAAAATGACCTTATATTCCTCTTGACAGGATAAAGCAAGAAGCTTACCTCACTACCTCAGTAGTATTCTTGACACATACACAAGGATACTCGAATTCTGATCACAAGAAAGCAATCAGAGCTAGATTATAGAATGTTTTACAAAACAGGTAGCTTCAACTCTTCAAAAATGTCAATGTCATAAAAGCCCTACCCAAAGAGTAATTAAATAAAGACTGAAGAGACACCGCAACTAAATGAAATGTGTGAGCTTTGAATGAATTCTTTATCCAAGACAAAAAAAAAAAAAAAAAAAAAACCAGAAACAAAAACAAAAATACCCAAAATCCAGACTAAAAGGAAATTACTGGGCCAACTAGAGAAATCTGAATATGGACTATCTATCTACTAGATACTGCAATGTTCAATTTCTTACGCTTTATAATCGTACTGTAGTTATAAAGTCCTAGTTCTTACAGAAACACAGCAAATTACTGCTAAGTGTGTCACTCGCACAATATAATAGTTCAGGAAAAAAGGCTTCTTATATATAGTGATAAAGCAAATGTCAGTAACTACTGAATCTACATGAAGGGTATACAAACGCTCATTGTATTATTCTTCCTGTTTTTCTGTAGAGGTGAAATGTTTCCAAATCAAAAGTTGAAAAGAATTCTTCTTTGAAGTTAGAAGAGTCAAAGTTTCAACAGAATGATTCAGATCCTTCCACAAATGATAGATGCTTTTTGTCTTTCAAACCATCCAATAATGGCAATTCATATATAGTTCAATAAAAACTTAATAAAGCTGAATATGAAGGCCTTAGAAAACATAAAAAGCCCAATCTAAGTGATAAGTGGAAGAGCCAGGATTTGGAACTCCAAAGCCCACGTCTGTTCATTCATAATATGCTAATTTTATTACATGGAAACATTTTATTATAGAAATAGGCTTGCTTTTTATCAATTTTTAAAGTTATCCCTACAAAGTTTCTAGAGCCTATCAAAAAGAACCAAATGGACCGCTTTGTCCCCTCCCCCCCCCCAAATAAATCTAGAGAAATTATAGGAGCCACGAGGGAATGAAGGTTCAAGAACCCAGCTACTGTGACTCCCAAACTCTATACATTTTCTCTCAATCATACGATAAATTCATTCTATACTGGCTTTTGTTACTAACGCTCTTAGGATTTCCTACTGGCTAGTCTGCCAAAGAGCATTCCAGAACTGCTCTTTCTTACTGAACTCGCTGGCTCCACCCTGAACTAGATTTGTAGTCTTGGGCAAGTTTCTTAACCTCTTTGAGCCTGCTTCCTCCTCTGTAGAACAGTGATAATAATAATACCCACCTGATAGGAGGGAATATAAGAAAAATGCTTAGCAGAGCACTCAAATTTTTAACCATAGGAACTAGCAGCAGGATGCACACCAGGTCTGGTGAAGCAGTACCACAATAATACTGGCGGCAGGAATATTAGGGTTGAAATCTAGTAAAATTAGAAAGAGGAAGGCTGCTTTTGCTAATCCTGGTTAGCTGAACATGAAACAAGGTTCTGCCTTCTAGATGTACGAATTATGTGTGTTACTACTACTCTATTTCTTTTGATTCATGCTATTTCTTTTGACTTAACTAATCATGGAAGAGCTTCTGATTGTTTTATGGCGATGCTATTAAAACTGGCCAGATGGGATCTAACGTAATGAAAAGCCACTTACTCTGGTGGAGGCATTTTTGAGGGTTCCACGTCCCGCAGGAACTCGCACTGGAGCGCCTGTTCTGCGGTGCAGCGCTTACTGGGATCCAAGGCGAGCATGTAATCAAACAAGTCTAGTGCGGCTGCAGGAATACTGGCAGGAGAGGATGACAGAAGTCATGCATGGTCTCTGACACAAGCTTAGTGTTTCTTTAAGCTGACATTTCATAACATGTTTGCTCTACTTTATTCCAACAAATTCCAAATTTTCCTTTGAAGAAACAGTCATCTTTACATAATTTTTTAAACTACTATTCTAAATAATTTGAAATTTGGCCAACAATGGTGTATCTTATTACTGTTGGAAATTTGCGATTATGCCGTAAATTAAGAACTGAATAGAACAGTTTCCTATAACAAAATAAAAACCTGAGCTCAAATAACATGAAAGTTGCTTCATTAAATGGTGTTCCAGTTCTGTCATGTAAGCTCCAAAGGAAACACACACCCCTAAATCACTGATACCATAATGACAGTGAGATGGTAATTTGCATGTAGCAAAGGGAAACTCAAAAGTTAAGGTCATAGAAGAACTGTGATAGGTCTACCGTGGGTCAATAGAGGACAGAGTGACATTTAGAATTCTTAAAAAATAACTAAAAAAAAAGAAAAAAATTCAATGCGATATGGACACTTAAGCATCCCCTTCTTACAAAACAAATTCTTCTCTTAACTTTCGACGATACTGCTTCTTTGGTTTCATGGTGTTGAAATATGGTAGTTTGATTACATCAGGCCACACTGCAGGACATGGACTCCCACATATACGGCTAAACAACACACAAAAAGAGGTACATCAATATAAACTCCACAGAAGAAAAAAATACAGACAACTGCTATATAAAAACCCCCTCATCCTTCGACACAGAAAAGTTGGGAGTCTTGATACAATATATAAGAAATTTCATCAAATATTTTAGCATCCCAACTTAATTACTTGTTTTAAGGAATCAATTTATTTTCAGTGGATATTTCTAACACTCCAAACATTCCAATTCCTAAAAAGAAAACCTTCACATTTGCAAAATCAAGTCTTAAAACACAGGTAACACTCCAAATATGCCGACCATATCTTGAACCAAGATGAAAAATTTTATGCCAATAAATTAAGGAACCAGAGTGTAGGTTTATGTCTTTCTCTGGTCTTATAGGTACCTGTCATTACTTCTGTGAGAACCGCGGAAACAAATTTCCTACACCCAGGAAGGGAACTATACTGTCATGTCTGCTGCTGCATTCCATCAACAGGAGGACCCTCAAAGTAACACTCTTGAAACACAGAAGTTCTTCAGCTTAAGTAATGCCACTGATTTCAAGGTATTGAGAAATTTTAACTGCTTTACTCTGTGCTTATCTGTAGCTTGAAAGCCCTATTTTTGTACTAACTACTAAGTCCCTGTTACAATAATGTGTAGAGGTAACTCCAGCTGGTAAGCATTTAAAAATTCACTCGCCAATACGTAGATGAAAAATTTGTTAAATATGGTTAACTTGCATATACCGAACCTCAAAAATAAATGTACATTGAACATAAAATCCTCAGCTGATCTTCACATGTGAAGAGGAAGTGTCCATGCATCACCAACTAAAAATAAAAATGTTCTGTACGTAATAAATATAAATGCACCAGTGTGCATAAACAAGGGATGACTAACGTTGTCCAGCCATCCTTTAGCTGAGCTGTAGAACGCTATCTCAGAAACATACATATTTACATAAGACAACTGCTCATCTTTTTAAAGCTATGTCCCTAAAATGTACTTTTTTGGTTTCAACAGAGTTTACGATTTTTGGAAACACAAGCTTCTAAGAAGGTAGTAAGAGCCTATTCTTTGCACACAGCCAGTCTCTTCTTCCTCCCAACTGGATTTTTACAACCTACTCAAAAATACAGTGGCTCCCTTAGGAAATAAGGCTGACCCTGGGTCTCAATCTGCCTTCCAATCCCCAATTCATCTCTCCCCACTGCCCAATCACACTCTTCCATGTCCATGATCAAATTCTCTCTCCCTAGATTCTAACTAGTGGAGAATCTTTCCATTGCTCAAGATTCAGATCAAAGGTAATCCATTCAGTGCAGTCTTCTGTATCCCCATGGCCTATCAGAAGGGTCCCTTCGCATTCTACTTGTTTCTTTGGACACTTTTTCGTATTTCATGCTGCTCTGGATCTTGGATGACCTGCCCGTTTCGCTCACCAAAGCGAACCATGTCTCTCACGGTTTTGTGTACTTCTCCAAGTAAGTATATAAATATAAATAATCCCTGGCAGACTGATGTGTTATTACAGAAGTAGGAAGTTCACTGCAATTTTTAAAAATGAAGGATACTTTCAACGGCAGAAATACAGGAACATGGGGGAGAGGGAGTCAAGATGGCGGAGAAGTAGCAGGCTGAGACTACTTCAGGTTGCAGGAGATCAGCTAGATAGCTTATCTAAAGATTGCAAACACCTACAAATCCAACAGGAAATCGAAGAGAAGAAGAACAGCAATTCTAGAAACAGAAAATCAACCACTTTCTGAAAGTTTTTTTTCTCTTCTTCTGCTAAATTTTTTTAACTTTTACCCTTTTCTTTTTTAACGTTTTTTAACTAGTTTATCTAATATATATATTTTTCCTTTTTATATTTTTTCATTATTGGATTTCTTTTTTTATTTGTTTCTTTTTTCTTTTTCTTTTTTTTTTTCTCTTTCTGAACCTCTTTTTATCCCCTTCCCCCCTTCCCCCCTCACGATTTGGGATCTCTTCTGATTTGGCTAAAGCATATTTTCCTGGGGTTGTTGCCACCCTTTTAGTATTTTACTTGTTCCTTCATATACTCTTATCTGGACAAAATGAAAAGGCGGAAAAATTCACCACAAAAAAAAGAACAAGAGGCAGTACCAAAGGCTAG
Source organism: Lontra canadensis (assembly GCF_010015895.1). NCBI lineage: Eukaryota > Metazoa > Chordata > Mammalia > Carnivora > Mustelidae > Lontra > Lontra canadensis. The sequence goes on along the minus strand of NW_022631048.1, from coordinate 1,585,716 downwards.
GGACCTAATCAATACAGACATTGGTAATATGTCAGATCTAGAGTTCAGAATGACGATTCTCAAGGTTCTAGCCGGGCTCGAAAAAGGCATGGAATATATTAGAGAAACCCTCTCAGGAGATATAAAAGCCCTTTCTGGAGAAATAAAAGAACTAAAATCTAATCAAGTTGAAAT
>NW_022631048.1:1485629-1580542 GCF_010015895.1 Lontra canadensis | reverse complement strand
TTTTTTTTTTTCTCTTTCTGAACCTCTTTTTATCCCCTTCCCCCCTTCCCCCCTCACGATTTGGGATCTCTTCTGATTTGGCTAAAGCATATTTTCCTGGGGTTGTTGCCACCCTTTTAGTATTTTACTTGTTCCTTCATATACTCTTATCTGGACAAAATGAAAAGGCGGAAAAATTCACCACAAAAAAAAGAACAAGAGGCAGTACCAAAGGCTAGGGACCTAATCAATACAGACATTGGTAATATGTCAGATCTAGAGTTCAGAATGACGATTCTCAAGGTTCTAGCCGGGCTCGAAAAAGGCATGGAATATATTAGAGAAACCCTCTCAGGAGATATAAAAGCCCTTTCTGGAGAAATAAAAGAACTAAAATCTAATCAAGTTGAAATTAAAAAAGCTATTAATGAGGTGCAATAAAAAATGGAGGCTCTCACTGCTAGGATAAATGAGGCAGAAGAAAGAATTAGCCATACAGAAGACCAAATGACAGAGAATAAAGAAGCTGAGCAAAAGAGGGACAAACAGCTACTGGACCATGAGGGCAGAATTCGAGAGATAAGTGACACCATAAGATGAAACAACATTAGAATAATTGGGATTCCAGAAGAAGAAGAAAGAGAGAGGGGAGCAGAAGGTATATTGGAGAGAATTATTGGAGAGAATTATTGGGGAGAATTTCCCCAATATGGCAAAGGGAACAAGCATCAAAATCCAGGAGGTTCAGAGAACCCCCCTCAAAATCAGTAAGAATAGGTCCACACCCCGTCACCTAATAGTAAAATTTACAAGTCTTAGTGACAAAGAGAAAATCCTGAAAGCAGCCTGGGAGAAGAAGTCTGTAACATACAATGGTAAAAATATTAGATTGGCAGCAGACTTATCCACAGAGACCTGGCAGGCCAGAAAGAGCTGGCATGATATATTCAGAGTACTAAACGAGAAAAACATGCAGCCAAGAATACTATATCCAGCTAGGCTGTCATTGAAAATAGAAGGAGAGATTAAAAGCTTCCAGGACAAACAAAAACTGAAAGAATTTGCAAACACCAAGCCAGCTCTACAGGAAATATTGAAAGGGGTCCTCTAAGCAAAGAGAGAGCCTAAAAGTAGTAGATCAGAAAGGAACAGAAACAATATACAATAACAGTCACCTTACAGGCAATACAATGGCACTAAATTCATATCTCTCAATAGTTACCCTGAATGTTAATGGGCTAAATGCCCCAATCAAAAGACACAGGGTATCAGAATGGATAAAAAAACAAAACCCATCTATATGTTCCCTACAAGAAACTCATTTGAAACCCGAAGACACCTTCAGATTTAAAGTGAGGGGGTGGAAAAGAATTTACCATGCTAATGGACATCAGAAGAAAGCAGGAGTGGCAATCCTTATATCAGATCAATTAGATTTTAAGCCAAAGACTATAATAAGAGATGAGGAAGGATACTATATCATACTCAAAGGATCTGTCCAACAAGAAGATGTAACAATTGTAAATATCTATGCCCCTAACGTGGGAGCAGCCAACTATATAAACCAATTAATAACAAAATCAAAGAAACACATCAACAATAATACAATAATAGTAGGGGACTTTAACACTCCCCTCACTGAAATGGACAGATCATCCAAGCAAAAGATCAACAAGGAAATAAAGGCCTTAAATGACACACTGGACCAGATGGATATCACAGATATATTCAGAACATTTCATCCCAAAGCAACAGAATACACATTCTTCTCTAGTGCACATGGAACATTCTCCAGAATAGATCACATCCTCGGTCCTAAATCAGGTCTCAACCGGTATCAAAAGATTGGGATCATTCCCTGCATATTTTCAGACCACAATGCTCTGAAGCTAGAACTCAATCACAAGAGGAAATTTGGAAAGAACCCAAATACATGGAGACTAAACAGCATCCTTCTAAAGAATGAATGGGTCAATCAGGAAATTAAAGAAGAATTGAAAAAATTCATGGAAACAAATGATAATGAAAATACAACAGTTCCAAAATCTGTGGGACACAACAAAGGCAGTCCTGAGAGGAAAATATATAGCGGTACAAGCCTTTCTCAAGAAACAAGAGAGGTCTCAGGTACACAACCTAACCCTACACCTAAAGGAGCTGGAGAAAGAACAAGAAAGAAACCCTAAACCCAGCAGGAGAAGAGAAATCAATGAAATAGAAACGAAAAAAACAACAGAACAAACCAACAAAACTAGGAGCTGGTTTTTTGAAAGAATTAATAAGATTGATAAACCCCTGGCCAGACTTATCAAAAAGAAAAGAGAAAGGACCCAAATAAATAAAATCATGAATGAAAGAGGAGAGATCACAACTAACACCAAAGAAATACAGACGATTATAAGAACCTATTATGAGCAACTCTATGCCAACAAATTTGACAATCTGGAAGAAATGGATGCATTCCTAGAGACATATAAACTACCACAACTGAACCAGGAAGAAATAGAAAGCCTGAACAGACCCATAACCAGTAAGGAGATTGAAACAGTCATCAAAAATCTCCAAACAATCAAAAGCCCAGGGCCAGATGGCTTCCCGGAGGAATTCTACCAAACACTTAAAGAAGAACTAATTCCTATTCTCCTGAAACTGTTCCAAAAAATAGAAATGGAAGGAAAACTTCCAAACTCATTTTATGAGGCCAGCATCACCTTGATCCCAAAACCAGACAAGGATCCCATCAAAAAAGAGAACTACAGACCAATATCCTTGATGAACACAGATGCAAAAATTCTCACCAAAATACTAGCCAATAGGATTCAACAGTACATTAAAAAGATTATTCACCACGACCAAGTGGGATTTATTCCAGGGCTGCAAGGTTGGTTCAACATCCGCAAATCAATCAATGTGATACAACACATTAATAAAAGAAAGAACAGGAACCATATGATACTCTCCATAGATGCTGAAAAAGCATTTGACAAAGTACAGCATCCCTTCCTGATCAAAACTCTTCAAAGTGTAGGGATAGAGGGCACATACCTCAATATTATCAAAGCCATCTATGAAAAACCCATCGCAAATATCATTCTCAATGGAGAAAAACTGAAAGCTTTTCCTCTAAGGTCAGGAACACGGCAGGGATGTCCGTTATCACCACTGCTATTTAACATAGTACTAGAAGTCCTAGCCTCAGCAATCAGACAACAAAAAGAAATTAAAGGCATCCAAATCGGCAAAGAAGAAGTCAAACTATCACTCTTCGCAGATGATATGATGCTATATGTGGAAAACCCAAAAGACTCCACTCCAAAACTGCTAGAACTTGTACAGGAATTCAGTAAAGTGTCAGGATATAAAATCAATGCACAGAAATCAGTCGCATTTCTCTACACCAACAACAAGACAGAAGAAAGAGAAATTAAGGAGTCCATCCCATTTACAATTGCACCCAAAACTATAAGATACCTAGGAATAAACCTAGCCAAAGAGACTAAGAATCTATACACAGAAAACTATAAAGTACTCATGAAAGAAATTGAGGAAGACACAAAGAAATGGAAAAATGTTCCATGCTCCTGGATTGGAAGAATAAATATTGTGAAAATGTCTATGCTACCTAAAGCAATCTACACATTTAATGCAATTCCTATCAAAGTACCATCCATTTTTTTCAAAGAAATGGAACAAATAATCCTAAAATTTATATGGAACCAGAAAAGACCACGAATAGCCAAAGGAATATTGAAAAAGAAAGCCAGAGTTGGTGGCATCACAATTCCGGACTTCAAGCTCTATTACAAAGCTGTCATCATCAAGACAGCATGGTACTGGCACAAAAGCAGACACATAGATCAATGGAACAGAATAGAGAGCCCAGAAATAGACCCTCAACTCTATGGTCAACTAATCTTCGACAAAGCAGGAAAGAATGTCCAATGGAAAAAAGACAGCCTCTTCAAGAAATGGTGTTGGGAAAATTGGATAGCCACATGCAGAAAAATGAAATTGGATCATTTCCTTACACCACACAGGAAAATAGACTCAAAATGGATGAAGGACCTCAATGTGAGAAAGGAATCCATCAAAATCCTTGAGGAGAACACAGGCAGCAACCTCTTCGACCTCAGCCGCAGCAACATCTTCCTAGGAACATCGCCAAAGGCAAGGGAAGCAAGGGCAAAAATGAACTATTGGGATATTATCAAGATCAAAAGCTTTTGCATAGCAAAGGAAACAGCTAACAAATCCAAAAGACAACTGACAGAATGGGAGAAGATATTTGCAAACGACATATCAGATAAAGGGCTAGTGTCCAGAATCTATAAAGAACTTAGCAAACTCAACACCCAAAGAACAAATAATCCAATCAAGAAATGGGCAGAAGACATGAGCAGACATTTCTGCAAAGAAGACATCCAGATGGCCAACAGACACATGAAAAAGTGCTCCATATCACTCGGCATCAGGGAAATACAAATCAAAACCACAGTGAGATACCACCTCACACCATTTAGAATGGCTAAAATTAACAAGTCAGGAAATGACAGATGCTGGCGAGGATGCGGAGAAAGGGGAACCCTCCTACACTGTTGGTGGGAATGCAAGCTGGTGCAACCACTCTGGAAAACAGCATGGAGGTTCCTCAAAAGGTTGAAAATAGAACTACCCTATGACCCAGCAATTGCACTGCTGGGTATTTACCCTAAAGATACAAACGTAGTGATCCGAAGGGGCACGTGCACCCAAATGTTTATAGCAGCAATGTCTACAATAGCCAAACTATGGAAAGAACCTAGATGTCCATCAACAGATGAGTGGATAAAGAAGAGGTGGTATATATACACAATGGAATACTATGCAGCCATCAAAAGAAATGAAATCTTGCCATTTGCGACGACGTGGATGGAACTGAGGTTATCATGCTTAGCGAAATAAGTCAATCGGAGAAGGACAATTATCATATGATCTCCCTGATATGAGGGAGAGGAGATGCAACATGGGGGGTTAATTGGGTAGGAGAAGAGTAAATGAAACAAGTTGGGATTGGGAGGGAGACAAACCATAAGTGACTCTTAATCTCACAAAACAAACTGAGGGTTGCTGGGGGGAGGGGGGTTGGGAAGGGGGGTGGGGTTATGGACATTGGGGAGGGTATGTGCTATGGTGAGTGCTGTGAAGTGTGTAAACCTGGCGATTCACAGACCTGTACCCCTGGGGAAAAAATATATGTTTATAAAAAATAAAAAAAAAATACAGGAACATGCACTCAAGATATGGAAGAGGTGCGGAATTTTGGCTACAGCTCCAAGGATAAGCAAGCACAGACAGGTCAAAAGTAAGTAAGGGAAATGTTCCTGGCAAACAGAAGTGCACAGACAGAGTCATGAAGTAGTCAAGGACAGACCTGTGGGAAGAAGACAAAGGAAACAGGTGGAACTTGGGGCTCAGGGAGGGTTAGCTGAGAGCACATATAGGAATCACACAGTGTTTTAAAAGGCAGTTTGCCTAACTATAATGAAGACAGACTTTGAAAACAAACTTTAAAACTGAATCCTGTCTGTGATACTGGTCAAACTGCATTGCTGAAGAATCTGTTTCTTCTTTTGTAAAAGAGGTTCATGTCCCTTCAAAGCTGTGAGATTAAATGAGCTGGCATCTGGACTGTTCAAAAGCCCTTCGATAAAAGTAAGTTTCATTACCTCTTAGCTAAAGAGCTTCAATTATTTTACTCTGTGTTGTGGGAAGATAGCGGAGTGGTTATCTAGCTGGTAGTAGCACACAGGATGGAACAGACCCACTGAGGCAGGGAAAGTTACTAGGAACTAGGGAAGCAGACAGGACAGCAATTGATGGTAATTGCATATTAGCAAAAACTAGCCTGATGGCCAGCCAGTTATCTCAAAATCACTTACCGAAGAGGTCTTGAGATGTATCATACACTAAATCCGCAAATGCCCGAGGTCTATTTTGGGAATCTATTCTGATCTATGTACTCTGGTATCAATACCATACGGTAGCTTTTAATTTTCATAAGGCCAACAGGACAAAGCCTTCTATAATCCATTCCTCTAATTAAGTCTCCTCAGCATTTTCCTAGGATGAACCTAGCATCAATGCTGTCACACTCCAAAAGTAAGAGCATCTGTTTGGATTCAACTGCTGCTCTGAATTTATAGATTAATTTAGAAAGGACTGCTATCTTCAGAAGGCTTAACACTTCTATCCCAGAAATACCCCATTTTTCTATTTCCCTCAGTTTTATATTTACATTTCTTCAATTAGATCTTATATATTGCTTTTTAATCAGGTTTTTGGGGGCGTTTTTGAATGTATTCTTATTCCTACTATACAGTCTAAGCAGTAAATAGATAAGTTTTGTTATAGAAGACATCTTACATATGACATACAAAGTTTTAGAAAGCCATCTGAGATCCTATGGCTCCTACCATAGTTTTAACAGTTTTTTTGAGGCTTTCCAGGTTTACAATCTTACCACCTATAATCATTTCTTCTCTATTTTTTCAAACATGGACACTTCTTTTTCCTGATATGGTATGATATGTGGCAATTTCTAAACAATGTTACAATGATAATGATGCCACACAATATTGGGTAGTTTTGTTTGGTTTCTAACTTTAATGGGAGTACTCCCTCTCATTGTTTACAAATGGGAAGGATGATGACTTTTGTTTTGAGAAAAACAACACATAATAAAGATAATCACAGCCACACACACAAACTCACACATATATCCTGTTAAGAATTCATTTATTCCTTTTTACTGTGGGCTTTATTTTTGTGACTTTTAAATTTTAAAGGATACATCAGTTTTGTTAGTTTCATTTTTAGAAACTATTATAATCATCATCTGCATTTTTCCCCCTGAATAACTAATGTCATGAATCATACTAAGAGCATTCTTAATACCCACACTTACATTCAATAGAGGAATACTTCCTGGCCTTAGTAAAATACTATCATTTTAGTGTAATGCTGTATCCTACTTGTTCATTTAGATGTTGTACATCAATATTCCTATGTGAGATTGGTATACAGGAGTTCTCAAAAATAGGGTTCAGACTCTTCAGGTGAAAGGTGTTACTAATACATTATTTGCCTTTTCCAGTGTGTTGATTTTGCACTGATGGTACAAAGCCAATGGTGGAGAATGACCAGCACCTTAGCAAGATTCAAGGCAGTGGCACCAAACTATCAGGCAGTAAATACTCTTCAATACTATACCATCTCCTGGGGTGGGGGTGGGGGTGGGGGAGAGACACTCCACATGCCACTTAAGAATGTACTTGTTGAAGTGGTAAAAAATCATTAATGTTATTAAACCCTAACACTATTTGGAGCAGTATATATCTTCTTTATATTCTCAATGATGAAACAGAAAATACTCATAAGCACTTCTGCTGCTCAAGAAATTTTGATAGCTATCCTGAGAAGCATTTGTGCAATTATTTGAGCTGCAAGCTGAAGTAGCCGTGTGTTTTTCATGGACGGTCATTTTTACCTATATGAACAAGCAACACACTATGGTCACTCAGACTTGGGTGTCTGCCAGACATTTTCTCACATGTGAACGAGTCCGCTTGTTACTTCAAGAACGATGATTGCAGTATTTATGTTCAATTATAAAATCCAAGCTTTCAAGAGAAAATTAGAATTACTAGGAAGCTTACGTCTATGCCATAGACTTGACAGCTTCACGATAAATATCTACGGGCTTTTCTGATGAGATTAGTGGTGATAACCAAAATTATATAAAGAAATGTTACATTTAGAAGATCTGCTGAAATAGGGGACCCACTATTTTCCTTATTACCAGTGTTACAAAATCATCACAGATCCAGAGTGCAGGACAGACTAATGCATTTTAATATATTAGAATACAAAATATCCCTTCATATGTTTTCAGACTGTGTATTACAACTAACCTATAAGAAATTACCACTTATTTAGTGTAATTTCAAAGAAGAATATACACAATGACCTGAAAAGACGACCGAAAACAGCATATCACAGAGAGGGAATCCAGATGTTATTCTGTTAAGCCAGACATTTCTTTTAATGTCTTTTTATGTAAAAGATATGTAAAATATCTTTTTATGTAAAAATGTAAAACAGTGCTACTCACTTCACCAACATTTATTTTAGTTTGGAAAATACAGACGTTTTATAATTAAACAATGTTAACATACTGTTTTAAAATAGGTATTTTTACTTTCTCAGTTTTAATTTCTAGCATGATAAATATCAATAGGTATAACTAGCATAAACAAAGCTCCTGGGATCTTTCATAATTTTTAGAAGTGCAGAGAAATTCTTAGCACAAAAAGTAGCAATTTATAGGATTTTTTATGCTATTCTCTGAAGACACACATGCTTCATTTTTAAAAATCTGGGAGCTTCCCTTCTTTACCTATATTCTAGAACAATCAAAGTCTAAGCCTTTAAAGTTACAAAAATCTCACCTGTGTGACCATCTAGATCTCAGGCTTTGTGTGTATAGGGCCGGGGGAAGGGAGGGGAGATCAGACAGAAGATGGGTTCTTTTCATTCCAATCTAATTTTTTCCATGATTGTAATTTTTAAAAAATTTCATAAGCAATGTATACCGTGTGATATAAAGGTTCTTTCTGGCTGCTAGAAGGCTTAGGGTTATAAGTGCGACCCTTATGTTAAAAACATTTTTTTGCCTTTATTCATCCCATCTTGTCATCACCTGTTATTCATTTTCTTTTGCTATCACTTTTTTTTTTCTAAGATTTTATTTATTTGTTTATTTGACACAGAGAGAGCGAGGGAGAGAAAGACAGAAAGCAAGCACAAGCAGAGGGAATGGCAAGCAGGGGAAAAGCAGGCTCTCTACTGAGCAAGGAGCCGGGATGCGGGGCTCAAGCCCAGGACCCTGGGACCATGACCTGAGCTTAAGGCAGACACTTAACTGACTGAGCCACCCAGGAGCTTTTTGCCATCACTTTTTTTTTTTTTTTTAAGATTTTATTTATTTTATTTATTCATTTGACAGAGAAAGATACAGCGAGAGAGGGAACACAAGCAAGGGGAGTGGAAGAAGGAGAGTCAGGTTTCCCGCTGGGCAGGGAGCCTGATGGCAGGGCTCGATCCCAGGACTCTGGGATCATGACCCCAGCCGTAGGCAGACGCTTAACGACTGAGCCACCCAGGTACCCCTGCCATCACTTTTAAACCCCCTCTATTTCTATCACAAAACTTCTGTACTTTGCCTAAAATAGTGTTTGGAACGAGCTAAGTACAAATAACTTGATCACTGCTGTGTGAAACATTTTAAGATAGATTCTGATTAGTATTCCCACCTTTCATTAGTTCATACATATTTTTGTGCCATGCAGACTAGAACTCATCATTCCTGGGGCTTTAGATTGGGGATATATCCCAGCATTACTGCAGGTAAAGTGAGGGGAAGAAATATGTAGGAAACTTACATTTATTGGACTCTTGTAACCCTAAGAATACGATTAGTCCTGTTTTACTTGTGAAGAAACAAACTGAGAGCACTGTGGAACTTACCCTAAGTCCCAAGGAGAGGAAGCAGCTGAGCTGGCATTAGAACCCAGGTCTGTGAGATTCCAAAGCCCACCCTTTCAATTAATACACTGCTGCCTCCTTCCTAACAGGGAGAAAACTGTTTCTTTTGTCAGAAACTTAACTTTTTCCTTCACGTTTTAAAAATACTTAATGCCACAGAATCAAAAAATTGCAGCACTTTTATATTACTATTAATAATTGGTATTTTACCAACAAAAACATGCTGAAATATATAAATTGGAATGTAAAATAGTCCTCTTCGCAGCCCTCTCACAAATCCATGCTCACATAACAACTCCAGACTCTTCTGATGTGTTTGTTTTACCTAGATGGGAGCAAACCAAACACAGCCTTCTATCGAGGGGCTCATCATGAAACGATGTTGCTTTCCTGTGTCAGCATTCCCAGGTCTACTGTTTCCTTTTTTATATCTATACAGTATATCACCAAGTGGATGGATTGAGCTTTCTTTTTTCTATATAGTTCACTAACCGACTTAACATGTTCATAAAATAATCCAAGTACACTCATGCCTCAGGATCGTTATGACTTTGTTGTTCCCTAACTTCACTCAAATGATACCTCTGGGAGAAACTCCCGGACTCTCTCTGTAACACTGCCTCCTATAATTTTCTATCTCCTTACCCTTATAAGCACCTGATGTATTTTATTAATTTGTCTTGTCTCTCCCAATTAGAAACCAGAAGAAGTTGTGTGCTAGTTACTAGGCACTGAGGATACAACCCCCACCCTTCATTGTATCCTCACTGCCCTGGAACTGGCACACAACCAGAAACCAATGGATACTTGTTCGATTAATCCCCCTTGACTTGAAATGACTTCTGTATCCTATTCGGAGGTCCATATAAACTTGCTTTACTTCAGGACTTTCCCTGTACTGCCACCACTTCATCTATGTATCTTGTGGTAAAATGGTTTTAGTTGCTATAATTTTAACATACAATATGCCAAATTTTCCTTCTTTTTAAGAATTTTTCTGGTTATTTTAATGTTTATCTGGAGGGAGACGATCATTTGAAATCCGCATTAGGACTATAATGTTTATACAGGTTGAACTGTCATATTTTAAAAAGTTAAGGTTTCCAACCAAAAATGAGATATGCCATTCCCAATAGTTACATTAAATCTACTTTACAATTTTCAGTGAGACATTATAGTTTTCAATATCCCTGGAGTATATATGGTGGTGCTTTTGTTAAAGGCATCTTCTTCCTCATGTACATTTCTAACTGGTTATTACTGGTACATATTTTTAAGAAGCTATCGCTTTTAGTATGTATGTATTCGTATGTTATATTAGGATACTGTGTTCATAAGTTTACACACAATATACACAAGCACATATTTTCTCAACATTTGTCATTTTATTAGACTCTTTTACTTAAGGTGTTTCAGGTAATTTCCTTGCAGGCTGCCTGTATGCAATGCTCTCATATACAAATTATGACAATACTGCCTTCATCCTGCCACTCTTTATACCTCTTACAGGGTCACTTACCAGTTAACTAGTTAGTACTTCTAAAACACTCCTAAAATAATGATACTAGAAGACGCTTTCTATCATTCTTGTCTTACATCTTCTAGTATTTCACCACTAAATATTATTCTGGCTATTAGTCTACGATACATATTTTCACCATGTTAAAGAAATATACTTTTACACTTAGTTTGTATTCTAGCAAATGCTTATTCAACACCTACTAAGAAAAACATATTACCTTATTTCTATTAAAGTGGTGAATTATAATAATGGATGTCCTAAAACTGCAACATTTGTATATTCTTTGAATGACTCCTACTTGACTCAGCAAGTTGATTTTTAATGAAAAGCTAGATATGACTTGCTAATCTTTCCTTCAGAATTTTTGGGTTAATATTCTATAGAAATTTTTCAGGATGTTTTTGTCAATTACTGATGTATGAGTCATACTAACCTAAAAGCTTCAGGAAGTCTTATTTCCTACATGATGTAGAGAATTAGTTAAAATTTAGCTACTAAGGTAGAACTGTCTAAATTCAAATCTCGATTTTGCTGCTTGCTAGTTATATGACCCTAGACAAATTCTTCACTTTCTAAGGTTCCATTTTCTTAATTATAAAAAGTAAATGGAAGGCTGTATGAAGCTTAACTGAGGCTAATTCAAGTGAAATTCTTAGAAAAATGCTTGCATCGTGTATAAATAAAAGTTAGAATCATTAATAGAAGCCCTAGTATCCAAAGAATCAGGACCACTGCCTTATTAAGTGAAAAAATGGGTAAGAGGGAATCATGAAAAAAAAATAATAATAAAGAAACACAGATACATAATTTAAATATTTTATTGTAACTGAAAAATTTAAAATATACATTCTCCAATTTTCTGACACAGGGCAAGGCCTCTCTTTGAACAGAGGATTTGTTGAATGGGACTCTGCATTAGCTTTCCTGAACAAACCACATTATCAAGGATTTAAAGCAATCTGAGTACTAAATTCTTCTAAATTTTTATGACTTACCTTTCTAACTTAAAGTAACTTGCCTCCCACCCAGTTAATCTGATAGCAACTTTGTTAAGTCTTTGCAAGCACCGCATCTGTGTATGTTTAAAGGACACACATATAATAATAAAAAGTTGGTATACAAAATTGGAAACAACCATCTCTTAGTCATTATACTTCAACGGGGAGGATAAATACATAGTCTTACTAGAGAGTAGTAGTCTCCCAGCTGCAACCATTCAGCGTGTCATGTTATCATGCTACTGTTACTTACAGAGGGACTGGAGAGCATCAATTAATCCAATAAGTCTGTTGAAGGGAAGGTTCATAGTATATTGGTATCTGTGCCTCATACCAGTATCTTTCCTATAAGTTCTCATCCATATTTTGAGACACACACAAAACTTAGAAGTTGCAAATTGACATTATTATATATGAAAGCCAAAGCTTTTTTTAAAAATAAAAGAATTACTTTAAAACATTACATGAAGAGAAAGGTGATTATGTATGTCCTTATGACTTAGGCACTACGATAGACTCCAAATAACGAAGACTGACGCCTGTAGGTACATACACGCGTTTCCATGTATAAACATTCACATATAAAATGTATGCATATGTGTATGTAAAACAGTTTGTCTTTACAGTATCCCCAAAACACTAATTCTTCCATCCTGCCATACTAAAAAAAAAAAAAATGTATCTACCATTTATTCTCTCCTTCCTCATATTTATTTACTCTTTCTTCCTGGTCTTATTTTTTGGGCCCCCCCACCCTTTCATTTAATTGCAAAAAGATTTAGGGACTTTGAGATCTTTAATTTTACTAGATCAAGTATCAAGAAGTACCCACATTCTAGTTTCTCCTCCATGCAGCAATCATTAGCCTTCAAGAAAACCATGCTGTTCTCCTAAAGACACAAACTTGAAAGACTTTAAATTTCCTATGAAGTATTACACAACCCCCAAAAAATATTACAATCATGAACTTACCTTATTAACTCTAGTTGTGCAAGTTCTTGATTTGCTTGAAATATAGGTTTTTTTGTGAAGAGTTCACCAAGGATACAGCTAGAGGAAAAAAATATGCATCATTATAAAATGATATGATTTTACTTTACTACCAAAAATTTCAAGTAAACTAAGCCAGTCAGTCAGCCTATCTTACCCACAGCTCCACACATCAATAGCAGGTGTGTATCTTTCTTCTCCCAACAGCAGTTCAGGTGGACGGTACCATAAAGTGATGACCTTATTAGTATACGGCCGACTAAAAAACAGAGAAAGCACTCTTTTGAGTTAGTATCTGTTAATAAGAGAGATTCTCTTAAGAAATATTATTTTGGCTCATCAGAGCAATCCTACAATCCTAACTAAAACCAATTTCATCTGCCTACTAAATTCAGACATGCTATTACATCTGACATATGTGATCAAAAAATACATTTGAGAGCAACATGATTAACTGAAAATTTCCTTAATACATAAAAATGAGAAGTAGTTGGCTGATTTTAACTGTCATCTGGTCAAAAAAAGGTCCCAACTGTTCAGTTCTGTTTTTCCTTTCCGTAACTTTAAAGGGGATTAACTGACTTAAAGGAAGTTGATTGATCTTGACCAAATCTGGCAAATTACTAATGTGTGGCAAGATACAGTACAAATTGGAATCACCTAACAAAAATGTTCACTTGGGCATATTTTTGACAATATTTCACTGACTGCAACTCCACTTCAGTATGCACATACAAAGTACATAAATGTAGACTGTAGTCGTTGAAGTCTATTCTGCAAAGTACCACTGGTAACAGGTATGATACTTTATCAAGATGATTTCTTTTGTCACCTTCTAAAAGAGAGGATAGACACATACTGCTACCTCTTTATTTGCCAGTGGGGCTTATCTGGTGGAGCAAATGGGCTGTGGGGAACGGAACTGAGGTACTTCTGTAAAAGGCTTGCCTGCAGAGCCACTCATGCCAGGGAGGAACACAGTGCAGCTGTTTGAAAAGCCACTAGACTGTCGTGAGGAAGATTCATTGGCTGATCTGAAGCCAGCCACAAGAGGGGCGGGGGCCTGCTGGGGCTCTGTCCAGGGACAAAGGTGCTGCCAGGCACCACTGCTGCACCTTCCCTCTACTCTGATAGCACTGGTGGTGCACTCCCACCCTGCACTCTCCGATGGCCCCACTAAAGCTGGCAGGTGCACCCCAGTCCTGTATTCTCCCCCAGCTGCACTAAAGCTGTTGGTCACACACACTCCCCAAAGGAGATGCTCCCTGATCACCTGGCTCTGGTGGCCAGGGGGACCTGCATTTCTGGGTCCCATGAGAAAGTAATAATCAAACAGTTCTTGGCAGGCTACCATGCCCAGGGCATTACACAGACTGAAACACACCCTAGTCTTTCTGGGCAGAAGACCTACTTAGATGTCCTCCAGCTTCAGCCTAAGGGGCAGACTTCAGGTTTGCCACGCATCTGAAGTCTACAGAGGTGTTCTCAGGGAAAGCAGGGCAGGGGACACCATCCTTGCATTCTCTACTGACCTCATTACTGGTACCTCTCAGAAAGGAGCTTTTTACTCATCTTATGCTCTGACTTTTCCAACTGTAGTCCAAGGGATATCTCCAGATTAACCTGGTCTGCAGGCCAGAGGATTTACAATCGTGGTCCCATATGACTATATATATTTGCATACATTAAAAGCTGCTGCCTGAGGGTCTGGCTTCCAATCAGCCTGAATCTAGGTGCTGACTGAGAGCCCTGCCTTTGCAACACTGACGGGTCTTGGAACATCCTCCACAGTTGGTTCCTATCAAATATAAATCAGACTGCTTAGACAAACACAAAGGTTTGAGAAACAGAAGAGCTAGAGCAAGGCTGAAAGATAAAGATCATCTCCTATACAAGCCCACTCCTTCAAGACTAGAAGAGATAGCTGTTTTCCCTAAACATAGAAATAACCACAATCAAGAAAAAAGAGGAAACAGAAAAAACATGTCCAAATGAAAGAAAAAGGTAAAACCTCAGAAGAAAAAAAAAACAACAACAAAAAACTAATGAAACAGAGATAACGAATTTACCTGATAGACTAAAAATGGTCATAAGGATGTTCACCAAACTTGGGGGGAAAAAAAAATCAATGAACAAAAATAGATAGAAAATGTAAGAAATTATCAAAGAGAAGTCACAAAGCTGAAGAAGACAGTAACTGATCTGGGTGGGGGGGAAGAAACTAAACTAGAGGGATTCAATAGCAGACTACATTACGCAGGAGCAAAGCAGTGATCTAGAAGATAGAGCAGTGGGATTCAAACGAGCAGAGAAGCAGAAAGAAAGAAGAAATTAAACTGAAAACTGCTTAAGGAACCTATGGAACACCAAGCAGAATCACATCCATATTATATGGGTACCAGAGGAGAAGAGAGAGACAAGTGGACAGAAAACTAATTTGAAGAAACAGTGGCTGCAAACTTCCCTAACGTGGAAAAACAGATATCCAGATCCAGGAAGCCCAAAAGAGCCTATAAAAATGAATTCCAAAAGATCTACACCAAGACACAGTATAAATAAAATGTCAAAAGTAAAAGATAAAGAGATAATCTAAAAAGCAGCAAGAGGAAAACAACTTTTACATACAAAGGACCTCCCCTCCCCCAGGTCTGCGTAAGACTCTCAGCAGATTTTTCAGCAGGAACTTCGCACACCAGAAGAAAGTGCACATTATATTCAAAGTGCTGAGAGGAAAAAACTCCCAAACAAAAATACTCTACCCAGCAAGGTTATCATTCAGAATTAAAGGAGAGAGAAAGTTTTCCAGACAAGAAAAAGCTAAATAATTTCATCATCTAACCTAGCTTTACAAGAAATGTTAAAGGGAATTCTTTAAGCTGAAAAGAAACTTTCTTTACTAATTAGTAACTTTACTAATTAATAACAAGAAAACATGTAAGTATAAATCTCACTGGTAAAGACAGACTAATGGCAGTGGATTAAATCACATAAAGCTACTATAAAGGTTAAAAGACATAATTAGTAAAAAGAACTGTAATTACAATTATCAGTTAAGGGATAAAAAGATGTAAAATGTGACATCAAAAACATAAAATGCCAGGGTAAGTAAAAATGTAGAGTTCTAGAATGCATTCAAACTTAAGCTGCTATCAGGATATCTGATTTAGGGTCCAACTCTTGGTTTCAGCTCAGGTCAATGGAGTCCTGCACCAGGCTCCACACTAAGCAAAGTCTGCTTGAGATTCTCTCTCCCTCTGTCCCTCCCTCTGCTCCAATGCATGCTGTCTCTAAAACAAGGATATCTTTAAAAACAAAAACAAAAACAAAAACCTTAAATTGCCATCAACTTAAAATAGATGGTTATATATAGGCTGTTATGTGTGAGCTCATGATAACCACAAAGCAAACATCTATAAGAGATGCACAAAGATAATAAAAAAAGAATCTAAGCATAACACTAAAGAAAACCACCAAACCACAAAGGAAGAGAGCAAAAGGGAAGAAAGGAACTAAAACCCAGCCAGAAAACAATGAACAAAATGGTAATAAGGACAGATCTATTAATAATTACTTTAATAGAAATGGATTAAATTCTCCAACCAAAAGACACAGAGTGGCTGAATAAATAAGACAAATGAACAAACAAAAAAACAAGATCCTTCTATCTGCAACCTACAAGAGACTTGCTTCAGATCTAAGAATGCACACAGCCTGAAAGAGATAGAAAAAGACGGTTCATGCAAATGGAAACCAAAAGAAAGCAGGGGTAGCTTTACTTATATCAGACAAAATAGATTTTAAAACCAAGAGTGTAATAAGAGACACTTGTTAGTGGGAAGAGGGATGCCTGGGTGGCTCATTGGTTAAGCATCTGGCTATGGCTCAGGTCAGGATTCCAGGGTCCTGGGATTGAGCCCTACATTGCGTGCCTTGTTCAGCGGGAAGTCTGCTTCTCCCCGGCACCCCCCATGCTCGCGTGCTCTATCTCAAATAAAATAAATAAAATCTTAAAGAAAAAAAAAAAAAAGAGAGCGAGCGAGCGAGACAAAGAAGACCTTTATGATGATAAAGGGGTCAATCCAACAAAAGGCTATAACATTTCTTTTCTTTCTTTTTTTAAAAAATTTTTTACTTATTTATTTATTTGATAGAGAGAGAGAGCATGAGAGAGAGAGCGAGCATGAGAGGAGGAAGGTCAGAGGGAGAAGCAGACCCTCTGCTCAGCCGGGAGTCTGATGGAGGACTCAATCTCAGGATTCCAGGATCATGACCTGAGCTGAATATAGTCGCTCAACCAAATGAGCCATCCAGGCGCCCAGATTTAACATTTCTAAATGCTTAAGCACTCAAGATAGGAGCACCTAGATAATGTAAATATTAACAGACCTAATAAGAGAAATGGACAGCAATACAATAATACAGGGGACTTAATACCCCACTTCCACCAATGGACAGATCATGTGGACAAAAAACATCAATAAGGCAACATCAGCTTTAAGCAACCAATTAGATCATGTGGTTTTATAAAGATATATACAGAATACTCCATCCAAAAGCAGCAGAATATGCATTCTTCTCAAGTGCATATGGACATTCTCCAAGATAAATTACGTTAGGCCACAAAACAAGTCTCAATATATTTGAGAAGCTGAAATCACATTAAGCATCTTTTTCAATCACAATGGTATGAAAGTAGAAGTGAATGGAAAAAAACTGGGAAATAAATCACAAATACATAGAGATTAAACAATATGCTACTAAACAACCAATGGGTCAATAAGGAAATCAAAGGAGAAATAAGTAAAAACCTCAAAACAAATGAAAATGGAAAATGCAACTTACCAAAATCTATGGGATGCAGCAAAAGCAGTTCTAACAGGGAAGTTCAAAGCGATAGAGGCCTACCTCAAAAAAACAAAATCTCAAATAAACAATCTAACTTTACACCTAACGGAACTAAAAAAAGAAGAACAAGCAAAACCCAAAGGTCTTAGAAAGAAGGAAATAACAAAGAGCAGAAATAAATGAATTAGAGACTAGTAAGACAACAGAAAAGATCAATGACACCATAAGCTGGTTCTCTGAAAAAAGAACAACAAAAAAAAAAAACAAAGGCAACAAACTTTTAACTAGACTCAAGAAAAAAAGAGAAAAGGCTCAAAGAAAAAGTCCTAGAAACATATACTCTTCCAAGACTGAATCATGAAGAAAAATAAAATCCGAACAGACCGATTACTAGTAAGGAAAATGAATGAGTAATCAAAAACCTCCCAACAAACAGGTCCAGGACCAGACAGCTTCACTGATGAATTCTACCAAACATTTAAAGAAGATTTAATACCTATCCTTCCCAAACTCTTCCAAAAATTGATGAGGAGAGAACACTTCCATTTTATAAGGACAGCATTACCCTCATAACAAAACCAAAGACATCACAAAAAACAAAATTACCGGCCGGTATCCCTGATGAATACAGATATAAAAATCCCTGACAATGATGCCCACTCTATCCATTCTATTTGTCATAGTATTGAAAAATCCTAGCCAGAGCAATTAGTTAATAAAAAGAAATAAAAAGGCACTAAAACTGAAAAAGTAGTAGTAAAACTGTCACTATTTGTGGATGATATGATTTTATATATAGAAAACCTAAAGACTTCACCAAAATACTGTTAAAGGTAACAAATTCTGTAAAATTTCAGGATATGAAATCAACCATACACTAACAATAAAGTATGAGAAAGAGAAATTAAGAAGGCAATCCCATTTATAACTGCATCAAAAAAAAAAAAAAACCTAGAAGTTTAACCAAGAAGATTAAAGACTTATACACTGAAAACCATAAAGACACTGATGAAAGAAACCAAAGTCATAAATAAATGGAAAGATGTTCCATGCTCGTGGATTGGAAAAATTAATATCATTAAAATGTCTACACGACCCAGAGCAATCTATTGATACAACGAAATTCCTATCAAAATCCCAATGGCATCTTTTTTATTATTATGTTCAGTTAGCCACTCTATAATACATTACTGGTTTTTGACCAAAGGCATTTTTCACAAAAATAATGCAAACTACCCCCAAATTTATACAGAACCCAAAAAAACACTCCAAATAGCCATGGAGGCACCATACTCCCTAATTTCAAACAAATTTACAAAGCTACAGTAATCAAAACATTACAGTATTGGAATAAAAACTGACACATAGATCAATGGAACTGAATAGAGAGCCCAGATACACACCCATGAATAGACGGTCAAGTAATTTATGATAAAGGAGGTAAGAATATACACTGGGGAGGGACGCCTGGGTGGCTCAGTGGGTTAACTGTCTGCCTTCAGCTCATGTCAGGATCCTAGGCTCCTGGGATTGAGTCCTGCACTGCGCGTCTTGCTTGCCAAAGAGCCTGCTTCTCCCTCGACCTGCTGCTCCCATTACTTGTGCTCTCTTTCTCTGACAAGTAAATAAATAAAATCTTTTAAAAAAATAATATATACTGGGGAAAGGACAATCTCTTAAATATCAATGGTACTGGAAAAACTGAATAGCCACATGCAAAAGAATAAAACTGGACTACTATCTTATGTCATACACAAAATTTAAATTGAAATAGATTAAAGACTTGAATGTTAACACCTGAAACTATAAAACTTCTAAAAGAAAACACAGGCAACAAGCTCCCTGACATCAGGTGTTTGTTTGTTTGTTTGTTTGGATCTGACTCCAAAAGCAAAGGCAACAAAGGCAAAAATAAGTTGGGACTACATCAAACTAAAAAGCTCTTGCACAGCAAAGGAAACCATCAACAGAAGAAAAGACAACCTACTGGATGGAAGAATATCTGCAAATCATTTATCTCCTAAGGGGTTAATATCCAAAATATATAAAAAACTCATACAACCAAACAGCAAAACAACCCCCCAAAATCTGATTAAATTATGGGCAAAGGATGCAAAGAAACATTTTTCCAAAGATGACACACACATGGCCAAAAGGCATATAAGATGCTCAACTTCACTATTCATGAGGGAAATGAAAACCACAATGAGATCACTTTACATCTGTAAGAATGGCTGTTATCAAAAGGACACGAAATAATAAGACTACCAAGCATGTAAAGAAGGAACCCTTGTGCACTATTGGTGGGAATGTAAACTGGTATAGTCACTATGGAAAACAGTATGGAGGTTTCTTCAAAAATTAAAAATGGAAATCCCATATGACCCAGCAATCCTACTTCTGTGTATTTATTCAAAGAAAATGGAAACACTAATGGAACTACTAATCTGTACTTCTATGTTCACTGCAGCATTATTTATAATAGTCAAGATACGGGATAACCTATATCTATAGGTGGATGAATGGATAAAAATGGATAAAAATGGATAAAAAAGATGTGGTACACATAGCACTCCCCCCTTACCCATAAGGGATACCATCTAAAACCCCCCATGGATGCCTAAAACCACAAATAGTACTGAACCCTATCTATACTATGTTTTTTGCTAATCCATACATAACTATAATAAACCTTAATTTATCAATTAGATACAATAAGAGATTAGCAACAATAACAGAACATTTATTATACATACAGTAATGAAACTTATGAATATGGTCTCTCTCTCCCTCAAATTATCTTATTGTACTGTACTCATCCTTCTTGTGATGATGTAAGATAATAAAATGCCTATGTGAGGAGATGAAGTGAGGTGAATGATGTGTAGGCACTGTGATGTAGCATTAGGCTACTATTGACCTTCTGATGATACATCAGAAGGATCATCTGCTTCTGGACTGGGGTTAATCGCAGTAATCTGAATCTGTGAAACACAAAACCCAGACAGGGAGATTACACATATACAATGGAATACTATTCAGCCATAAAAGACAATGAAATCTTGGTATTTATGACAACATGCATGGCCCAAGAAGGTATTATACTAAGTGACATAAGTGGATGGAAAAAGACAAATACCATATGATCTCATTTATATATGAAACCTAAAAATCAAACAAATAATAAAAAACTCATGGATATAAAGAACAGAAAGGTGGTTGCCAGGAGGAGGGAGAGCAAAGTGGATGAAGGGGGTTCAGGAGGCACAGACTTTTCATTGTGAAATGAACAGGTCATAGGGATTTGGTGTGAGAATGGTGATTACAGTCAATGGTACTGTAGTACATATTTAAAGGTTGCCAGGAGAGTGGATCTTGAAAGTTCTTGTCACAAGAATAAAAGAGAAATTTTTCTTTTGTAACTTTTTATAGTGACAAATGATGACTAGAATTATTGTGATCATTTCAGAGTGTATACAACTGCCAAATCATTACATTCTGAGATTAATGTTTTTTTTTTTTTTAATTTTTTTTTAAAAAATCTTTATTATAGGGGTTCCTGGGGTGGCTCAGTCAGTTAAGCATCTGCCTTTGGCTCAGGTCATGATACTGGGGTCCTGAGATCCAACACCACATCCCAGCAGGGAGCCTACTTCTCTCTCTCCTCCCTGCTCGTGTTTGCTCTCTTGGTATCTCTGTCTCTCCTTCAAATAAATAAAAAAAATCTTAAAAATAAATAAAATCTTTAAAGATTTATTATTTTAATTTTTAAAATAAGATTTTATTTATTTGACAGACAGAGATCACAGGCAGGCAGAATGCCAGGCAGAGGAAGAGGGAGAAGCAGGCTCTCCGCTGAGCAGGGAGCCTGACGTGGGGCTTGATTCCGGGACCCTGGGATTGTGACCCAGCAGAAGGCAATGCTTAACTGACTGAGCCACCCAGGCAACCCTAAAGATTTATTATCATTTATTTATTTGAGAGAGAGGCAGGTGGCAGAAGCAGAGCCCCAGAGCAGTACAGGCTCTGAGCTGAGTGTGGAGCCCAACGTGGGGCTCAGTGTGATGACTCTGAGATCATGACCATCAAAGGTCAGACGCTCAACGAACTGATCCACCCAGGTGCCCCACTAATATGGTGCTGTATGTCAATTATACCTTGATCAAAAAAAGTTCACCTGTTTATGCCTTAACTCCTTTCAAATTTGAAATCCTCTCCCTATTTTTCTCATTTAATCCTACACCTCCTTCAAGACATAGTGAAAGACCAATCTCTGTAAATTCTCATCTCTATTATCAACAGATTTAATTTCACGTTCTTATTTTTTAAATCATACTTAAGACTATATTCTATTTTAGGTTTTCTATCTTTCCCAGAGGACAAAAAACCCAGGTGCCATTTTTTGGTATGACCCCCATAGACAAAGCCCAGAACAACATACTTTAATGTATATGGCCTTTAGAGGTGTCTGGATGGCTCAGACGGTTAAGTGTCTGCCTTTGGCTCAGGTCATGATCTCCAGGGTTCTGGGACTGAGCCCCACCTTAGGCTCCATGCTCAATGGGGAGTCTGCTTCTCCCTCTGCTTCTCCCTCTGCTCACGCTCTATCAGTCTCAAATGAATAAATAAAATCTTTTTTAAAAATATATGTGGCCTTTTTTTTTTTTAAGATTTTATTTATTTATTTGACAGAGATATAGATCACAAGTAGGCAGAGAGGCAGGCAGAGAGAGAGGAGGAAGCAGGCTCCCTGCTGAGCAGAGAGCCCGATGCGGGGCTCGATTCCAGGACTCCGGGATCATGACCTGAGTCGAAGGCAGAGGCTTAACCACTGAGCCACCCAGGTGCCCCTATATGTGGCCTTTTAAGTTTAGTTGACATACAAGCATTAGCTGGGTGGGAGAACAAAGTTTGTGAAAATTATAATGACCAGTTTTCAAAAAACATTTCAAGGATCTGTAAGCATATGAAACCTATGGTCTTGTTAACTCAAGTGTAACTGAAATACCTATGGTCTCAAGAAAATGTTTAAATTAATATAAATCCTTATGTAAACAGTGAATATTTTATCTTTTTGTTTGTTTTTAAATATATTTTTAAAAGTAAAAATATGTTGAATTATATAGAAAAATCACACAAATTAAAGTTATTAAATTTTATTGAAAAGAATATTTAAAATATTATTTTATATACTATGTATTAAGTTCTAGGCAGCATTTAGAACATAGTTATCTTTAGCAGCTAAAATTAAGACTAGTTTAATTTTTTTAACTCTTCTATCAAATTCAGAAGTGAAAATATTTATTGCATTATCAAAAACGATAGGGGCGCCTGGTAGCTCAGTCAGTTAAGTGACTGCCTTCGGCTCAGGTCATGATCCCAGTGTCCTGGGATCGAGCCCCACATCAGGCTCCCTGCTCAGTGGGGAGCCTGCTTCTCCCTTCTCCCTCTGCCTGCCCCTCTGCCTACTTATGCTCCATCTCTGTCAAATAAATAAATAAAATCTTTAAAGAAATGATTAAACACAAAACTAGATGAAATATACTTCTAAGTATATGGCGAAAGTATTTCATGTATACCAATTAATGGCTTTTTCAAGTTTTTCTAAATTCTTAGTTTCTGCCACAAGAACTAGGTAAAGTCAGAAAAAGCATTCAACTGTAAAATATGACATAGAAAGTTCAATTTTATTTATCCATTTAAAGACTTATTTATTTATTTGACAGAGAGAGAGAGAGAGAGAGAGCGAGCGAGCATGCACACACAAGCAGAGGAAGCAGGAGGGAGAGGGGGAGGGAGAAGCAGGCTCTACATCCCCCACCCCCGACCCCGCCCCGAGCTGGGAACCCACTGCGGGGTTCCATCCCAGGACTCCTAGGATCGTGACCTGAGCCAAAGGCAGATGTTTAACCAACTGAGCCACCCAGGCACACCAGAGGTTCAATTTTAAAACCCAAATATCTCAAAACTGTGGAAATGCTTTCATTTGTAAAATGAATAAAATATTCAGACTGATACATACTTTTAATAAAACAAAGTACCATCACCGAATTTTCAATGTATTTTTCTTTACATCCAATGACGTATCAATAGAGATCAAAGACAGTTCTCAATACTCTGCCCTTAGATAATCCCAGGAATTCAAAAGATGGGTGGATCAGGGGAGATGAGAAATAGTTACAGTCTTCCTTACCTTCACCCCCAACAAACAAAAGTACCACCATAAGGGTGTGTCCCCAGGCTGGCAGACGGCTGAGCCTGCCATTTGGTCTAAACAGATAAAAGGCAAAAAGCAAATGCTCAGAGGAAGATCTTAGGCCCTTGAGGTACTTGGGAGGTTCTGGATAATTAAAATACACAAACCAGAGCTGCTAATCTTAAAGACCCTTACAAGAAATAAAAAGAGAATTATATTAAAGGAAATACCTAAACTGCTCTAAATGCTTCATTTTTTTCAACATATGTAATAGTCTATACTTCTTTTAGACTATAATATTTTTAAGAAAAACATGGGAGAGCCTTCAGCTAACAAAATTTATCATATGCACAAATGCCATGTCTTCCCTCAGAATCTACTGCAGAAACATCTACCAAACCTACAAAAGAAATCTGGGGTCTGATTTTAACACCTATGCTTCAGAGTCAAAAATCTTCTGTCATCTTTGATTCTCTTTCCCTCAAATCTCACATCTGATGTATCAACAACTTCCATCATTTCTACATCCAAATAGATCCTAAATCCAACAATTTTCCACAATTTCAGAAAGTGTACGCCAAGATTATCTTTTGGTCTGAGCCACCATTATCTTTTCATTGGTACTAGTTTCTCTGCCGTACCTATCCCTAGCCTGCCTTCTCCATTTTTTTTTTTAAGGTTTTTTTTTTTTTTTTTTTTAAAGCATAGAACCAGCTCATATTACTGTAACTACATAACATTTAAACTTTACCTCAGTGGGTAAGACCATATTCTCGAGTGTCTCATTTCCTATTTTTACACTGGGCAAATGTTTAGCCCTTAAACTTTCCCATTCTATTCCCAAGCTTTGCAGCTGCTGAGCTCCTTCTACTTGCAATGTCCGTGGCCTATGCCTTCATTAAGTTATCCCATTCTCATCACTCAGGTTGGTCCTAGCTCAATTTTACTTTGTCAAAGGTCTGCACTAACTACCTTACCTAAAAATTACCCACATGCCCAGAGTGTTCTTACAGTCACTATTTTATTTGCTTTGTAGCACTTAAGTATTTTAAATTCTTTATTCCATAGATTTGTTGTCTACCTTCTTTGACCACCATGTAAATGCGATCAGAGACCAAGTCTGTCTGTCATAGCTGTAGTTCTAATACTTAACCTGTAGGCATTACCTCGGTTGGTGTTAGGCACAAAGTAATAAGCACTTATTGATATTTTTAATCAACTGACCTATACCATAAATGTTATATAACACATTTTTTCCCTTATCTTTTGATATTTTCCATGAAAAGTAACTCTGAAATTTCTGTATTATAACATTGGTACAGAGAAACCAAAGTAATTTTTTCCCAACTGAAATCCTCTTACAATCACTTTTCTGTTTTTACTGCTCATGTAAATTTAGAAGTCCTATAAGTACCCGTATCTAAACACATCCAAAAGGACATTTACCATTTTTTGCTACCCACTTGCTGCCTGTTTCCTGTTTCAGGAAACATCATCATCACTTCCAGCAGAGACTACTACCTGTCTTCCAAAATCTGTTCTTTTCTTCAATGGTAGCTGCCCACCTACACTACATTTCCATCCTCCCTGTAGCTGGGTGTGATCACATGACCAAGTTCTCACCAATGGAACATGAATGTGAGTGCTAAGTGCCATTTCTAGGTCTGGCTCATAACACCCCTACCTCCTTTTTTCTAGTTTCTGGCTGACAAGAGGTGGTATACCTTGAAAGGCATATGAAGACGGCAGATCTTCCAACTTGGACCCCCGAATGACTGTATGAAGTCGATACCCCCTGATCTAATGATAATGCGATGGTTAAATACTCTCAATTGTCTAATAGGGTAAGCAACAACCGCTCCTGATCCTTAAGTGAGAACTACATATAAATTTCATATTCTTTATGCCACTGAATTTTGAGGTTTTGTTTGTTGTAAAGGTTTAGCTTACCCTAACAAACTATGTAGTCAGTTGCTTAAGCAGAAATCTTACAGTAGGGGTACAAGCTGGGATGTGTTTAACAATACATATTCAAACATCAAGTTCTAACAATTTTATATCTTATGATATAATTCATCTTTCTAACATCTATGCCCATTCCCTAATTCTAACCATAATCATCCTGCCTAGGTTTACTGAAACAGCTTTCTAACGGACTGCCCTTGTTTCCATACTTACAAGGTCAATCCACTTTTCAAAATAAAGTCAAAGTGATAGCATAAAATGTCAGTATCTTCTACCTTTAATACACACTGCTGCCTCCTAGAGCACATGCACACAAGGCCCATAAAAATATCTGTTACTTGGTTCTTGCTCCAACCACAATGAGCCATCAGTTCCCTTTGAAGGTTGAGCAAATGTTCATTTTCTACAGCTAGGAGAAAAAGCCAGGGAGAGAGCAGAGCTGGCAGGAAAACTTTCAAGAAGACAGTGGTGCTATAATTATGTTTTAAATGTTTGAGATAGGCATTTTTTAAATAAACATTTAATTTTATTTTATTTTTTAAATAAACATTTAATTTTATTTTATTTTTTAAGATTTTATTTATTTATTTGACAGAGAGAAATCACAAGTAGGCAGAGAAGCAGGCGGAGGCGGCGGGGCGGGGGCGCGGGGGGGTGCTAGGGAAGCAGGCTCCTCGCTGAGCAGAGACGATGCGGGGCTCCATCCCAGGACCCTGGGATCACGACCTGAGCCCAAGGCAGAGGCTTAAACCCACTGAGCCACCAGGCGCCCCTTAAATAAACATTTTAAATAAGTTTTTTAATAAACTAGTTTATAATAAACTTTTAGAAGTTAACATTGACAAAAGATACTGAAAATGATGGTTTTATTGTCAAGAAAAAAACACATGATTTATTCAAGAATTTTGCAAAACAGGTGTCCTGCCTCACTTTCCACCTTAGTGTTAAATGAGAAGGAAGCAAACACTGAGAAAGTATACAGACAGAAAAAGACATTAAACATAAAAGCAAATTCCAAGGTAGATGGAGTTAGCAAATAAAGCCAATTTCAAATCACCTAATTCACTAATTTAAATGACTAACAAACAAGTATTAATGAAAATATTCTATGTTACGATCATAAAACTGTTTTTACAAACATAATGATGAAAATAAAAATAACTGAAACTATGTTCTGAAACTAGGTTTTTGGGTGGCTCAGTCATTAAGCATCTGCCTTCGGCTCAGGTCATGATCCCAGAATCCTGGGACAGAGTCGCACATCGGGCTCTCTGCTCAGTGGGAAGCCTGCTTCTTCTTTTCCCACTCCTCCTGCCTGTATTCCCTTTCTCTCTCTTTCTGGGTCAAATAAAGAAACAAAATCTTGGAAAAATAAAAAAACAGTAAGTTTAAATCTCAAGAAAACTAAAGTACTGTTGTAATATGAAAACAGATCATCCAAAATTAGACAAATAAGTGAAAACCCAAAATCCCCAAAAACAAACCTGTCAAATTTGGTTACTAAGTTTAGCTACACATTATCAACATCCTAAAGATGGTCTTACTTAGCTCACAAAAATGCAACTGATGTGACACCTCATATATGATACTTTATTTTTCTTTCATGGATTTTTAAAAAAATTACATTCTTGATATCTCTACCCAGTATTTCCATAAAAAGTGAATTTATAACTATGAAAAAAGAAACAGGAATGAAAAACAAAGAGGTTCTTAGATGGTACAGAATAAATACACTTTAAAGAAGACAACCTGAGTTCCTGGGTGGCTCAGTTGGTTGAGGGTCTGACTCTTGGTTTTGACTCAGGTTATGATCTCAGGGTCCTGGGACTGAGCCCCGCATCAGGCTCCCCAATCACTGGGTAGTCTGCTTGAGATTCTCTCTCTCCCTCTCCCCTTCCCCTTGCTTACGCAGTCTAAAATAAGTCTTTTAAAAGAAAGAAAGCCTAGGCGCCTGGATGGCTCAGTGGGTTAGACCTCCGCCTTTGGCTCAGGTCATGATCTCAGGGTCCTGGGATCGAGTTCCGCATTGGGCTCTCTGCTCAGTGGGAAGCCTGCTTCCCCCTCCACCCCACCCTGCCTCTCTGCCTACTTGTGATCTCTCTCTGTCAAATAAGTAAATAAAATCTAAAAAAAAGCCAAAAAATGGAAAATAAACTACCCCATTTACTCCCATAATTAAGTTAAACTCCCAAGTAATAAATTCCATAACCTGGCAAAACAGACACACACGCAATCCCTTTGGCATTAAATTTAAAAAACCAAACAGTAATTCCAATAAGCTATTATTCTTAGTAAAAACTAAACTCTGTAAGGATCCAGAAATAATGGTATCAACAGTAAATATTCTGAATTTCAACTTCTACTGAATATCTTCACGGTTTTTGAGAAGAAAGCAGACACCATCTCTTTTCTGCTAGGGGGAAAAAACCCCAACACTCTAAAAACAACAAGAAGAATACTCCCTTTGTTTTGTTATGTCAAAACTTCTACCTTAATATGGTCAACAAGGTATTAAAATGTAAGTCATCAGGCTTGTATATAATAAAACTTCCATGTGAAATCTCAGGTTACTTAAAATATCTGATGCTATCAAAATACTTCTCAATTACATCTTTCTCATTTGGTACTTAAGGAGCTTTACAGGAGATTCGGAAATGGAAATATCATACAACTTGCTGGAAAACTAAATGAGTATCTTTCAATGGGCAAAAATAAAATATATTATTTGAAGGCCAAGAAAATAGAGACAATAAAATTCAGCAACTGTTTGTTTTGACAACTGTAAAAACCTGCCATCAGCCTAATGGTACCTCCAAAGCAGACTCTAGATGCCCCTAGAATTCAGCACTTAGAAGATACTTTTAGAAGTGGGAAATTTAAAAAGAACATACTTTTAGGAAATCAAGGTTAGATCCAGAGTCTTACCGAAGCAGCACTCCAGTATAATGAAAATAAAAGGCTTTCTGTCAAAAGATTTTACCTCTACCACTAATTAGGTGATCTTGAAAATATACTGAAATTTTGTAAATTTCAGTTTCATTATATTTAAAGTGTACATAAGAATGATATCTACACCACCTGTTTCAGAAAAACTGCTGCTTTTGCTTAAAATAATTCTTGTGAAAGGGGACTATATATAATAAACTACCATGCACAAATGCTAGTTAAGTTTGTTCCTTTTTTATAAACAACATGTATTTATGAAACTCTGAGCTTGGTACTGTACTTAGCACCAAAAGATGGCTGGCCAGAAGAGTCAACCACCAACACGGTTGGAGCTGTTTAAAACCTTAATTAAGAGTCTGGTGGTAATAGAAATTATAATAATACACTTTAAGTACTATGCAAATTAATGAAAAATGTATTCTGGACACATAAAGGAAGACGTGCCCAACGCTGACTACAGGAATCAGGGTAAATTTTTCAGGAGTGGTAGTGACTAAACTGAAGCAAAAAAACAAATTTGTCAGATTGAGATAATGCAGAGTCTCCATATAAAAGTTAAGAACTTATGCAGATTCAGAGAGGCATTTAACTTGTTTAGGGAACAACAAATAATTCAAGGGTTGCTTGGCGGGGGGGGGGGGGGGGGGGGGGTGGGGGGGGGGGGGTAGCAGCAGGCAGGGGACAGTAGGAAGAATGACATAAGATGTTAGGGAATGTTAGGGAATGTTAGGGAAAAAGACCAGAAGCACAAAAACCAATGTAATTCTATTTACAGTGGTCTACAGGAGACATATCTATATGTGAGAGTGACTGGGTATTTCTTCAACTAAAATAGGAAATAATGGAAAAGGAGCAGACTTTTTTCTTGGGAATGTGAAGACAGGCTATGTAACAAGATGTTTAACTTACAGTACCTACATCACCTGGGTGGAGCTGTCCAGTAAACACATAGGTTTAGAGATCAAAAGAAAAATGAAGTCTTGAAGTTGAGATTCATAAATCTTCAGCATTAAGGGAATGGATCAAATTTCCCCTACGTGAAGAGGGGGCACACCGTACCCTAGAGAATTAAATTGCCTTTCCCATTTTGTATGCTCAAAAATGTAAGCTACTCCATTAGGGCCAAAGGAAGTACAATTTAATCTTGATCTTATGATTAGGTCAGCAATCTAAATGAGATTTCTATTCCTAAAGCTTGTTTAGTCACATTAGTCACATTATTTACTATTATTAATGTTATTAATGACCTTATTACTATGGTTCTAATAACTGGCCCAGAAGATCCTCTGAATTATCTACAGTCCCCAAGGCTCCCCTCACTAACTGATATCAGGAGGGTCCTCCAGATCAGAATGACCTTCTCTTGGATCAGAACTGATCAAGCAATTACTGTGAATGTGTTTTAAACTTTAGGGTAAAAAACATAAACATTTAAAATATGGTCCCTGTTTTTAAATCGACTAGAATTCTAGCTTGAGTGTAAAGACAAGAACACAAGTAATAAGTCCTGGATATAATTTCATCTAGTCCTTGGATAAGCTGCAAGAGGTAATACTTTCTCCCTCTTCTACTCATACCTATATATAGCCTTCCTATATATAGGAAAAGTTTAGTTTGCTTTTAATGGCAATTTTATGAAAAGCCACTAGGTGGTGATATTGCCTTAAAAATGTTCAAGAAACTTATTTTGATCTCAGTAACTTGTAGAACTGCAAGAGATGTTTTCTAATACCCTTTAAATAAAGATTTTAGAGATTTTAAATCCTTCATCTTATAGTTGAGAATGATAAGATAGAGATTAAGTGACTTGCCAACGATTCCACAACTGTTTAAATAAAGGGCAATGACAGGACTAGAGCCAAAGTCTCCCTGATTGAGCCCTAAGGGTGTTATGTTCCTTTCATTAAAAAATGAGCTAATTTATTCTCTAGAAATTCTAATTTATTCTCTAGAAAATGAAATTATCTTCAGTTTATGTGGAAAGCACGTATTTACTCATATGGGATGGTCACATAAAGAGAAAAAGATCCTGTAATTTGGAAAAGCACTGGAGCAATGACTTGGTAAAATAAAAACTCAGAAATGGGTTATATATTACTGTGGCTAAAAGTTTCAGGAAAAGTTGATTTTAAAATAGCTATGAAAAAAAATGAACAGGTATAAAGAAATGGGCAAAAACCTCTGCTCTCCAGTTCTGTATTTTCCAAGGCCAGATGGGACAGTGTATAAATACTGATATACAAAATAAGAAAATGATTATTAAAGTTTAAAGAAATAATTTCCCCCCTAATTTCAACCCAGTGGCTCTCTTTTCTTCCACTTAGCATACATGACAGAGGAGATCCACATGGGTCTCACCACCCCTGATCCTGAATTCCTAAGTATGGACTATCACACTCCATCCAGTTCTCAAGTTCAAAAAAATATCTGAAATCAAGTAAGTGAGAATGTAGTTAAGCTATTACAGTAGTTAGCTGAAATGTGTTCTGCTTGGGAACAAACAAAAACCACTGCAATAATTTCCTGAACACTTCAGTTACTCTATCTGTAATAGCTAATTACATAGAAAATACTTCAAAGTGACTTGACATTTGGATGGGTGTTATTACGATAAAGGCTTACCTTTCTTCCTGCTTATAATGACAAAGAAATATGAATGGAAAGTCATTTATCACGTTTATTTCAAGAAATATCTAGAAAAGTTGCGACAATATTAAATCTGCTAAAGGCAGTATGGTAAAAATTGGTATGTTATTAAGATTTACTAGAACAATGCATGTATTTTTAAAGTCATTCCTTTAAAATTAAGCCTACTTCTCTAATTTTAAAGAATTATTTAAATCAAAAATCAAAAAGAAAAGTTTTAAGGGAATAATATAAGCCCCTAAAATATAGGATATTTGCTTACAAAACAAAATAATACACCCAAGTTTTTAGCTTACAAATTTGGGTAAGCAGGAAAATTTAGTATATATTACCTGAAGATGCAAATTTTAAATTTTCTACTTTAGTAAGCTCAAAATTCCTGTATCAATTCAGTAGAGCAATGGGGATCATGGCTCAATGAACATATCACACCCTTGGCACTCCACTGAAACCCAACATTCCATTTTAAAAAAAGGTAAAGTAAACAGGGAAATGGGAGTTTAATACACAAAATTTGACTTTACAGTCAGTTATCCTGGAATGTATCTAATATCTGAATAAATGCCAGCAAAAAAGGAATCTATAAGATGAAAAGAGTAATTTAGCTCTTCTCCATCTCCACCGAAACCTACTGTGAAAACAAGAAGGGATTTATATTCAAGAATGACAAAACATATACCTGTATTAAGGATGATCTAAACTACAGTGAAATCTCAATTAACCAGCTACGCAAATAGAATCCTTAATTAAGCAAAAGTCCCCCCACCCCAAAGAACAGTCATTGAAATTTGGTTATTCAAATATACAAATACACATCAAGAGAAGTTTTCAATTAAGTGCATATTTGGCCAGTCTGTTTTTTCCTTCAATTTCTACCAAGAAGTATTATTATATAAGATGGAAAACAAAACAAAAAACAACCTGATAGCTGGAAACTTGAAATTACACACTCTTGATTCTGTCAACACATATTTTCTGATCTTTAAAGTCACTCAACCCTTCCTAGGTCTCAGTTTTCTCAAATACAAAATGAGGGTTACAGCTTTTGTGCTTTAAAACAGTTTTTTTAAAATTAATATATAATATATTATCTGTTTCAGGGGTACAGGTCTGTGAATCATCAGTCTTACACAATTCACAGCGCTCACTATAGCACATACCCTCCCCAATGTCCATCACGAAGCCACCTAAACAGTGTTAAATTTAAACAAACAAACAAACAAAAACCCACAATGGTTTCTTTAAAAAAAGTATTAATTAAAAGTGTAGCAAGTAAAACAAATAAAAGCGGAAAACTCTGGCTAAAGGAAGTATAGGGGACTGGAACCCTGTCCAAAACAACTGTCTACACCACAGTTTTCTGAAGGGTTTAATGAATTCTAATGGATCTTAAACACACCATTTAAAAACCTCTCCACACTAAATAATGAAAATAATTTTCAGAATGACATGATGACACGGCAAGATTCAAAAATAAACAAATTTTCACTGTAAAAAGTTCAAACATGAATATTTTACCAACTAACCAGAAACTGGCCAACATTCAGTGAAAGTAAACACCTACTTCTAAGAATTCCAATTAACTGATGCATCACTGCATTAAATTATGGTTACACTGAAGAAATTACAGAATTGACAAACATAAAGTACTTCAGAATATGTAAGTGAAAATAAAGAAACAGTACTGTTTGACAGGAAAGAAACGGGCCACACTAGAGATATATTAAACCCAATCAAGTCTGCAATATATTTACATAAAATCCATTATATATCACAGAAGTATTTTATTTTGAAATTCCTTATCAATTCTTTTGTTTTTTAAAGATTTTATTTTTAACTAGCCTCTATATCCAATGTGGGGCTCGAAATTACAACTCCAAGATCAAGAGTTGCATGCTCTACGGACCAAGCCAGCCAAGTAACCCCATATTAGTTCTAATAAGGCAAGTCATATTTCACCACCACCATGTCCAAAGGAGCCAAAGGAATCTATATCCTAACTGCAGCCACAGAAGCTCCATAAAGAAGAGTTATGCAATGGAAATTCTTCACAATAGTTTGTTTAAGTAAAAGGCTCTAATGAGATTAAAACAAATATAACTGTAGATAAAAGTATAGTTTTAAAAAAACAGAAGTCCATAATAATAACTAAAAGTGTGTACGTTTAAACATGCATTAAAAAAGCATATATTAAGATTTTTCACCAAACACAAAAATCATAAACATCTTAATATCTGAGTCTACATTAGAAATTTAAGTATGAGATTTTTAAAAAGAAATTATATTTACCTCTAAATGCCAAAAACCAATTATTTTTAAATTGAGATAAATGCATGAAATTGCAATTAAAATAGTCAATCCAATATGGTACAAAATTATATTATTTCACATATTTAACAATGAAAAGTAAATTTCCCTTTTCTTAAAAAAATAAAGTATTAATAAGGTATTCTTAAAACTGGTCTCTATTGTCTTTAATAGTCACTTCGAAGTACTCTTACCTTTCTTCTGAGCTATACAATCGAGCAAGTCCAAAATCTGCAAGTTTTATTTGCCCTCTGGTAGAAGACAAAATGAACAAAAAGCATTAGTCTACTCTGAAATCAGACACATTTGTATCCATTCATTGATATCTAATTATACACATTCATATTCTATTCCTAAAACTAATAAAAAATATGTAAACTTTAACTTTGATCAAACAGCAGTACCCTAAGTCCTAAAAGAAAAGGCAAATAGATAAACTCACAACAAAGTAAAAAAGTAGTACTTCTCCTTTGGTGACTTCAGCTACTATTATTCTATCTAAAACCACCACCACCACCACTATTTTTATTGTACTAGTATTAACAGTATTTTAGTACTATCTAGTTCCTATTTAGAAAAGTATATGACAAGAAAAATAAACGGAGATAATTTCTGCTACTTAGTAATTAGACATATTACTTGTTCAATTCAAATCAATAATGCATAAGACTAAACCACATTATTTTAAATCTATGTTTAGTTTTCCAGTTCTTAGAGGGACTAGGTACATAAAATCTTTTCGCACACTGAAGTCGAACTAGGCATGCCTCACTTAAACTAACAAGTAACACCAACTATAACAGAATTACCAGAGCCCAGGTTATGTTGTCAGTAAAATGTTTTTAACATACACTTTAAACATCCATTTATGCAGGGGCACCTGGGTGGCTCAGTCGATTAAGTGTCCAACTCTTGATTTTGGCTCAGGTCATGATCTCAGGGTCATGAGATTGAGCCCCCTGTCCGGCTCTATACTGGGTGTGGAGACTGCTTAAGATTCTCTCTCACTCCCTCTGTCCCCCCACCCTCCACTTGCACTTTCTTTTTGGGGGAAAAAAAAAAATCAACTTATGCATATGTGTGTGTATACACACGTCAGAAAAGCTCTTTTTAAAACTGTGATACTGGTGTAAAAACAATTTCTAAATTAAAAATTCTTAGATCTATTCTTAACCTAAAGCTGAAATCACATTATTAATTACTAGAATATCCATTCACATTATTTGGAAGAATATCAAATGAGAAATTCAATTAAGTATTATTTTATGTACATTAAAAACTATCATTGGAAATTAATTATATTTAACACAAGTCCAGATATACCTCAAGCAGT
The DNA here is from genome assembly GCF_010015895.1 of Lontra canadensis. NCBI lineage: Eukaryota > Metazoa > Chordata > Mammalia > Carnivora > Mustelidae > Lontra > Lontra canadensis. The sequence continues at coordinate 1,545,233 of NW_022631048.1, read as the reverse complement.
AATATTGCTGATTATATTGAAACAGTTTGAGCAATAAAATAAATTTAAGTCTTTTTAACAGAATCAAGGCATATATTATACAACACTGATTTTAAACACATATATCAAACTCACATCATACCTATTATTTAGAAGAATATTTGAACATTTAATATCTCTATGCAAAAAGTTCTTCTTATGACAATAATCCAGACCTTCCATGAGCTGTCTCATGAATGACTTTATGTGATTTTCATTAAAATGAACCAAGCCTGATTCCAGTAGTCCCATCAGATCATGGTCCATATATTCAAACACCAGATAAAATGCACCTAAGAAAAAGGATAATTAATTCATTAAAGTTTTTATTCTTATAACTTTTCTATAGGTTCAAAATTTTTAAAAATTAAATGCTGTGGAGAAAATTATTCCTTGAAAAGAAGTCCTACTTTGTCACTTCAATAACATTCATCTTTCTCTCTGAATTTAATATCAATAAATGCATTTCAAGGAAACATCTAACTCAGTTTTCTTCTTTTGAAGAAGAAAACTGTTAAAATATCAAATCAACTCTACAATGCATAGTTTCTGGGTGGTGATTAATGTAAAATAAATTATTAACTGTTTTATATATTGAACAAACTGTCTCTCAGCAGAAGTTGAATAAAATCAATGTAGTTCATCAAAGAAAATTTTAAAAGTGTAAAAACAATTGTGTTTAATAAAAAAAAAAAAAAGACTCTGGGACCAGTTGGGACTTTAGATGATTTCTATTAAGCCTTCAACATATAATTTCATTCTGTTTATACAGCTCCAGAGCATTTGAAAGCACACAAACTGCAACTGTATTTTATAAAACCAGCTTAATCTTGCTACCCAAACCTAAAATCGCACATAGTACATACACAACAATCGTGATTCAAAAATCCTAACTGAAGCTCATACAAACTGAAACCAAAGCTGTATCTAAAAATATTCCAATCAGACTAAGTTTAATTTATCAATTCAAGAATGGAAAAACTAACAAAATTCAACATAGCTATCAAAGAAAAAAGCTATTTATATGCCAAAAAAGTCATCTGAAGAAAGCTAACAATCAGTTCCTAATTAAAAACAAACATCTCACTCACAGTAAACTTAGAATGATTCTTAAAAGTTGGGGATCAAAAAGTATACTTGTGATGAGCACTGGGTGTTATATACAAGTGTTCAATCTCTAAATTCCACACCTGAAACTAACACTTGAAACACTTGTATGTTAACTAACTGTAATTTAAAAATTGTTTTTTAAGTTTATAATGGTACCTCTCTCAAATCAACAACCAAGTCTTATTGAACAGTAAAATGCCAGTAAAACATGACAAAAATATTCATTACTAGTAACTGCTCTAAAAGTTTAGTAAGCAAAATTATTGTTAGTAAATAAAATTAAAGACAACGCATAAACACTGAAATAGAGAAAAATGTAATTATTGATAAAGATGACTATTTTCCTTGAAATCCAAGAGAATAAAGAGAGTACCTGGGTTAGAGAAAATCATATATAAAAAGCAAAAAACTTCATCTATGCAATTAACAACTCATTAGAAAATAAAATTTAAATTAACTCCACAAAAGTAAAAAAAATTACTATAAAGGATTAGGAATAAACTTTAACAAGAACTATACAAATTCATTTAATTCAAAACTGTAAAATTCTGTATTTTAAAACAATTTCAATAAGAAAATCAAGGATTTGCTTCTATTTTCTTTTGCTGAGAGGATACTTCACAAAAAGTTCTAAAGTTCACCTTAAACAAGAACCAAAGTACCAGCTAAAATGTTTCTGAAAATTAACCTACCAGAGATTAATATGATCTGTAGGGACAAATATAAAAGTATAACACGATATATACCAGAAAACAGAGCCTAAATATACATCTAATAATTATGAAAGCAACCATCAGTGAAAATAAAGAGGCAAACTGGTAATGGGACGAATGTATGACACCTTAGGAAGATGGGGAGTTATAACAAAGACAAAACAAAACCCCATTAAAAACCAAGAAATTTTACTAAATAAAAATTTAGAATAAAACGTATATAAGTAAACAATATGGAAGAGAGGGAAAGGTAAATGACAAACCAGAGAAACACATTTGCTACAAAATGGGTTAATATCCCTAATATAAGACAAAGTCTTAAAAATCAGTACAAAAGAAGATCAATCCCACAAGAGAAAATGAGAAATAAAATGAACTGTCAACGTGCAAATGATATTTTTGTACAAAATACATGAAAACCTGTTTAATCCCACTATTAACCAAAATATACAAAGTAATATAATACTTTTAACTAAAGGGAAAAGATTTCAAAAAGAAAGACAATAAATACACAGTAGTAACAAATACTGTGAGGTAAACAGATAATGTTATAGAGTGCTAGTAAATCAGAAGATTTATAAAATTAGGCAATATACATGAAATTACGTATCCTTTTACAAAGCAAGTACATTAATAGATATTTAGCATAAGGAAATAAAGATTGATAAGATTTAGCTATAAGCATGTTCACTAAAAGCAATGCAGAATTAAATATTTAAAAGCAAAACAATAAGCAAACAAAAAACAAAAAACCTGGTTATTATGGTACATCTATACCATACCATGCACTTTGAAAATCACTGTAGAAGTATAATATTAATATGGAAATGTATTATTGATATTGACTTAAAGTAAGTAGATTATAAAATAATAGTTACTTGATAGATCTATCTTTGATGGCATTAAATAACGAGAAAGTATTTAGAGTCTACACAGTGCAACAAAGCCACACCAGCTATTGAGTACTTCAAATGTGGTCAGACCAATGTTCTCGAAGTGTGATGTACACACTAGATTTCAAAGACTTCCTACAGCAACAAAAAAAGAATACAAAATACCTCAATAACTGTTGTATTGATTATACTGATCTATTAGATATACTGGATTAAGTAAAAATACCTGAACTAGCAACCGATTTTTTAAAATGCGGCTAAGAGATTATTTTAAAATAAAACAGAATGGCTTGCATTCTATTTCTATTAGAACTGCATTAGAGGTATAAGAACTGAAATAGGACAGCTAAAATTATCTCTCTGTGCAGATAACATGATCTTTTGTTCCCCAAAAAAGACATAAATATTCAATGAAAAAATTATTAAAAACAGTATCACAATTTAGAAAAACAGCAGAAAATATACAGTAGTCATTAACATAACTACCAATTAAAAGACAAAAGGGAAGACACCATTTCTAGAAAGAGATTTTTTTTTAACTTAGAAATGTACCAAATCCTTCAAAGATAAACTAAGAAGACAGAAAACTTTACACCAAAAAATGCATAAATTCTTAGGAAGGCTCAACCTGATACAGAAGTCAAAAATTTTCCCCTAAATAATTTAAAAATTAAACACAAGCCCAATTTCTACTTATTTATTTAAGATTTTATCTATTTATTAAAAAAAAAAAAAAGGAGAGAGAGAGAAAACTCTAGCAGGGAGAGGGGCAGAGAAAGGGAGAGCAAGCAAATCTCAAGCAGACTCTGCGCTGAGTGCAGAGCCCCAAGCAGGGCTTGCTCAATCTCACGACCCCAAGATCATGACTTGAGCTGAAACCAAGAGTCAGATACTTAACTAACAAAGCCCCCCAGGTGCCCCCACAGCTCAATTTTTAAAAATACAGGTTTTTTTTCCTAAAATTAAACATGAAGTCGATGTTATAACCATATAGAAAAATAAAGAAAGAAGAAGAGCAATGAAAACACCTAAAAGAGAAAAGGGGATCTAGGCATGAGGCTCTACCAGGTATTAAGGTCTATAACTAAAAAGTGTAATATTGCTAAGTGAACGTGAAATAAAACAAATCCAGAAATATGTCCAAGCATGTACAGAACTTTAATATAAAGATGGCATATCAAGTCAATGGGACAAAAGATGGACTTATTAACTAGCAATATGTGAGGAACTGAACAGGCAGAAACAGATAAAACTGATCTGTTTCTCACAACATATACCAGCATAAAAAAGCACATGAACCAGTGCTAAATATAAAAAAATAAAGTCATGAAAACATTTTTTAAAAAACATGAATTTGGGGGCACCTGGGTGGCTCAGTGGGTTGGGCCTCTGCCTTCAGCTCAGGTCATGATCTCAGGATCCTGGGATCGAGTCCTACATTGGGCTCTCTGCTCGGCAGGAAGCCTGCTTCCCGTCCCCCTGCCTACCTCTCTACCTACTTGTGATCTCCCAGTCATATAAATAAATAAAATCTTAAAAAAAAAACAAACAGAAAACTCACACATGAATTTCTTCATAGCCCCAGAGCAAGGAAAACTTTCCTAACTATGAATCAAATCAAGCAAAAATAAGAGGAAAACACTTCAATAATGTGACTAGGTAAAAATAAAAATCTAATGGGGCGCCTGGTGGCTCAGTGGGTTAAAGCCTCTGCCTTTGGCTCAGGTCACGATCTCAGGGTCCTGGGATGGAGCCCCGCATCAGGCTGTCTGTTCTGCGGGGAGCCTGCTTCCTCCTCTCTCTCTGCCTGCCTCTCTGCCTACTTGTGATCTCTGTCAAGCAAGTAAATAAAATCTTATTAAAAAAAATCTAATGCATGGCTAAAAACACTACAAATTTAGCAGAGTAAAGCAAACTGGCAAATATTCATTTGAAACTTATATTCGATAACTTAATAATATCCGTCCATAAAAAGTCCCTGTAAGTTGGAAAGAAGAAGATTAACAACCTTACAGAAAAGTGGGCAAAAGAAGATAGAAAACTCATGGGATGGTGGGGGGAGGGGAGCAGGAAAGGACCGTAAACTGCCATTAAATCAATGGAAAGATGCTTAACCTTACGCATAAAAAATTTATTTTTCAAACTGAAACTTCACCACAGTAACAAACTGACAATAATCCAAAAGAATGACACAAGATTCTACTGCAGAAGCTGTGAGAAACCCTCATACACTGCTAGGAATTTGGCAATATGAAGTTTAATCACATTTAGCATTTCCCTCTGACTTAAGCCCAATTCTAGGAACCTGTCCCAAAATTCACTGACAAAAATACAAAATGATGCAGGCACAGAGCTATTCAATGCACCATTCTTTTTTTTTTTAAAGATTTTATTTATTTATTTGAGAGAGTGAGAGAGCGACAGCACCAGCAGGGAGAGGGGGATATGCAGACTCCCCACTGAGCAGGGAGCCCGACACAGAGCTGAATCCCAGGACCCTGGGATTGCGACCCCAGCCGAAGGCAGACGTTTAACCAGCTGAGCCACCCAGGCGCCCCCAGCATTACTTCTAGTAGTAACATACTGAAAACAATGCAAATGTCTATCAGTACAAGACTGACTGAATACACCGGCACATCCTCACAGTGGAGTACTGTACAGCCATAAAAAGGGATGACGACAATCTCTACTGACAGGGAGTAATCTTCAGGATGCACAATGCAGCATTTATTATTATGCTGCTTTTATATACAGAGGGGAAGGTGAATATATAGGAAAGGAACTAAAATGATGAACCGAAACTTTTCAAAAATAAAACCCAGTTGGCCGTAGGTAAGGGAGAGAACAAAAACAAGAGAAATGAAGTGGGACTATTCTGCATGTGGCCTATTATAAAGTTTCGAGTTTGGAATCATGTAATATTTTTATATATATATATCATTAAATCAAAAGGGTGAAAAAATGCCTAAAAATTGGAAACAGATGAACCTAAATGTGTATCAAACTGGCTACACATGGTCTATATCATAGTATTTTGACTAACCATCCCCAGTGGGGTATATTCTAAGTATAAAAAGAAACACTAAGAAATCTAAAACTTTATTCAGTAGTCTTTTTAGTAATTAATATTAATATTGTTATCTTAACATTATTTTATGTATATTGTAGGTCTACATTAATATCTTGGAATCAAGATTTTTAGTATAAAATAAAGACAAGTTTAAGATAAAAAAAAAACCAGAAACCCTGTTCTTTTAAATTAAAATCATCTATGGCAGGGGTGGCTGTCTGGCTCAGTCAATAGAGAGTGCAACTCTGGATCTCAGGGTCATGAGTCCAAGCCCATGTTGCATGTGGAGCCTACTTAAAATAAAAAATAAGTAAGAGTTTCTCTTAAAAAAAAAAAAAAATCTATAGTAGCAGGCCACTAAGATGGCCCCAATGCTTCTTATCTCCCAGTATCTATGCCCTCACACAGTGATTTAAGGACAGTCTGTGTGACCAACAAACTATTGCAGAAGTGATGTCACTGGGTACCAAGGCAAGGTCACATAAATATTGCAGGCTCCATTTTACTTTCTTGGATTAATATGCCCTGGGAAAAGCCAGTCACCAGGCTGTCAAGATAGTCAAACAACTCCGCTGAAAGGCCCATGTGAGGAACTGAGACATCCCACCAGTAATGGAACTACAACCTGCCAGCCATGTGAGGAAGTTGATTCTCCAACTCAGTCAAGCCTTCTTGTGACTACAGCCCTGATCAACATCTTATGGCAAACTCATGAAAGAACTTGAGCCAAACAAAACTGCCCAGCCAAGATGCTCCCAAATCCCTGCCCATAGAAACCACAAGAGATAATGGCTTCCAGCAACATCTCTGAAGTGTAACTGCCAAACAATTGGATTATATCTAAAGAAGCTTCTAGCTCTAATTACCATTCATAGGAAATATGAGAGTTAGAACAAGCTAAAAACACTAAAAGGAAGCATTTAGCCAAATCCAAAATGTGGCCTATTCCTCAATGAATAAGTGGAATGAAACGTCAAAAAAGCAAGAGAAGATACTACAGATTCTAGGAGACCTAAAATGATAAGTAACCACATATAATAAAGATCTTGTTTGCATCCATATTCAAACAAAGCTCCTATAAAAAATATAGGATAACTGGGTAAATGTAAACACTGACTGTTAGATAATATTATAAAACTGTCTATTTTGTTAGGTATAAGGCCTCTTTCTCTTTTAACATAAACATAATTTCATTATTATAGACAGATGATTATCAAATGTTTATGTTCACAATATGATGCCTGGGAATTACTTAAAAATAGTCAAGAAAATAAAAACAAGTAGGGAGAGAGAAAACAAGACTAGTAAAATGTGGTAACAGTTAAATGTGAAAAATGGCGATACTGGGGTTCAGCATCCCATTTTCTTTATTTTAAGCATGTTTGAGTACTTCAATAATACTGTTTCATTTTTTTTTTTTTTAAAGATTTTATTTTATTTATTTGACAGACAGAGGTCACAAGTAGGCAGAGAGGCAGGCAGAGAGAGAGGAGGAAGCAGGCTCCCCACTGAGCAGAGAGCCCGATGCGGGGCTCCATCCCAGGACCCTGGGATCATGACCCGAGCTGAAAGCAGAGGCTTTAACCCGCTGAGCCACTCAGGTGCCCCAATAATATTGTTCTAAATGTCCAAAACAAAAATGAATAAAAATTTTAACAGGCTTTCAAATTATCCTGAATTAATTGATATATTGTTCCCATATTTTAACTTTGGTTTTATTTTTATCAAAGTTTATATTTATATAGTTTTAGGCAATGTTTCAAAGTCAGTATTTCCAATTATTTCAAATGTTTCAAACTGTGTCATGTAATCAATTTAGTAGGTCACAACCCACATTTTAATTTTTATTTATTTTTAAAGATTTTATTTTTTATTTTTTAAGATTTTATTTATTTGACAGAGAGAGAGAGGTCACAAGTAGGCAGAGAGGCAGGCAGAGAGAGGGGGAAGTAGGCTCCCTGCTGAGCAGAGAGCCCGATGTGGGCCTCTATCCCAGGACCCTGAGATCATGACCTAAGCCGAAAGCAGAGGCTTAACCCAATGAGCCACCCAGGCGCCCTAAAGATTTTATTTTTAAGTAGTTTGTACATATGACATGGGGCCCAAACCCACAATCCCAAGATCAAGAGTTGCACACTCTACTGACTGAGCCAGCCAGGCATCTCACAACCTGCATTTTTTTTTAAATATTTTATTTCTTTATTTATTTGACACAGAGAGAGAGAGAGCGCGAGCGAGAGAGGGGGAACACAATCAGGAAGAGAATGGGAGGGAGACACAGGCTTCCCGTTAAGCAGGGAGCCCAATGAGGGGCCTGACCCCAGGACCCCAGGATCAAGACCTGAGCCGAAGGCAGACGCTTAATGCCTGAGCCACCCAGGTGTCCCGACAATCTGCATTTTTAAAAAAAAGGTCATTCTATTGCATATTATTTTACCTTATATTGTATTTAAACACTAAACATTTAAACATTAATAAAATCATATGTTGGGGCACCTGGGTGGCTCAGTGGGTTAAAGCCTCTGCCTTCGGCTCAGATCATGATCCCAGGGTCCTGGGATCAAGCCCCGCATCGGGCTCTCTGCTCAGTGGGGAGCCTGCTTCCTCCTCTCTCTCTGACTGCCTCTCTGCCTACTTGTGATCTCTCTCTCTGTCCAATAAATAAATAAAATTTAAAAAATAATAATAAAATAAAAATCATGTTATAGTATTTTTATAATACAGCATGCCAAGTAAACTTTCATTTTGGTAGCAACTTATATACATACATAGAATTAGAAAAATGTCCAATATCAAAATTCTAAGAGCAGTTTATCTCTGTGTGAGCAGATGGGTGGTTTTTACTTTCCTGTTATGCTGCCATTTTCTGACTTTTCTACGAGGAACACAAACAGTGATTTTTAAATATATTAACAACTACATCTAATATGCAGTTTGATAAGGAAATAATAAATAACCGAACTGAAAGAAATGGCAATGTCATAAAGAATGCACATAGGGAATCAAAATGATAAACATATGTAAGATGCTCCATACCTCACTAGTAATCAGGAAAGTACAGTTTCACCTATCAGACTGACAACAACATCCAGGGATTTCCTGATGAAACTCATACACCACAACTTTTTGGCAAAATAATCTGATCACCTATTAATTAAAAATACAAATGTCTTTTGACTTAGCTATCCCACATTTGGGAATAAACCAAAGGAAATAATAACACCAGTATGCATGTATACATGTATAAGACTATTTCTAGCACTACTGTTTGTAATGGAAAAAACAATGGGAAAAGTTGAACGCTCATGAAGAAATGGGTTGAATAAATCTGTATATCCAGAGTGTGGCATGTTATACAGCTATGTGAAAAAATTTTATCACCTAGAGATATGCTGTATTCTTTAGTAAGAAAAGTAAAATACAGAACACCTGGGTAGCTTATTCGTTACATGTCTGCCTTTGGTTCAGGTCATGATCCCAGAGTCCTGGGATTGAGTCCCACCATTGGCTCTGCTCGGCGGAGAGTGTGCTTCTCTCTCTCTCTCTAGCTCTCACTCTCTCACAAATAAATAAATAAAATATTTAAAAAGAAAGGAAGGAAGGAAGGAAGAAAGAAAGAAAGAAGTAAAATACAGAGTTAAAAAAAAAAAAATAGCGGGGGCGCCTGGGTGGCTCAGTGGGTTAAGTCTCTGCCTTTGGCTCGGGTCATGATCCCAGTGTCCTGAATCCAGTCCCACATCGGGCTCCTTGTCCAGCAGGGAGCCTGCTTCTCTCTCTGCCGCTGCCTGCCTGTGCTCACTCACTCTCTGACAAATAAATAAATAAAATCTTTAAAAAATAAAATAAAATCAGTAAACTAAGGCACCCACACCTCAGGAAAAAGGGCAAATTAAAGTCAAAGTAACCAGGAAAGAAATAATAAAAATTAGAAGCTAATTCTTTGAAACGGTCAAATAAAATTAGTAAACCTCTAGCCAGGTTAATTAGGGGGAAAAAAAACAGAGAAGGTGCAAATTAATATCAAAAATGAAAGAGAAGACATCACTATTTCTCTGAAAAACATTTAAAGGATAGTAAAGGAACAAATGATCAACTCTATGCCCACAAATTCAATAATGTAGATGAAATGGACCAGTATCTTAAAAGACACAACATACCAAAAGTCACATAAGGAAAAAACAATCTAAATAGGCCTATACCTTTTTTTTTTTTTTTAAGATTTTATTTTTAAGTAATCTCTACACCAAATGTGGGTCTTGAACCCACAACCCTAAGATCAAGGGTTGCACACTCTGGGGTGCTTCAGTGGCTCATTTTGTTAAACATCAGCCTCTGGCTCAGATCATGATCCCAGGGTCCTGGGATCAAGTCCCAAGTCAGGTTCCTTGCTCAGTGGGGAGCATGTTTTCTCCCTTTCCCTTTGCTCCCCCTTCCCCCAACTCCTGATCACTCACTCACTCACTCTGCTTGCTGTCTCTTACTCTCAAATAAATAAATAAAATCTTAAAAAAAAAAAAAAAGTTGCATGCTCTACCAGCTAAGTCGGCCAGGCACCCTTAAATAGGCCTATATTTATTAAAGACCTTCCAAGACCAAAAGCACCAGGCCCAGATGGGTTTATTGAATTTTACTAACAATTTAAGAAAGAAATATCAATTCTCTACAATCTCTTCCAGAAAATACAGAGAGACAGATTGCTTCCTAACTCATTTTACAAAGCCAGCTTCACTTCAATACCAAAACGAAAGTCATCACAGGAAAGAAAAACCACAGACCAGTATCTCTCATGAACATAGATGTAAAAATCTCACAAGGGCACCTGGGCGGCTCAGTTGGTTGAGTGTCTGCCTTCAGCTCAGGTCATGATCCCACAGTCCTGGGATCAAGTCCCTTGGGCTCCCTGCTCTGTGAGGAGTCTACTTCTCTCACTGCCCCCACCCTAAAATCATTCTCCCGATCTCTCTCAAAGAAATAAAGTTAAAAAAAAAAAAAATCCTCACCAAATTTAAGCAAATCGAATCCAACAATATGTGAAAAAATATATACACCATGACCATGTGGAATTTAGTTCAGATATGCAAGCCGGGTTCATCATTCAAAAATCAATGTAACCATGACATCAAGGCTAACAAAAAAAATTCATTATGATCATAGCAAGAGAGGCAGGAATAACATCTGACCAAATTCAGCACTCATTCTTGATTTAAAAGAACCAAAACTCAACAAACCAAAAATAGAGAACTTCTATGAAAGAGTATCTATAAAACCTAGAGCTACCAACATAGTTAATGGTGAGAGATCTCCCACCAAGAAAGAACAAACCAAGAACAGCCCCTCTTATCACTTTTATTTGCTACCGTACTGTAAGACCTAGCTAATGCAGTGAGACAAGAGAAGGAAATAAAAGGTATACACTATTAGAAAGGAAAAAATAAAATGTCTTTGCTCACAAATTACATGACTGTATATGCAGAAAATCCCAAAGAGTCACCAAAAAAAGTCCTGGAACTAATAAGCAATTATAACAAGGTTGCAAGATATAAGTGATGTACAAGGTTAGCGCCTTTCCTATATACCAGCTATGAACGATTTTCAATTAAAAACATTATACAATTCACATTAGGAACAAAAATAATTAAATACTTAAGTTATAAATCTAATAAAATATGTACATGATCTACATAAGAAAAACTATAAACCTCAATGTAAGACACAGAATATCTAAATCAATGGAGATATTCCATGTACATGCACGGAAGACACAAGATTGTCAAGATATCATTTCTTCACAGTCACATCTATGCATTTATCACAATCCCAATTAAATCCTAGCAGGTTGTTTTATGAATACTGACAAAGTAATTCTACAGTTCATAGGGAGAGGCATTTCTGATAAAAGACTGCTATACAATGTGTACAAAAAAGTCGTTAAACTCAACAATAAAAAACAGACCAATTAAAAAATGGGCAAAAAATATGAACAGATATTTCATCAAGAAAAAGAAAAAAACCCAAAAAAAGAAAAAAGAGAAAGAAAAACCCCACACACAGGTGGCACATAAGCATATGAAAAGATTCTCAACATCATATCTCATTAAAGAATGGTAAACTGAAACAACAATGGGTTCCATATATGCCTATTACAAAGGCCAAAATCCAAAACACTGACAACACCAAATGCTCGTGAGGATATGGAACAACAAAACTCTCATTCATTTCTTGTGGAAACACAAAATCATACAGCTAACTTCTGAAGAGAGTTTGAGGAGGAGCTAAAATAGCAGCGGAGTAGGAGGACCCTAGGCTGGTCTTGTTGGTGAAACACAAAGAGGTAATGATCAAGTCATCCTAAGTACCCCAGAAATTTGCCTAAAGACTGACAGAACAAACTCTACAACTATTCCTGGAGAGCCCTCAGTGGACACACAGAAGAGGGCTGGCGCCATTTCTCTCCCCTCCCTTCAGCAGAAACACAGATGCACCAGCAGGAGATGGCACTGAGACAACAGAAGCTGCCTCACTTGCTTCCAACAAACCCCACTTCCCTGCACTCTGGTGAGACTGTCTTTCCAGGTCAAGCTCACCTCAGCCCCAGCGCAGACCCAGAAGACCAGCACAGACCCCTGCCCACATCATATCCCTGAAAGCTGGAATCTGAGAAGCCAGCAGGCTCGACGGGGATAGAACCCACAGGGCAACTGCGCTGCTCCTGGTCAGGAGGAAGGCCAGCAAGCCAGGGACATATGGCCTGGAAAAGAGCAACCTGGAAGAGCCCTGGGACACATCAGGGGGAGATGATTTGTTCTTCTCAGAGAACCTTCCTCAGAAGCCGACTGCTCTCCAGGGACAATGGGGGTGGCCAGTGCCATTTTCCTCCATGACCACAGAGTCACCTGAGGTGGTAAGCAGCACAGCAAGAACGTGGGCCGCTTAACTTGCTGATGCCAAGTCCCACATTCTGGCGCTCTGGCCCTGCTGTCCTTCTCCGTCAAGCTTGCCTCAGTCCCAGAGTGGCAGGCCCCCTGCCCAGAAGAGCAGCACAAGCACCCGCACATACGGCATCCCGACTAGAGAGTTCTGCAGGGCTGCAATTCTAGCCAAGTAGCGTCAGGTCCCATTTCACAAGCAGAGCAGAGCACACCTAGTGCAAACTCGCCATATTCCAGCCAGAGACCAAACACTGTCCACAGCCGGCCAGGAGAGCCTCTGCCGATGACCAGCCTAAAGCCTAGAGCAGCCAAACCCCAGCAGCAGAGTGCATGCGGCACACGCACAGACACCTGCTCAAGTGCCAGACACCAGGCACCTACATACCCTCTGCTTCATAAAGCCATTGCTCTCCAAAGTAGGGAAACAAATGAACTTTTCTTGCACCCAGAAGGCAGAGACTGAGACAAAATGCCAAGACAGAAGAATTCATCCCAAATTAAAGAACGAGAGAAAGCCATGGCCAGAGATCTAAGCGAGACAGTAACACACCTGATGGAGAACTTAAAGCAACAATCCTAAGGATACTTGCTGGGATGAAGAAAAGAACTTCAGGGAAGCCCTTACCACAGAGGTAAGAGTTTAAAAAAAAAATCAGAAATGAAAAATGCAGTAACTGAGCCAGTAAACGCTTGATGCAATGAACATGAGAATGGAAGGAACAGATCTCTCCACAGACACGTGGCAGGCCAGAAAGGAGTGGCATGATCTATTCAACGTCCTGAACGGGAAGAAAATTCTGATCACAAATGGTAAGATTTCATTTTTTTGATGGCTGAGGAATACTCCATAATCTGTATATCCATACACACACACACACACACCATATGCACACCACATCTTCTTAGCCATTCATCTGTCGATGGATATTTGGGCTCTTTCCATAGTTCAGCTATTGGGGACGATGCTGCTCTGAACACTGGGGTGCATGTGCCCCTTCTAATCTCTGTGTATCCTTTGGGTAAATAAATACCTAGCGGTGCAGCTGCTGGCTCATCGGGTAGCTCAGTTTTTCACTTTGGGAGGAAACTCCATACTGTTTTCTGGACAAATGTGGATATTAAGAAACAAAAGAGAGGATCATAGGGGAATGGAGGGAAAAATAAAACAAGATGAAATCAGAGATGAAGACAAACCATAAGAGAATTTCCACTATAGGAAACAAACAAGGGTTGCTGGAGGGAAATGGGTGGGAGATGAGATAACTGAGCAATGGAAATCAAGGAGGGCACTCGATGTGATGAGCACTGCGTGCTATACCCAACTGATGAATCACTGAACTCTACCTATGAAACTAATAATATATGTAAATTCACTGAATTAAAAAAAAAAAAAAGAATGGAAAAAATCTGCATCCAAGAAGACTCTATCTAGGAAGGGCACCATTCAGAATCGGAGGAGAGATCAAGAGTTTCCCAGACAAACAAGCACTAACAGAGTTTGTAACTACTAAACCAGATTGTTATTATTAGTGTCAAGTGGTGTTCCTGTGAGATGTCATTTCCCAGGCTTTTTTGGGTGGTAATTATTTCACAGGATGACATCATTTTTTTGTTTTGTAGAATCTATTTAGTTTTCTGTTACCTAATGAATTTTCTTCTCTTGAAAAAAAAAAAAGACAGTTTGAAAGTTTTTCACAAAACCAAATATACTCTTACTACATGATCCAGGAATCGTTGGATTAATACCAGTCCTTGGTATTTAATCAAAGAAACTGAAAACTTGGATTCAAACAGAAACATGCATGTGAATGTTTATAGCAGCTTTACTCATAATTATTCAAAACTTGGAAACAACCAGTATGTCCTTCAGTGGATGAATGGAAAAATAAATGTAGTACAACCATACAATGGAATTTTAATTATCATTAAAAAGGAAGTGAGGTGTGAAACTATGAAAAATATATGGAGCAAACTTAAATGTAGATTACTAAGTGAAAGTAGACAATCTGAAAAGGCTACATACCATATGTTTCCAATTACAATGATGTTCTGGGAAAGGTAAAACTATGGAGACAGTAAAAAAAAATTAGTATTTGCCAGAGTTTCAAAAGTTGGCTATGAACAGGTGGAACAGAAGGGTAAATTTTTAAGACACTGAGAGTATTCTGTGCATGAGGATGTTAGATTCTCTGTGCCTGTGAGATTTTCTGTGCCTCTTTGTCTTTCTCTGTGTCTCTAACAGTCTCTCTCAGACTACCAAAACTTGAATTCCCTGTATCCCTGCTTCACTGTTTAACTCTCTCTCAATTTATACATTTAAATATACTTTTCTATTATTTCTTTTTCCATTTTTAAGCACAAAGTGTCTTGAAGGATATGTAACATGCTATCAACCCTGGATTGGGAAGTAGCAAGAAAAAAAAAGGGAAATTTTTTCTTTATATATATTTATATTATTTCAATAATTAGGATAAAATCATTTTTACTTTTATGCTTATTACAGAACTTTATTTTCAGAAAAATATTTAAAAAACAGGGCCGCCTGGGTGGCTTAGCCGTTGAGCGTCTGCCTGCAGCTTGGGTCATGATCTCAGGGTCCTGGGATCGAGCCCCACATCGGGCTCCCTGCTCCACGGGAGGCCCGCTTCTCCCTCTTCACTCCCCCTGCTTATGTTCCCTCTTTTGCTGTGTGTCTCTCTCTCTGTCAAATAAATAAAATCTTAAAAAAAATAAAGAATTTATAGTTACAAGACCTTGAATACAAGAGATTTTAAATTCAGTAAAAGCTAATCACAATAAGCTCTACACTCAAAGGCAAAGCAATAAAATGCAATATGAAGAACAAATAAATTGGGGGGACTAAATTATACTTTGCTTGCACTTCTGATCCCTTTCACTGAATAGATAGTTGAGTCATTGCTGTTCATAGTAATTAGATTAAATCCTTAAATGTCTGCCACACCAGATCTGGAATAACCCTCTATAAGAAGTCAAGTCAAGAATCTGAGGCCTGAGGCCTGGGAATCACAACTTGACCTGAATTATAATTGGCAGAAACCCTCTGATCAATCCCAGAACAACCCTGTGCTACTAGGGCATTCTAAGAGCACAGGCTATTTTAAAATGGACCTCCCTAATCCATACCTACAAGCCAATGCACACTGACCTGAACAAAAAAGACAATTTATCAATCTTCTAAACATTCTTTGTTTCAGGTACAGAATGAAACAGAGCTCTCAAAGTCAGATGGCAGAAGTCTAGGTTCCCTATCTACCCCTCAGGGCTAGCTCCACACGCAGAACCCAGACTGTCACAAGGTGGTGGTTGTAGCAACAGCTCCTTCTTGCTCTCAGGCTTATACCTCACAGGCAAGAGGACCCCCACTCTATGCATGAAATCTCAGGACTAAGTCTCAATCTCATGGACAGGAAAACCTTACTGTAACTGGCCAGTGACGTGCCCCTAAGGAGCTGGGAGTGGAGTTAGCTCTACAGCTACATGAATAGGTAAAAGGTAGAGCCTCAAAAACAAAAAGCCCACGGCTGTTACAGGAAATAAGGCATTAAGAAGTAGAGTAAACTGGTGGTAGGAGACACCAAAACATGTCAAATACAGTATCAACCCCAAAGTAAAGCCAATATCAATCTATATCCTAGAACTATGTTGTCTATTCAAAGGCCTCAGTCACGAGTGCCTATGGTGTAACTGAAACGTGGCTAGACTCAATGAGACGAGATGTACCATGGATTATTTTTTTAAAGATTTTATTTATTTATTTGATGGACAGAGATCACAAGTAGGCAGAGAGGCAGGCAGAGAGAGAGGGAGAAGCAGGCTCCCCGCTGAGCGGAGAGCCCGATGTGGGGCTCAATCCCAGGACCCTGGGATCATGACCTGAGCCGAAGGCAGAGGTTTTAACCCACTGAGCCACCCAGGTGCCCCTGTACCATGGATTTTGAAGATGGTACAAAAACATGTAAAATATTTCAGTAAAGTTTAAATACTCATTACATGTTGAAATGATAGTACTTGAGGAAATTTTATTTTTATTTATTTTTATAGATAATATATTTCATATTTTAAATAAAATACTTATAAAATATTAATATTATGTAATGTATTAATATTATTTAATTTTTATTTTATTTTATTTTAGAGAGAATGTGTATGGGAGAGGAGGAGAGGATCTTTTTTTTTAAGAAGATTTATCTAGGGGCGCGTAGATGGCTCAGTGGGTTAAAGCCTCTGCCTTCGGCTCAGGTCATGATTCCAGGGTCCTAGGATCGAGCCCCGCATCGGGCTCTCTGCATAGCAGCGAGCCTGCTTCCTCCTCTCTCTCCTCCGCCTGCCTCTCTGCCTACTTGTGATCTGTCTGTCAAATAAATAAATAAAATCTTTAAAAAAAAAAGATTTATCTGTTTATTTAATTTATTTAAGAGAGAGTGAGAGTATCTACAAGTGGGGGAAGGGTGAAGGAGTTGGGGGTAGAGAGAGAGAGAGAGAGAGAGACAGAGGTGGATACTGACTCCTTGCTGAGAGTAGAGCCTGACAGTAGGCTGGACCCCATGACCCTGAGATCATCACCTGAGCTAAAATCAAGAGTTCAGGCTTAACCGACTGAGCCACCAAGGCACATGCACCTTGGGGTGTTTTAGATAAAGTATTATTTTAAATAATTGGTGGGGCACGTCGGGGTCTAGAGATCCAGCCCACGCCCCACTCCCTACTGGGCATGGAGCCTGCTTAAGATTCTCTCCCTCTCCCTCTGTTCCTCCCCTGCCCAGCTCATTACGCTCTCGCTCGCTCTCTCTCTCTCTCTCTCTCAAAAAATCACATCTAGCACAATTTATAAAAATGTTTTAAAATTCTTACACAGTAAGATTATTCCTAATAGGGAAAACCATTCAAGAAAGAATGTGAAAGACCAATCTACTTTCAATTCTCCATTCTAGAAATCATCTACATTAACTTAGATTCTACCTGTTCAAAGCCAATAAATCAGTAATGCCTAGAAGTAAACAAAAGGAACAGAAATAGTGAATATGAATGAGAAACTACAAGTTTCCATTTGTAAATCATAATTTATTTTTTAGTTACATATTTTATGTAAGCTCTTTATATGATCTCAATCATTTTATAATTTTACCTGAGACATTTTTCAATAAAACAGTCAACAGAAGTTTATTGTTTAGAAGTACAAAGATGACTAAGAGTTGCTGACATCAAGAACCTAATAAGGTAATACTGCAGACATTAAGTAAATAAAATAACACTACAATACTTCAATTGCTAGGCCTAAAATGCAGCTGGTATCCTGATTAGGGAATCAAGAAGAAACATTTTAAGTTGGGCTTAAAATTAGGGCTAGGAGCAAGCAGGGTGATGGGTACAGGAGGCACGCTCGGTTTGAGAAACGCTTGAGAAATGTCAATACGGAGATATCAACTGAATAGCCTGTAACTATCTGGAGCTCAGGTGTAGAAATATTTTTACAAAGTAATTGCACAGAGTCAGTGATAGTAACAACCTTAGCCAACAAGAGTATCTGGGAATAAGAGAGAAGACCACTAAGGACATAACCCCGAGGAACACCAACGTTTAAGGATAAGGCAAAGAAAGGGCCAACAATTAAGACTATGAAGCCACAAAGAAAAGCAAATCTGACTAGAATTTTTCATACAAGCCAAGAAGACATTCAAGAAGCAAATCAACATAATAAATGTAGCCCACATAAAGAAAAAAATGAAAAATTACCATTGGCTGGCAAGAGATCTTTAGTGACCTTATCTTAATAAAGTGGTAGGGAAATTCAGACCCACTTTGTGAATGAAAAAGGAAGTACAGACAGCAATTGCTGATTACTCTTTCCAAAAGTCTGGCAACAAAGGAAAGGAACAAGACAGAGTAATGCAGTCATAGTAGACTCCTATCAGACAAAGATTTTTTGTTTTGTTCAAGATAGAAGAGATCTAAGTAAGTTTAGTGCTGAAAGAAAGGAGCCGAAGAGGGAAATGGATGAAATGCGGAAGAAATAACAAGCAACCAAGATGCTAGGAACGTGAAGGAATCAGCTTTTCTATGAAGACTTGAAGAAGGAGCTAAGGGTTATCTAAGGAGCCTTGAAGTCCTAGTAATATAAACCAAAACCTAGGGAGGAAGAAAACCCTTACACCTCAGTGATTTTTCTCAAGCAAGTTTAGTATCAAAAAAGTGATCAAGCGGCGCCTGGGTGGCTCAGTGGGTTACACCTCTGCCTTCGGCTCAGGTCATGATCTCAGGGTCCTGGAATTGAGCTGCACATCGGGCTCTCTGCTCAGCAGGGAGCCTGCTTTCCCCCTCTCTCTGCTTGCCTTTCCACCTACTTGTAATCGCTCTCCCTGTCAAATAAATAAAATCTTTTTAAAAGAAAAGTGATTGGGGCGCCTGGGTGGCTCAGTGGGTTAAAGCCTCTGCCTTCGGCTCAGGTCATGATCCCAGGGTCCTGGGATCGAGCCCCACATCAGGCTCTCTGCTCTGCAGGGACCCTGCTTCCTCCTCTCTCTCTCTCTCTCTCTCTCTCTGCCTGCCTCTCTGCCTACTTGTGATCTCTGTCTGTCAAATAAATAAATAAAATCTTTAAAAAAAAAAAGTGATTAAGGTTGAAGATTTGGGCAGACAGGTAGGACAGAAGGACAAATATCAAGAGGTAGGAGTTGACTGGCAAAAGTCATTAATTATGACTCCAAGTATCTTTACTTTCTGAAAATGTACAATCAAAAATAAAGTATAAGTTGTATAACATCAGAAATAATCAGGGAAGAAAAGTTTATGGAGATGATTTAACAGTTCTGACTATAAAACTAAGGACTGCAAGAAGTGCATTATTTTCTTTCTTTTTTAAAAGATTTAATTTATTTATTTGACAGAGAGATAGAGAGCACAAATAGGCAGAGCAGCAGACAGAGAGAAAGGGAGAAGCAGGCTCTCCGCTGAGTAGGGAGCCCGACTCAGGGCTCAATCCCAGGACGCTGGGATCATGACCTGAGCCACAAAGGCAGCCGTTTAACTAACATGCACCCAGGCACCCAAAGTGCATTGTTCTTAAAACAAGTAAAAGAATGATACAGACTCAATTCGTAATGTATAAATTTTCAAGACTTTTATATAAAATTCAAAAACATTTCTACCTCAAATCTGCAAAGGAAGAAAAAGAAAGCAAAAGTATTTCTTCTTCTGGTCATCTCTGCCTTTAACCTGTAATTGCCAGAAAACATTTCTAGCTTTAACAGGAGGAAATGATTAACCTAACACCAGCATCCCAGCCACAGAGCATCACTGGGGTAGATGGGGGACATTGCTCCCCTCTCTTTTGATTCTGTCATTCTGTTCAAGCTGGAGCAGGGAAAAGCATCTTCTTCATTCCCCTATTCTGTTAAATCCTCCCCAGCCTAACCCCAATCCTCAGTTCTTATGGTATAATATCCAAGACTGCCTGAGTCTTACTCAACTAGAACTTAAGCACTGTAAGATAGGAATCTTGTCTGTCTAATTTACTGCCTATTCCTAGCACCTAGAACAACGCATGGTAGATGACAGGTACTCAACAAATATTTAAGTAATCTCTTCTAAAAGTATCCAGACAATCTTATTTCAGCATTTTTATTTACTCAAAAGTCACTTTTGTAGCTCACATTTCCCACAGGCCAAAGAGACAGAAAAATGTGTCTGGGTTAAGGGGCTGGTGTGTGGGTATTGACACAAAAGACAGAAACTTGTCCCCCTCATTCTCATTGGTATGAGTGGTAGAAAACAAAAAACAGATATATACATGTTATACATTACAAGAAGTTGTAGCTGGGAGTGGCAGTCAGTAGCAATCAAAAGAGAAATAGATCAATTCTGAAATGGCAGAAGAGAGACTTTGTGCCAGCCTGAAACCAAATACCTCAAATCCAGAGATATTTATCTGGATTTGGCCCGAAGCTTCCAACTCTGAAAACCCGAGAGCTCCTGGCTCGTCACCTGAGGTTCTCCATTCCTCATTTCAGGCCTCCAACGCCACTACCAGTGACAGTGAGCTGGGTTAGGAAACACGCACCCACCATGTGAAAGTAATAGAACCAGAAAGAGGAGAAATCCATTTAATGCCACAACCGGGAATGGGAGGAAACAGGTGTGTACCTAGCCTCAATATCTGTATTCCTAATAACTTTCCCCACAGGTATACTGTGATACATCACAGATTTTCCCACATCCTACTAAAAGCAAACAAACTGAAATGACTATCTGCTTGAAAAGAAATATTTCTAGTCACTATTTTTCATCTATCAGGTATTGTGTGCATCGGAAAGTGGTTCTGACTTTTCCTGTATCTCATTTCCTTCTCTCTTCCTCACAGATTTTTTTATGAGGATTAAATGAAATCTTTATAAACTGTTTAGGATAGTGCCTTGCCCACAGTAAGCATCATTATCATCATTATTATTTTACTAAATAAAACACTACTTCATCTTTCAAATATGTTAAATTAATTTTCTGAATAATTTTCAAAAAAATATATTTGGCTCTATTTTTTTTTTTTTTAAAGTAGGCTTCAGCCCAGCATGGAGCCCAAGGGCAGGGGGCTTGAACTCACAACCCTGAGATCAAGACCTGAGCAGACTAAGCTACCCAGGCACCCTTCACTTTACCTTTTTAGTGATGTTTTCATAATTTTTTAAAATCTACCTCAAAAAGAATTGTCTAGCATTCACACAGTCAAAATTATCATTTCTGAAGACTAGCACATCAACTGCTCTTTGGGATTTTCAGATTAATTTAATTTATAACTTTATCATTTGTAACTTCCCGGTAGGCTTAATCTTTCCTAAAGTTGCCTTGCTTTTTAAAAATGTTATCTACAACCTGTTTTACCTACAGCTATATTATCACCCCCTTAAAAGTATCTTTGTTATGTTTAAGCAACTTCTATTTACCTTAATCATGAGCGCTCCATTAAACTGCCATCATTTTTTTAAAGATCTTATTTATTTATTTGACACAGGGAGAGATCACAAGTAAGCAGAGAGGCAGGCGGTGTCGGGGGGCGGGGAGCAGGCTCCGCACTGAGCAGAGAGCCCAATGCAGGGCTCTATCCCAGGACCCTGGGATCATGACCTCAGACGAAAGCAGAGGTTTAACCCACTGAGCCACCCAGGCGCCCCTAAACTGCCATCATTTAAAGCAGCTTTTGCTGTGAGAGTTGGGTGGACAGTGAGAAGTCTGTGCGACCTCAATTACATTCTGGGACAAATATAATCACAAAGCATTTTAGGGAGAGCATGCCGGTCTAGGCTTTCTTATGCAACTGAATATGCTGGGAGAAAGGGAACAGCTTTAAAATAAAGAGTAAAAGCATGCAGACATATCAGTGAAGGGAATCCAGGCTGGCCAAGTGGCTGCAGCAAAAATAACATGAGGTGGTATAAGAATCTGAACTTGTGGAATTTTAAAGTTTACTGGTTCTATTAAGTCTAGAACATACTATAAAATTCCAATTCACTTTCAGAAAAATTATAACCAGAAACAAATAACCAAAAAAAGAGAAGTGCAAAACTCATTCAATTCCTGTTACCCCAAATATCTATAAAAATGGACAAATCTTATGATTATACAGCATTTGTTAGAAAAATCCCACTATACACAAAAATGACCCCAAATCCCCAAATTAAAAGTCTGGTACCTAAAAAACTTAAGAGAGAAATGAACATAAACCCTACTGAACAAGCCCAGTGATAGAAGCAGCAGCAGTCAGGAAATAATTACTACAATCACTAAAACAAAACACGGAAGTCAGAGCATTAAGAGGATATCAATGCAACTTTCCATATCCTAAATTAAAAACAGTCAGTAATTCCATTAACTTTATGACTCAGCATTTTGGCTGCCAATTCCCACCTGTCCTAGAGACATAGAGTAACTTAAACAGAAAAAAGTTTGAGTAACTTTTACTTGCATGGCAGAATAGGTATTCCTTGATCTTCTATTATATTGCAGTGTCTTCAGATATCATGTGAGGCCAAGAACCAGCTTCTGTCTGACTCAGCTATCTCCCTCCCTCCTAACAAATCCCGAGTACCGAAAGTGGTACTTTTCTTAAGTTTCTTTTCTTTTAATCATATTCTAATTCCAGCACATTTTATGGTAAGTTTTTTTTTTTTTTTAAAGATTCTGATTTATTTGAGAGAGAGAGAGAGAATGCATGGGGGGAAGGGCAGGAGAGGGAGAAGCAAGCTCCCTGCTGAGCAGGGAGCCCAACGCAGGCTCAAAGCAGGGCTTGACGCCAGGACTCCAGGATTATGACCTGAGCTGAAGGCAAGCACTTAACTGAGCCGCCCAGGCGCCCCTAAGTAGATTCTTAATAACCCTCCTGCGTGGGGAAGTGGTACACAGATTTGCAGGCACAGCACAGATTTGGGCCCACTGAGGCACTGAGGAAGGCCCCTAAGAGAGAGCCCTTCATGGACTTTAGAAAGCCATGGGAAGCCAGGCTTCCCCCTCACCAGATAGGAACAATCAATCGCCTCTTCGCACTATCCTACAGTGAGAATGAAACAGACACTGTGGACTTTGATGACATCCCTAAGCCACTACTGAATCAACTAACCCTGCCTGTGCTATCCCTGGACCACTGCTTATGCAAGCTAATAAATTCCCATGGGATTTAAACCATTTCAACTGAACTTCCTGTCACTCTGCTAAAATCACTCTGATAGAGTATGATGGTTAATTTGATGTGTTACCTTGACTAGGCTACACTGACCAGTGTGAAGGTATTTTTAGATGAGATTAACACCCAAGTCGGTAGACTCTGAGGACAGATTACTCTCAACAATGTGGGCAGGCTTTATCCAATCAGCTGAAGGCCTCCAGAGAAAAGACCGAGGTCCTTTAAAGAAATTCTGCCTTTAGAATGCCTTTGAACTCAAGACTGCAACACACACTCCTGCCAGAATTTCCAGCTTACTAGCCACTCTCAACAAATGTCAGACTTGCCAGCCTCAACAATTCTATGACCCAGTTTCTTAAAATAGATCTCTATATGTGCATATATTCTATTGGTTTCATTTTTGAAGCAATAAACTCAATAGTTTTCCTTGAGCTTATTATATTTTAACAGAACAAGAATGTTTTAAAGTTTTAATGTGTAAATTAACAATAATAAATTAGAAGGTACACTTTAAGTAGTTTTCATATGGGTAAACACCTCTGAGACTATGGCTACAACTAAGACACCCATCACCCTCAAAAGGTTTCCCTGTGCTCCTGGAGTATACTTTTAATACAGAAAATGTATTAAACTTTATATATTCCTTTGTAAACTTTTTCCAGTTCATAATATATAGAGTGAACAATTTTCCTTATCTTGAACTTTTATACAATTTTAATGGCTACACAGTACTCCACAGTAATAATATGCCATAGTCCTGTTCAATAATCCTCTGTTGTTAGATATTTACATTATTTCTAACATTTTAGTATTGTAAGTCATACTACGAAGAACATTCTCATAGCTATATTTGTGTGAAGTCATGACTACTTCCTTCTATATTTCTAATAATAAACTGCTAAGTTAAAGAACACGTTACATTTTAAGAAATAATTATTATAATATCAGCATTAAATACTTACACATTTAGTGTGTGCCATGTACTGTACATGCCCTTACTCTACAAAAACTTTACCAATTTTCACTCTCAGGCATTACATGAATTTACCTATGATCTCATACACTGACAATTTTTAAAAAAAAAAAATCCTTATCCTTCCCCAAATAAATCTGAACATAATTCCAGTCAAATCTCCATTGTTAAGTTTTCACACTTCATAAACATCTAAAATGCATAAAATAAGCAAGTGGAATTTGGGAGGAGACCTTTATCTAACAGTAATTAAAATGTAGTATGAGGCTGCAATAATTACAACAATGTGTGCTAACAGGACATGCAAAAGGATCTATAGAACAGGAGAGCCCAGAACATGTACAAATTTTATACAGGATAGACATGACAGAATAGCATAAGAAATTTAGATATCTAAATATTTTTAAAAACTTAAAGAGAGGGGGCACCTGGGTAGCTCAGTTATTAAGCATCTGCTTTCGGCTCAGGTCATGATCCTGGGGTCCTGGGATCGAGCCCCGTATCAGGCTCCCTGCTTGGCAGGAAGCCTGCTTCTCCCTTTCCCACTTCCCCCGCTTGTATTCCCTCTCTCGCTGTCTCTCTCTCTCTGTCAAACAAATAAATAAAATCTTTAAAAAAACCCCAAAACAAAAACAGAAATTTTTTAAAAATCAGAGAAAATAGAACTACTCTACAATCCAGCAATTACACTACTAGGTTTTGATCCCTAAGACAAAAATAACTCAAAGGGATACATGCACCCTGATGTTTGTAGCAGCATTATCTACAATAGCCAAATTATGGAAACAGCCCAAGTGTCCATCGACAGATGAATAAAGATGTGATTATATATATATAGTAATACTCAGCCATAAAAAGGAATGAAATCTTGCCATTTGCAACAACACAGATGGAGCCAGAGTATTATGCTAAGCGAAATAAGTCAGAGAAAGACAAGTCCATATGATTTCACTCATACGTGGAATTTAAGAAACAAAACAACTAAACAAAGGGAAAAAAGAGAGGCGCAAACCAAGAGTCTTTATGGAGAACAAACTGATGGTTACTAGAGAGAAGAGGTTACGGGGAGGTGGTAATTGGGTGTTGGGAATTAAGGAGCACACTTGTGATGAGCACTAGGTACTGTAGGGAAGTACTGAATCACTATACTGTACACCTGAAACTAGTATTACACTGTATGTTAACTAATTGGAATTTAAATTAAAAATTTTAAAAATTGTTTTAATACCTGAAAATTAATCAATTAAAAACCTAAAAAACATTCTTATACCTTTCCAGAGGGTTGAGCCTTCCTGAGCATGAGACAAATCACCTTCCCTCAAAAAAATCCCCCAAACTGACAGACACGACCACGTACAAGTTTCAGAATAACAAAGAACAGAGAAAAACAAAGTTAAGGGCAAACAATGGAAATGGGAAAAATTATCTATATGTGAAATACACAAAACATTTATATTTTCATAAACCTTTCCTGTGAGTAGCCAATGCCAAAGAAACAGGCAATTCACAGAAGAAATGGCAAAAAAAACATGAAAAATCTTGAGCCTTTTGTTTACTGCTCTAATGGCGATGATGCCCTAAAACAGTGCTCTGCTACTTCCACCCTTCACCAGCCCCCCTGCAGAATTCAAGTGCAGAATTTTTTCTTTATTAATGGCCACGGTATTCTCAATGTCGGATCACCTGCTTCTTCACTTCCCCCTCTACTCTCCATTTCAAACTGATACCACGGCCTCTGCACTTGGCATCTGTCTTACATGCCCTGTTGCTGAGTTTCATTCTTATGACTTCCTTTTCTAGGCCTGGGTTTGATCCGACTGAGGACCTCACTTTTTTAACTTCTGGTAGGTAAACTAGTCAGTTAAAGCTAGTCATATGTGACAAGTTTTACACTCTTCTTTTTTTTTTTTTTAAGATTTTATTTATTTATTTGACAGAGAGACAGAGTGATCACAAGTAGGCAGAGACACAGGCAGAGGAGGAGGGGTAGGCAGGCTCCCCGCTGAGCAGAGAGCCCGTTCGGGGCTCAATCCCAGGACCCCGAGATCATGACCCGAACCAAAGGCAGAGGCTTAACCCACTGAGCCACCCAGGCACCCCAAGTTTTACACTCTTCTTGACAACTTTTACTATTAGTAATTAGAGACTCCTTTGAAGCTTTCAGAAAAAAAGTTTCTTTTTCTTAATTTCTGGGTCTGCTCTCCACCTAATAAAATTTCACTAGAGGACTAAAACTAAAATATTTAGTTCTCCCAAACCTCCATCTTCTCTGCTCAATTATAAACAATTATTGTATTACTGATCTATTTCTGCCCTCACAATCAATAGACTACTAAACTATAATAAATGCAAACCTGACTGTGTCCTTACTGTCTGCAATATTCTTAAGTGCTTTATATGCATTATTTCATATAATATAACACACTTATGGAATTAGGCATTATTACTCCATTTCCCGGATGAGGAAACCAAAACGTACATAACTGATGGAAGAAGCATGGATTCAAAGTACACTTCTAACCATTACACACATTTCTCATCACTACTACCTTATAACATGTGCCCTGAAAGAACATACTTCTTGTAAAGGATATACTGCCAAGAGAAAGGGACTCCCCACTTTTCATGCCCATCTACTCCTTCCCAACATTCCCACAGATTTCTTGTCCCTTAAACTCTACAATCCTTTTGCCATAAATCATCTCCTGGTGGGCACCTACATTGATTTCTCTATATTCTTAAAACTCTAAATTTCAGGGGTGCTGAACTGGCTCAGCAGAATTCACAACTCTTGATTTCAGGGTCGTGAGTTCAAGCCCCACCTTGGACGTAGAGCTTACTTAATTAAAAAAACAAATAAATGAAAGTAAACTATAAATTTCAACACAAGATGCTAACTCTATATTTCCTTGTGATCCAGAGAAGAGAGTCACTCCTAATTAAGATTTTACATTTTTTCCTTTAAAAAGTTACATGCTATATTACATACTTTCCTATATCTTTTAACTAATTATGCAAAATTTACAATAATTTAAGGTTCATTTGGTTATTCTGGAACAGACTACAATCTGTTTTATAAATATTTTCCCCCTCAATTCAACTCAAACACTTACTGAACACTACCATGAGAAACAGGAGAGGAAGGAAACCAGACACCTGGATAGTTTTTATATAAATCCCTCCAGAGACGAGCATCCTTACTATGTGACAAATATATTCAAAATCAATTAAGAAAAAAACTAACACTAGAAATGCACTCACTTTAAAAAAATAGGCAAAGGACATAAAAATAAGCAATACATGGATAAAGATATATAAATGGCCTGTAAGCATAGGAAGCTAACCTCTATAGTAATAAAAATAATTATTAAAAAGACAGGATACCATTTTTTACCCATCCAAATTGTCAAAGATCTACAAAATCACTGTTCCGAGCTATTTTTTCTGAAAAAAGTAAAAAATATTTTGGTGTCTTGGCGTTGTATTTAAGGTCAAGCACCATTTTTGGTCCTAGGCTTCCTTTCCAGCCTCCTCTTCCATACTGACACTTACTCCTCTCAGCTTACACGGTATTTTCATCAAAACCAAGAATCTGGGGAAGCTCTCTGGGCTTCTGTCTTAAATAACAGATTTTATTGAGATCTAATTCATATACCATATATTCACCCGTTTGAAGTATACAATTCAATTGGTTTTAATGTTTTCACAGAGCTGTGCAACCATCTCCACAATGAATCGCCTCAAAAAGAACCTCATACCCATTAGCAGTCACTCCTCTTTTTCAGCCCCTCCCCAAGCCTCGGGCAACCACCACTCTATTTTTTTCTACAGATTTGCCTATTTTATATAAATAGAATAATACAAGTCTTTTTTAAACTAGCTTCTTCCACTTAGCATATTGTTTTTAAGGTTCATCCATGTTATAACATTTATCAGTTCTTCATTTCTTCTTTTAAAAAATTCTTAAAAATTGTGGAGAGAGATAGATTATATATATATATATATATATATATATATATATGGCACGGTACCTATTTTGAAGTGTACAGTTCAGTGGTAATAAGCTCATTCACACTGTATGCAACCAATCACACCATCATTTCCAGAACAGTTTTCATCTTGCAAAACTGAAATTCTGTATCTGGCAAACAATAACTGCCCATTTTGTACCGCCCACCTCTACTCCCTGGTAACCACCATTCTACTTTCTCTAGAAAGTAGTTTCTCTATAAATCTGGCTACCTCAGGTTCTTCCCATAAGTAAAATCATCCTGTATTTCTCCTTTTGTGACTGGCTTATTTTAATTATTAGCATAATGTCCTCAAGATCCAGCCATGTTGTAGCTGTGTCAGAATTACCTTCCCTCTTACGACTGAATAATATTTCACTGCATGCATATACCACATTTTGCTCATCCATTCACCCATCTGAGGACATCTGTTGCTTCCACGTTTTGGATACTCTGAATAATGCTATGACCATAAGGTACAAGTATCTCTTCAAGATGTGGCTTTCAGTTCTTTTGAGTACATAAGCAGAAACGCTGGCTCATATGGGAATCCCACTTTTAGCTTTTTGAGGGATCACTGTATCATTTTCCACAGCAGTTTTACCATTATTCATTCCTACTGGCAAAAAAAAAAGGGGACTCTAATTTCTCCACATCTTTGGCATCACCTGTTATTTTCTGTTGTTTTTATTTTTGTTCTTTCGGCAATAGCCATTTTAATGGGTACGAAGTGGTAACTCATTGTTTTTTAATCTGCATTTCCCTAATGCTGATGTTGAATGTCTTTCATATACTTAAAATACATTCAAATCCCTTGCTCTTTTATTTGTGTTGAGTTGTAGTTCTTAGACTGAATACAAAACCTTATCAGATATGTGATTAGCAAATATTTTCTCTTATCTCATGAGTTGATTTTTTACTCTCTTGATTATGTCCTTTGATGCATAAAAAGTTTTATTTTGGGGGGGAGGCACCTGGCTGGCTTAGTTGGCAGAGCATGTGGACTTTTGATCTCAGGGTCATGAGTTTGAGCCACACGTTACATTTGGTGTAGAGTTTAAAGGTTTTTTTGTTTGTTTTAGTTTTCATGTAATCCAATTTTTTGTTTGTTTGGGTTTGTTGCCTGTGATTTTGATGTTAAGAAATGGCTGCCAAACCCAAGGTAGTGAAGCTCCCCCATATGTAAGAGTATTCTTGTTTTAGCTCATATATTTAGGTCTTTGATCTATTTTACATTTGTTGCTTTTTTTTTTTTAATATGCTGTTAGTTAAACTTCATTGTTTCACATAAGGATATCCAATTTTCCCAATACCATTTGTTGAGAAAACTGCCTTTTCCCATTTTAGCACCTTGTCAAAAATCATTTGACCATATATGTCAGGGTTTCATTTTGAGATCTCAATTCTGTTCCATTGGTGTATACATGTATTTATGACAGTACTACAATCTGACTACTACAGCTCAGTAGTAAGTTTTGAAATTAGGAATTTGAAACCTCCAACTTCATTCTTTTCCAAGATTGCTTTGGTTATAAGGGGGTCCTCTGAAATTCCGTATGACTTTCAGGGTGAATTTTTCCATTTCTGCAACAACCATTGTTGGGATTTTCATTAGAATTCAATTAAATCTTAACATTACTTTGGGTAGTATTGACATCTTAACAATATTAAGTCTTCTAATCCAGGAACACACATGTCTTTAATTTATGGTGTCTTTAACTTCTTTAAGCAATATTCTGTAATTTTCAGTGCACAAGTCTTTCATCTCCTTGGTTTATTTATTCGTATTTTATTCTTTTTGATGCTATTGGAAATGAACTTGTTTTCTTCATGTCCTTTTCGGATTTTTTGCTGTTAACAACACAGAAACTCACATCTTTTGCACACTGATTTTGTACCCTTCCATTTGCCGAGTCCACTTATTAATTCAACATTTAGCGTCGTAGAATCTTTAGGGATTTCTACATTAAGATTATATTATCTATAAACAAAGATAATTTTATGTCTTCCTGTCCAATTTTGATGACTTTATTTCTTTTTCTTGCTTAATTGCTCTGATTAGGATTTCCAGCACTAGGCTGAATAGAAGTGACAAAGGTGAGTGAGTACCCTTGTTTTCTCCCTGATTTAGAAGAAAAGCTTTCCATCTTTCAGCAGTGAGTATGATGTTGCCTGTGAAATTTCCATAAATGGGACATTTTTTTTAAAATTTTTGTTTTTAAAGATTTTATTTATTTGACAGAGAGAGATCACAAGTAGGCAGAGAGGCAGGCAGAGAGAGAGGAGGAAGCAGGCTCCCTGCTGAGCAGAGAGCCCAATGCAGGGCTCGATCCCAGGACCCTGGGATCATGACCTGAGCCAAAGGCAGAGGTTTTAACCCACTGGGCCACGCAGGCGCCCCCATAAATGGGACTTTAATATGTTGATACAGTTTCCTTCTTTGTTGCGTGTTATTAAAATGAAAGAATGCAGAACTCTGTCAAATGTTTTTCCTGTATCTATTGAGATGATGGTGTGAATTTTTTCCTTCATTTTGTTGAAGCAATGTATTATTACACGCACTGATTTTCATATGTTAACTATCTTAGCATTCCAGGAATAAATCTCATTTGGTCATAGTACATAATCCTCTTAATATGCTGCTGAATCAAGTTTGCTAGTGTTTTCTGAGGATTTCTGCATAAATATTCATCAGAAATATTGGTCTATAGTTTTCTTTTTTTGTCATGTCTTGGCCCGGGTTTGTTATCAGGGTAATGCTGTCCTCAGAGAATGAGCTTCAAAGTGTTTCTTCATGCTCAATTTTTTGGAAGTCTGGAGAGGATTGGTGTTAATTCTTCTTTAAATGACTGATAGAATTCACCTGTGAAAGCATCTGGTCCTGGGCTTTTTAGTTGTGACTGCTGGAAGTTTTTGCTACAGATTCATTCCCTTACAGTTATACATCTGTTCAGATTTTCTATTTCTTCATAATTCTTAAGTTGCACATTTCCATGAATTTTTCGATTTCACCCAGGTTATCAAATTTGTTGGTGTAAATTCTTCATTCCCTTTTATGGCATAATGATATTGCACTGTATGGATATACCAGATTTTATTTATTCATCAACTGATAGGCATTTGAGTTGTTTGTATTTTTTGGCTATTATGAATTATCCTGCTATGAACATTAGTATACAGGTTTCTGTGTGGACATATGCTTTTATTTCTCCTGGATATATCCTGAAGAGTAGAAGTTCTAGGTCTCATGATAACTCTATGTTTACTATTTTTTTTTAAAGATTTTATTTATTTATTTGACAGATAGAGATCACAAGTAGGCAGAGAGGCAGGCAGAGAGAGAGAGGAGGAAGCAGGCTCCCTGCTGAGCAGAGAGCCCGATACGGGGCTCGATCCCAGGACCCTGGGATCATGACCTGAGCTGAAGGCAGAGGCTTTAACCCACTGAGCCACCCAGGCGCCCCTATGTTTACTATTTTAAAAAAAACGCCAGATTTTCTTCCAAGATGGTTGCACCATGTTACAACCCTATCAGTAGTGTATTAGTCTCCCACCAGTAAGTAATGTTTTAATCTTCCAATCTCCGTATCTTTCCCAACACTTAATATCTACCCTTTTTCTTACGGCCATCCAATTATGCACTGAAGTGGAATCTCACTGTAATTCTGATTTGCATTTCCTTGATAGCCAAGATACTGAACATCTGTTCAGGTGCTTACTGGTCATTTGCATTTCTTCTTTGGAAAAATGTTGATTCAGGTCTTTTGTACACTTTTTAAACAGGTTGTCTTTTTATTATTTGGTTTTAAGAATTCTTTATGTATTCTAGATATAAGTTCCTTATCAGATAGACACTTTACAAATATTTTCTCCCATTCTGTAAATTGTTTTTTCACTTCTTTAGTAATATACACTGGAGCACAAAGGTTTCTAATTTTGATGAAGTTCAATATATCTACTTTTTCCTTTATTACTTCTGCTTTTGGTGTCTTAAGAAGGCTTTAGCTAATCCCAAGGTCATGAAGATTTACTCCTATATTTTCTTCTAAAGAGTTTTAAGGTTTTAGCTCTTATATTTAAGTCACCTATTTATTTTGAGTTAATTATTATGTATGATGTGAGGAAGAGGCCCAATGTCATTCTTTTGCATATGGAGATCCACCTGAGCCAGCAATGATTACTGAAATGTTGTTCTTTACCACTAAACCATCCTGGTATCCTCGCTGAAAATCAGCTGACCACCAAAAATGTTAGTATTTTATTTCTAGACTTCCAAATCTATTCTCCTGATCTTATGTTTACCCTAAAGCCAGTACTATACAGTCTTGATCACTCTAGTTTTGTAGTTAAGATCTGAAATCAGGAAGTATGAGTTCTTCTGTTTAAAGGTATTTCTTGACTGTTTTACCACTCTTGAATTTCCAAATATATTTTAAAATCAGCTTGTCAGTTTCTGAAAAGAAGCCAGCTGGGATTTCGAAGAAACTGAAATGAATATACAGATCAATTTGCCATCTTAATAATACGGAACTTGTAGGATCCATGAACAGAGACTGTCTTTCCACTTACTTAGCTTTTCTTTAATTTTTTTCAATGACATTCTGTAGTTTTCAAGGTATAGGACCTTAGAATTTTTGTTGATTTATTCCTAGATACTTTATTCCTTTTAAGGCTATTACAAATTGAACTGTTTTCTTTCTTCCTTTCTTTCATTTTTTAAAGACTTTATTTATTTACTTGACAGAGACAGGGAACATAAGTCAGGGGGTTGGGGGGAGAGGGAGAAGCAGCCTTCCCACTGAACTGGGAGCCGGACGCAGGGCTCGATCCCAGGACCCTGGGATCATGAACCGAGCCAAAGGCAGATGCTTAATGGCTGAGCCACCCAGGTGTCCCTGTACAGTTTTCTTAATTTCACTTTGGAGTCTTCATTGTTAGTGTACAAAACTACCACAGATTTTTCAGTACTGATCTTGTATTCTTCCGCTCTGATGAACTCATTTATTAATTCTAATAGTTTCTTAATGGATTCTATAGAATTCTCTATAAAGTGTGTATATACACACACATGTGTACCACAAACACATTAGAGATAGTTACTTCCTCCTTTCCAATCTTATTATCTCCTATTTAGTTTTCTTGCCTAATTGCCCTGGCAATGCTGAACAGAAATGGTGAGAGCAGACATCCTTGTTTTTCACAGATGCCCTTTATCAGGTTGAGACAGTTCCCTTCTATTCCTAGTTTGTTCTATTCCTGCCTTATAAATTGGCACAACCTTTCTGTAAAACAACTTGGTGATATGTGTCAAGAAATTTCAAAGTTCAAATCCTAGTAATCCTACTTATATTAATTTACTTAGGGAATAATCAGATGGAATAAGAGTTTTATGTACAAAGACATTAAAATGGAAGGATATCGGGCTCCACTGTCTAACAGAACTGTCTATAACATGCGATAAAGGCAGGGGAATACCATGTGGGAATCACAGATTATGAAAGAGTGACATTGAGACTTTTTCCCTCAACCATACAGTGACATTTTGCCACACACATTTACTGTAGAAAATTTTTTTCCTGATTTTTAGGAAAATTCCAAATCAGAATTCCCTCTTCAAATACTAATATTGAAAGCATCACAGCTTAAGTTAATTTGAACATAGCAATTATTGACACTGGTTTTTGGTTATCCAGGATATCATGTTAATTTTAAGTACCCAAATACTATTTTGTTGAAATGATACCAGTATTTATTTGGGTTTTTTTTTAAACTGAACACTAAATATTCACATCTTGAGATGGAGATCAATGACTACAGATTTATTTTATACTGCATATAGCTGCAAAACAAAAAGTCTTCTCTAACCAGAGAATTATAAACTGCTTTAAATTTTTTTTAAGATTTATTTATTTATTTGAGAGAGCAAGCATGTGAGCCTGAGCCGGGGAAGGAGCAGAGGGAAAGAATCTCATGCAGACTCCCGACTGAGCATGGAGCCTGACATGGGGCTTGATCTCACAATCCTGAGACCATGACCTGAGCAGAAATCAAGTGGACGCTCAACCCACTGAGCCACTCACGTGTCCCAAATTGCTTTAATTTTTTAAATTGAGTATAATTACATTCATTCAGAAAGTATCTTTCTATAAATTCATAATCCTCAGTGGGAGCAAGAAAATAAAAAAAAGCAAAGCTTCCACTACCAAATAGTTTACACCCTAGTTCAAATATTTGATAAACAGTGAAATATGAACACTAGAGTACTAAAATTAATACCATAATTGCATCTCACTCTCTTGATATTTGAAGATCAACTAAAAATCTACAGGTATAAGAAATGTTTCCTTTGAAACAAAAGCTCTCCCTTGCAAACAATAAAAAGATTGAAAAACAGACAAAAAGATATAAAGATCTCCTCAGTTATTAAAAAGATGGGACAGTCTTAAAATAAAGAATATTGGGAAAAAAATAAAAATTAGTTTACCTTCCTCCATTCCCCCAGATGATTTCAGAAAAAGCTCATTCAGCATCTCTAAGATCTTGCACAAAAATCCACCTCTGAATTACTGATACTATTTAACCCTGCTTTCTTAAGGATGATTTCCTTTTTAAAACAAAATAGTATTGGGGCGCCTGGATGGCTCAGTGGGTTAAAGCCTCTGCCTTCGGCTCAGGTCATGATCCCAGGGTCCTGGGATCAAGCCCCACATCGGGCTTTCTGCTTAGCGGGGAGCCTGCTTCCTCCTCTCTCTGCCTGTCTCTCTGCCTACCTGTGATCTCCATCTGTCAAATAAATAAATTTAAAAAAAAAAATTTAAAACAAAATAGTATTTTATTTTCAACTTCTCAATTTTTTTTCATCTAAGTAGAGCCAAGTTTTTAAAAAACTCTTTATGGTGTTATTCTTATTTAGTCAAATACTTGTGTTATAATAATGCAAATATTTATATTTTTATATTAGCAAATTTACTTGGTATGTGTGTTGTTTAAAATTTTCATATTTAAATTAGTTTAAGTATTTGGTTTTACTTTTTTTTAGTCTTATGAATTTTAATATGAACTATTAAAGTTCCCATACTGTCCTGCTCCAGGGTAGCAATCACAATTAGTATAATGGCACAGAGCTAGATTAGAACCCAAGGACTTCAAATCTAGTTCCCTTTTCACCAAATCAGGCTGTCTCATCATGGTTCCCATAAAAATTAAGATTCATCAAAAAAGGATTGTGTTATCTCATACTTATTAGAATATCTGTTATCAAAAAGTCAAGAAATAACAATTGTTGGTGAGGATGCAGAGAACAGGGTACCCTCGGGCACTGTTGGTAGGAATGTAAACTGGTATAGCCATTATGGAAAACAGTATAGAGGTTCCTCAAAAAATTAAAAATAGAAGTACTATATGATCCAACAATTCCACTTCTGGTTATTTATCCAAAAGAAAACTCTAACTCAAAAAGATATATGCACCCACCACGTTCACTGCAGCATTACTCAAAATAGCCAAGACATGGAAGCAACCTAAATGTCTGTCAAAAGATGAATGAGTAAAGAAAATGTATTTTAAATATACAATGGAATATTCAGTCATAAAATAGAAGGAACTCTTGACATTTGCAACAGCATGAATGGACCCTGAGGGCACTGTACTAAGAAGTCAAATAGAGAAAGACAAATATCATATGATCTCACTTATATGCAAAACCCAAAACAAAAAACAAGAATTAAAAAAAAAATATATATATATATAGATAGATACAGAGAACAGACTGGTGGCTACCAGAGGCAGGAAATAGGAGATAGCAAAATGGGCGAAAGGGGTCAAAAGGTATAAATTTCCAATAATAAAATAAATAAGTCATGAGGATGACTTAATACACAGTATGGTTACTATAGTTAAAAATACTGTATTGATAGCTGGAAGTTACTAAGAAAGATCTTAGAAGTTCTCATCACACACACACAAAAAATGTTCTATGTGTACACACACACAAAAATCCAGAACGTTAACTGGATTTATTGCAGTGCTCATTTCACAATATATGTAATATTAAATCCTTATGTTAAATATATATATGTTAATATAATCCTTATATTAGTTAAAACTAATATGTCAATTATATCTCAATAATTTTGAAAGAGAATTTTATGCTGACATAAATTATATCCCATGATTATATCCCTGACATACTGTATTATATTTAACTAATACTTGGCATCTGAATGTAACTTCTCGTGTAGTAAAACACTTTTTCTTATTTATCATGATTCCAATAATTATGAACAGGATTATGGTGGGGGGAAAAGATGAGGAAGCAAATATATGAAATTCTATGATTTGTTGTGGGGGAGACAAAACAAAACAAAAAACAAAGTACTCAAGGGAATTTATAATATAGTAAGGAAAATAACTTACAGCCATAAATATAATACAAGGAAAACTATGAATACTTTTATGTTCAAAGATAACATCTTTTAAAAAGTCATTTAAAGTATGGACAGGATATAATAACTAGAGCTGACTTACACATCCAGCAATCAGTTATTCATAGTATCTTCTTCCATAGCTTAACCAGTGAGCTAACCAGTAAGGGTTCTAATAATGAATAAAACAGGTATGATTCCCATCCTCATGGGGAGAAAACAAGTAACAAATCAGTTATTTGGAAAAGTTATGAAGAAAAAAATAAGCCTTTTAAGTTGCACGTGTCTACATAAAATAGAAAGTGGTCCAGTTAGGCCTCACTGATAAAGTAACATTCAGTCTGAGACCCAGAGGATGAGAAGTCAGCCTTCCAAATGGGGTATGCACACGTGTGTGTGCATGCATGCGTGCGTGTATACGCATGAGTGTTGGGGGTGAAGTGTAAGCCCAGAAAGCTGCACATGTAAAGACTTCTAAGACAGAGAAGCGCATTGGCATATCTGACAACTCAGAACACCCATATGACTGAAGCTTGGTGGAAAACCAGAAAAACGGCAGAGATGAGGGTAAAGAAATAGACAGGGGCATGATCCTAAAGATCAAAGAAGCAGGAGGTCCAGGGTATACTGGAGGAAGAACAAATATATTAATTTGACTACATGAGGAGGTTAATGAAAAACAACATTACACACAACCCTCATGTATAAGATCTTAATTTATATTATAATTATATTATATAATACATATATAATATAATATGATATATTATATTATATTATAATACACAGTTAAGAGAAATAATGTTTCCCTTTAATAGATGAAGAGGTCAGAGGCTCAGAAGAGCTAAGAACTTGCTAATAAGGTTGCACTGCTCATAAGCAAAGTCATGAATTCCAGACATTGCAGCACAAGTCACACCTTTCTACTACATAAAGGAATAAAAAAAATAAGGTGAGAAGTACAAACTGGATTAAAAATCAAGCTAAGGAATATGGGTATTATCACGGACAAAAACTAATGGAAAGGACCCCAATTAAAAAGATGATTCTAATTATCTTCATGGTATATACAGAATACTAACAAAAGAAGTTCCTTTCTACAAAATTACCATGTATTATGACAATCATTTTGATACTGTTCCCCAGAAGAGTAAGTGTGGGTGTGTGCACACACATATGCATCTGTGTAAGTTGGGGATGGGAGGGGCTAAATACCGTGTTCAATCAGAACGTACCTATTTTACTCTTTCTCTTTGAAAACTACAGATTATAATTGAGTCAACTTTGGTTCCGACACCTTACTCTGAAGTTCCAAAACCTAGCAGAAGTAGAACCTTTTACTCACCATATCCCTTATAATAACTACTTTAATAATCATGCTAATTTCTTTTTAGCTTTTCTACTAAATACCAAGCATATGCCACTATAGTTTATTAAAGTCAATTTCAGATAAGATTTTGGCCTCCACACCTTCAGAAATAACATGTTTACCATAAAGTTTCCTTATATGTTAAGGCATGATATTAAAAAATGTAAGGTAAATATATTCTGTACTATCATAAATTATTTTTCAACAACTAAAAAAAGCAGACTAAAAATTATGCATTGATGTTCAAAAAACTACTACTATTAACAAATACACTTTTTTGTTTACTAAGGTGACTCAAAAACTACTAAAGTAAATTAATTCTTCAGCTCAACCACATTTAAAATTAGAGTATGACATTAATGCAATAGTTTTATGTACCCAGTAATTACTCAACTGGTCAATACCTATGACAAAATCTCCAAGTTAGCAACATCATGCATATGCAGAACTGGTTATATAAATATATATGCATACCTTTATCCTTCTTAAAATCCAAAGCATCTTCTTTATCAGTCACTATTTCCTTCATATTGATAATACTCTGGTGGGTAAGCTGCCGGAGAATTTTAATTTCTCGAATTGCTGTAATTGGAAAGCCTTCCTTTTCATTATCTAGACGTACTTTCTTTAGGGCTACCATTTCTCCTATAAAAATTAAGTAAGATCAAGTTACCAGATGATAAAACGAAATGACATTTTTCTTAATTTTAACTTTATTTTAATTCATAATGCCTGTTCCTATCTCTTGAAATTACAATGTTCATAGTACAAGAAATTAAGTCTCTGGTTAGATAGAATTATAAAATATTTACCCAAATTGTGGAATACTATACGACTGTTAAAAAGGATGGGGTAGGTACATAAGTACTGTTATTTTGTGCTCTCCAAGATATATTAAGTAAAAAAAGCAGATGATGTGATGAACAGTGAATGTATTACACTATTAATTTTAAAAAGTAAAGGAGGGGAGGATAAATTTACCCAATATGCTTATACATGCATAAAATCTCTGAACAGAGAAGGTTCTGTACATTGTGAAAGTGAGAAAATAAGCTCAGACATATTAACTTGTACAAGGCTGCCCAGCTGCCTAGCAGTGAAACTGGGATTCAAAATCTGAATCAGCTATCTCAAAAGTATTTCTGCTCTTCCCACTACACTAAATGGCTTCACAATTCAGATATCAATGAGTTCTGATCAGGTAAGATCTAACTACTAAATAGAACACACAAACACATATCCCATTATAAGAAAAAATTCACTATCATTCCACTTCTTTGGAGAAAAAAGGAATTCTGTACTTAAATATTTTCCAAAAGGACATTTATAACATTTATGCTTTTAATTATCAAAACTTCCTTGATTCTTTTTGACAGAAGTCTAGAATGTACGATTCCTTGTTTAATATACAGCTTCTAGAAGTTATAATTTAATCTTTTTGATAATACAGAATCATTATAAATATTCTTACTCTAGGCTATAATTGCCCTCCAGAGTTTTCTTATACTAAATGGCTTCAAATACCTCTGCTATTTTAATCTACTGGTTTATTTTAACAAGGAATTATAAGTAAAGATTAAGTACAGGCTCTACCCATTACCTCCTAAAATACATAGCCTCTAACATAGTTACTTTTTTACTCTGCTGCAAAAACTTAAAACTTTCTCTCAGGTTCCTGATTATGTTCTAGAAGATTAGGCTGCTAAATCTAGCCTCCAAACAAAGGTAACTTCAAAAGAAGAATATTTTGGGTAAAATAAAAAGTGTTACATAAGACTTAATACAACAAAATTTACTACTAAGTTGGTCAAGATACTTTTGTTCCCTGATTACTAATAACATAAGAATTTATTCACAATTAAAGAAATCAAAATCCTATCATACTACACATCACAAATACTAAAAAACTTTAAAAATATTTACATACCCATTTACAGGTATTCATACCTTATGTTAAGCGCACATATAAAACAAAAAAGATGAAACAAAAGCATAATAAATTCAAATTTAACTTAAAAAAAAAACAACTTCAAATTACACATTTAAAGAGAAAAATAAATTAAGTACATTCAATAGATCTAGAGATCCACAGCAGCTGACATACTTACCAGTGTCTTTATCCCGGGCCTTGTAAACTTGTCCATAGGTACCTTCTCCAATAATTCCAATGATATCAAATTTATCCACGCAGCGCTTTCCCCAGTCAATATCTTTTTCTTTGATTTCACCATAGCGAGGCCCACATATTCTATCAAATATAGTTCTGAAGTTTTTATATGCAATCAAGCAAGCTGAATAAACTGTTTAATAAATACCCACCCTCCCCCAATCTTAAATCCTTTATTTCCCCCCACCCTCGAACATTTGTGATCATGTAAGACAAGTAACACTGTAATTTGCTATTATAAGTTATCATGAAAGTCAAGGCATCATTTCTCCATACCAGCTCTTCTTCTATAGACGAACAAGCTGAGAAAAAGAAGTAAAGCTTGTATGAAGAACTTTCAAAAATATAATGCAATTTTCAATGAATGGATAAAACCAACACTAATACAAAGAGTCAACGTTCTCTAACCAACCTCCAGAAGTTTTTCTTTTCATCCATTATATATATATGTATCACTCATTTTCCAAGAAACAAGTTTGATAATGAATATTACCAAAAAATCTAACTATAAAGCTTATTGACAAATTTAAACTTATGGCTCGATGAAATTACCTTAAAAATGAAAACACAAGAAGGATTTTTAGTCCAAGAAAGTATAAAAGTATTATTATAATCAACTCTCAGTAATCCACCCTGTGTATGTGTGTCTGTGTATGTGTCATATATATATATATACATATATATATGACAAATATTTGACATTCTTAAAAAAAAATAGGTAATTTTATAGTCTCTCAATATTCTGGTATGTAATAGAAACTCACTAAAGGAATAAAGCTACAAAACTCAGAATTTTAAAAGTTTTCTAGTTTTCTACTCTATACTAGGAAATCACATCATACTCTCGCTAGGCACCTGAACGGCAATTCTAAAATCAGATCTAACTCAAGTTCTTACTCACACTTTCCCTTGATTAAGTTGAATAAAAAAAAAGAATCAGTGTTCTCCCCCTTTAACTGATAAACAGGTTTCAAGGGAAAGAGTTGGTTCTAGGCACTTACTTGAAGCTAATTTAGGATACAGATTTCAAACCTTCTTCCACTCCACCTCTTGCAGAATGAAAAATACATTTAGTTAGGGGAGCAAATGGAGCTAAAAAGCAAAGGAAAACACAGCAGCTTGCCCATTACTAATTTTGTTTGGGCTCACTGAATGCTGACTTCCATCTTCTCCAATTTCAGTGTTTTGTATTATTTAAATATCTTAATTACAGAAATTATCTTTAACATATAATAACCCAAGAAATTAATACATTACAAACTGTGAGAGAAAATTAAATCTGGTTTTATTAGTCATTTTGAATAGGGATGCAGGGAATTATGAATTTTTTTTAAAACTCTAGAATTTATTCATATACTTAAGTTTAAAGAATAAATACACTTTTTATTATTTTAAATCTTAATTTTTTGTTTTATGATTTTATGATGACCCAGAATCATTTCTGGCCAATGTAAGAGCAGGCAGAAAGCAAGCACATACTTAGGCCTCCTTTTACTATGTAACTGTGTTGCTGTTTTCTTTTCCTCTGGACTCTTTGAGAGATCATCTCCTCCTGGTAGCTCTGGGGGCAGTGGTAAATCAGCAAGTAAACATCGGAGTTTCTTCTCTACTTCTTTTTTAACCGCTTTTACTGAAATATTTCCTCGTAAGCTAAAAGAGAAAGGAGTCACACAAATAAAACCCAAACATCTGAGAAATAAAAGTGCAGCCACATCTCACACTTAAATAGCAAGGGCAAAATACTAAACTAAGTTTCTTTACTTTCCAGTTAAAATAATGTACTATATTCAATTACAAAATAAAAAATTTGGGGGTAAAAATGATACAGAATTAGAGAAAAACTAAGGAAATCTGAACAAGGTGTGAAGTTTAGTTACAATAATGTACTGATATGTGTTCACCGATTGTAACAAAGTTACCATACTAATATAAGATGTTAATAATGAAGAAACTAACTACAGGGTATATGGGGACTTTCTGCAGTACCATAATGTTTATGCAAATGTAGCACTGTTCAAAAAAAAAAGTATACTTTTAAAGATGATACAGAATTACTACAAAATTGTAAATTAATACTAAAAAAGTCAACTTGCCATACTTCACAGAAAAATTGAATAGTTTTGTGATTGCGTTTTGTTTGATACTATTAGAGAGACATAGAGGTTTTCTAAGAAATAACACTACATGCTATTATTTATCTTGCCCATTTAAATAACCACAAACAACTAGTCTAGCTTTGCCCCTTTATAGGGTTAATTTTCTTATACTAGACAATAATTCTTTTAAAATTTTTTAAGGTTCTAGCTTACTGATGTTACAGGTAAAAATTTAAGTTGTTAGTTCTGTACTTTTTTGAACGCATAAAATATATCTTATCTAGGTAATTTGAATATACTAAACCTCCCAGTTACTAAAAAAATCTCTTTAATAATAAGATATTTCTTGAAAGACAATCTTATGATAGTAGAATTTGGACTTCCTACAGTTTCATATCAGTTATGAGTCCCAAAATGAAAAAGTTTAGTGAGACTATACTACTGGGGTCACAAATTACCAATACATTAGCAAAGTAAATAATTTTAACTTCTCTTATTCATTTTGAACATTAATATTGTTGTACAAATGCATGATTTAATACCATCTGATAAAAACCATTTATCAATAACTATAACAAAATCGTGCCTTTTCTTCATAACCTTGTGTTACTCACTAAAAGGTTTTTTTTTTTTTTTAAGATCTCATTTATTTATTTGAGAGAGAGAAAGGAGGAAAGAGAGAGAGAGAGCACGCGCACTCGTGTCAGAGAATGACTAAGCGGGGCGAGGCATTGGGAGAGGGAGAGAGAGAACCCAGAGCACACTCCGCACTGAACATGGACCCCACTGAGGGTTGGATCCTACCACCCGAGATAATGACCTGAGCCAAAATAAAGAGTCAGAGGCTTAACTGACTGAGCCACCCAGGCACCCCAGAAGTTCTTTAACAGAGAAAATATGCTCAAAAGGAAATTGGTTTGTAGTTTTATTTTTATAGTAATGGTATGGGAGCACCTGGGTGGCTCAGTGGGTTAAGCAACTGACTTTTTTTTTTTTTTTTAAGATTTTATTTATTTATTTGACAGAGATCACAAGTAGACGGAGAGGCAGGCAGAGAGAGAGAGGGAAGCAGGCTCCCCAGTGAGCAGAAAGCCTGATGTGGGACTCGATCCCAGGACCCTGAGATCATGACCTGAGCCGAAGGCAGCGGCTTAACCCACTGAGCCACCCAGGCGCCCCAAGCAACTGACTCTTAATCTTAACTGACTCAGGTCATGATCTCAGGGTAGTGAGAGTGAGCCATGAGGCTCCATGCTTAGCAGGGAGCTTGTCCACCTCTGCCCTGCCCTACCCCACCCAATGCTGTGCCAAGTGTTCTCTCTCTCTCTCTCTCTCTCCCTCCCTCCCTCAAAAATAAATAAATAAATAATAGTATCACACAGCCCACTTTTCAGTACTAATGTTTTGTCCATTT
Organism: Lontra canadensis; assembly: GCF_010015895.1. NCBI lineage: Eukaryota > Metazoa > Chordata > Mammalia > Carnivora > Mustelidae > Lontra > Lontra canadensis. Next base: position 1,501,361 of record NW_022631048.1, on the reverse strand, counting down.
GCACATTGCTTTCATGCTTCTATGTGCCAGGTATTAGGTAAGGCACTGGTGTTTAACAGCAAAGACAATAACAAACACATTAAGATAGAACTCCTCTCAGAAAGGAGCTTGGATGGTCATTGGGAGAACACAGTCAAATAAGCAGCAGGATAAAGTACTACACAAAGGGCTTCCTAGAGTAATGCAGCTGAAGGGTAGCTAAATCAGGACTGAAAGACAGTAAAAGCTTCCTTCTGAAAAAGATACCACATGAACTGTACCTGAAAATAAACCTATCTCTAATAACTTACTTAGAAAACTATAGTTTCTTACTTATAAGGTTTTAGTCAAAAATTCTCATTAGGCTGAATATTCAAATGAACATTTCTAGAGGGAAAAACTAAAAATCTTAATTTTACTTATAACTTAAAATTTAAGAGACTGCCTATATTGATATATATTATTACATGAACTACCAAAGTCAGCAAGGCTTCCAGACTTCAGAGAAATGAAATACTAACTTTCCAAGAATAACACTATGTGATTAAAAATATCATTATTTTAACTGAGTACTTGTAATAACCAAATAGGGAGTGTGATTTTAATTTTTTAATTTTTTTAAAGATTATTTATTTATTTATTTGACAGACAGAGGTCACAAGTAGGCAGAGAGGCAGGCAGAGACAGAGAGGGAGGGAAACAGGCTCCCTGTCAAGCAGAGAGCCTGATTCGGGACTTGATCCCAGGACCCTGGGACCATGACCTGAGCCGAAGGCAGAGGCTTTAACCCACTGAGCCACCCAGGTGCCCCAGGAGTGTGATTTTTAAAAGTTCTCATGTGTTCTAGCAACAAAAACAATAAAGTACCTCAACAAGAAATATACAAGATCACTAGAAGAAAATTAAAAGATAGGGCTGATGAACATAAAACCGGATCTGAATGAACAGAAAGAAACCATGTTTTTGTATGGAAAATTGTAATATGGTAAAGCCATCAGTCTCCAAATTAATCTACGTTTGGTTGAGTCCCAAACAATTTAAAGTAACTTGACAAGCAGACTGACTATAAAATCTGTCAAGAATAAAGGCAAAAAAATCTGCCAAAAAACTTCTGAAAAAGAGTAATTAAGTGCAATTTGCCCTGTCATGTGGTCAACCGTATTTTAAAATATTGGTTGAAGTCAAGGAATGTGTATTATGGTCTACCCAATGTTTTATAAAAAACTATGAATTAAATTGCCAATATTTTTAAATCAGAAGATTCAGATTTCAGGCTTCCTAAAAAAAAATATATATATATCAAAACACTGGGCCCCAATTTATGTGGGCTTCAGCAACACTGAAGCGGAGACTGAATGGCAGAGCTATTCACTAATTAGTAATTCACTCCACCCCTTCACTTTTGTATTAGCTGCCTACCCCTACAGCAGAAACTCGAATCTGAGAACCAATGTATCATGCCTAAAGAAGTTAAAACAAAGAAGTACTGGCAAAGAAATAATAAAACATGTTAATAGAAAAGAGTCCAGAAACACAGGTATCCATAATAATTTTTATATATGGCACCACAAATTATGGATTTTTCAGTAAATGCTGTTAGAAACAACTGGATCTATCAGTCTACATGGGAGATGGGGGAGAGCATCTTTCTCCTTCATGTAATAAACAAAAAAAAAATTTGTGTGACTTGACTTAATCTTTTTAACTTTATAAACCCGTAAGATATAAAGAAAAAATTATTAGATCTGAAAAAAAAAAAAAGAAATTAGCCAAAACCAAAACAAATAAATGTCAAAGACAAGCAAAAAGACTGATAAGCAAAGATCAAGATCCTAACATAAGGAGCACCTACAACTCAATTAGAAAAAGGAAAACATGTTAAGGAAAAGTTAGCATGAGATATGAACAAGTAGTTCACTGGAAAAAATAAATACCCAACAAGTATTCAGAAAGTTGCTATACCTCAATAATCAGAAAAATGCAAAATTAAATAATTCTATATTTTAAGGACTAATAAATTGGTAACAGTCTGGGGGGGGGCGCCTGGGTGGCTGAGTTGGTTAAGGGCTGCCTTCAGCTCCCAGGGTCCTGAGAGCAAGCCCCACGTTGGGCTCCTTTCTCAGTGGGGTGTCTGCTTCCCCCTCTCCCTATGCCCGTCCACCCCCTGCTCTCTCTCAAGTAAATAAAATCTTTAAAAAATAATAAAAATTTAAAAATAAGTGTATATACTTTAACCTGGTAACTATCCTATAAAAATTGCTCTCATACACATAAAATATTAATATAGAGTTTGTTAACAAAAAAATTATAAATCTACGTATCCCTTAATCAATAGCTGGATAGTAAATAAGAGCATGATTTATCCATTCTTTTTTTTTTTTTAAGATTTTGTTTATTTATTTGACAGAGAAAGAAATCACAAGTAGGCAAAGCAGCAGGCAGCGGGGCTCGATCCCAGGACCCTGAGATCATGACCTGAGCCGAACGCAGAGGCTTAACCCACGAGCCACTCAGGCACCCCATGATTTATCCATTCTTATAGATAGGAATATTAAACCTATCTATATATCGACATGGAAAGATCTCTAATACATTAATGAAAAAAACAAGTCAAGGAGTATTATGCTTAGTGTGATCCTGATTTTTTAAAAAAACCAATTTATTATACGAAAGCATACAGTTTAACAGTCTACCTTGTGATTTTCAGAGAATAATAAATTCCAGGTCTGGAAGAGAAGCAAAGTTCAAAGTAAGCCTAAAAGATATTACCTGGCTCAAAGTACTCAAAAATAAATAGGTCATGTCAAAAGGACAAATAAGTCCGCTTAAAGGAGTTCCCACTGACATTTAGAGCATCAAAAAGAGTGACTAGTGTTGAATTGACCTTTGGCCACACAAATTAGTAGTAGTATCCATGTACTGTATTCATGAAATATACAGACACCTTCAAAGAAAGAAGAGCAGACATGCGATAGAAGAGAAAAGCAGAAGAGACAGAGAAGAAGGTGGGTCAAAATATTTTTTTAGGGGCGCCTCAGCGGCTCATTCGTTAAGCATCTGCCTCGGCTCAGGCCATGATCCCACGGTCCTGGGATCAAGCCCCGTATCGGGTTCCCTGCTAGGGAGGAAGCCTGCTTCTCCCTCTCCCACTCCCCCTGCTTCTCCCTCTCCCACTCCCCCTGCTTGTGTTCCCTCTCTCGCTGTCTCTCTCTGTCAAATAAGTAAAATCTTTTTAAAAAAATTTTTAATAAGCATGACATCTACCATCACCCCATTAAAAACAGATGCACAAAGAATACCCTCCTTAAGCACTCACTTGCATATATGTTGAGTTCTTGAAGAAACCACCAGTAAAAATTTACTTCCAAAGCATATATGAAGAATAAAGTAGAAAACGAGTCTCACTGGCCCAGAATTACTGGATTCTTTTTTTTCCTTAAGATTTTATTTGTTTATTTAAGATAGAGCACAAATGGCAGGGGGTGGGGTGCTGGCAGGAAGGGACAAGCAGACTCCCACCAGGTGGGGTGCCTGATTCGGGCTCAATCCCAGGACCCCAAGATCAGGACCTGAGCCAGAGTCAGATGTTTGACTGAGCCACCCAGGCGCCCTCAGAATTACTGGATTCTTCACAACTGGGTTATTCGCTCACTAATGAAGTGACTCAGTTCTGTGTTCATGCCTCCCTGTGATGGAGAGCCCATTCCCGGACTCATCCAAATTATAAATCACTACTCTGTTATGAACCTTCAGTGTTCCTAGAGAACAGTCGAACCTGTAAATACCATAATTAGAGTGATATAATTGGTGAATACCTGATGATATTGGACGAGATCTCTTGGCAACATTTTTGATTATAGAAAAAAGACATCACAGAGGGCATAAAACACAGGAATTATGATTTCTTTTTTGTTTTAAATTATAAAATTTTCGTAATGCCAGCCAAAATGAGCACTTGAAAGACCTACCCACACAACATTTTCATCCACTTTTCAAATTCTATAAAGATGTCAGCTAGGAGAACTGCTCACATAGCTGTTTTTTAACAGAAAATGAGGGGAGAACAGCTTTAATTTCTCCATAAAAATAAAAATGAAAATGAAAAATGTTAAGTGGCATAACAGACAGATATTACACAGCAGTATAATGCTTCTATCCTAGCATACATTTCAGAGATATTCTTAGAACTGCATTTACCTTACACTCAACTCACTCATATCTTCATCTTCTAAAAAATAAAAATGTTTCAAAATTTAAAAAAACCTCACACCCCCAATATTCACATAGAAATTTGTAAACACGTTAAAGGAAAACAAACACATTATGGGTTTCCTGCAACATATAACTAATCTCCAACCGCCAAAAAATCGAAAGGTTCAAGGAAAGTCTAAAAAACTATAAACTCATAATGCTACCCAGAGTGATAAATTTGTAAGACGCTGAAGAAACCTAGAAATAACCAATACACCTGCTTCATACCACCCAGGGTAGAGTCTCATAAACTGTCACGTTTCTGACAATGTCATTAAGGAACACTAAGCTAAAAAAACACACTATGCGCATTTCCAATTCCCAAGCTGAAATATACGTTGTATCCCAAGGCAACAGCAAATTCTTCCTGGAATTCTTAAACTATAATTCTGTCACCCTACAAGCAATGTGCTTCATTTATAATAAAGACAACTTATGACTTTTTTATATAACCTTTCTATCTGGGGAGTCAGACAGCTTCTCACTTCAAACTTTTCTTTCAAGTGCTGGTGACAACACTCTCTGGCACTTACCTGTCAGTGTCCTTATCTTCAGGCAGCATGGGAGGCAAAGGTAACGGTGGTAATGTAGAGGTCACTAAAGCCACATGGTGCTCCTTCTCCTTGGCTCCTAAGCTTGGTGTAAGTGGTTTGGTTTTCTCTTTAAGAGATACTGGTTCGTCCTTTGTAGCAGCAGATTTACTCTCCTTCCCAACTACAACTGCTTTCTTGGTGGCTTTATCTACAACCAAGTTATTGTCCACCTTTGTTACCTGAAGAGGTGGCTTTGTTTTTGCCTTGTCATTTTTTAAAGTTCCACCGCTTGAGGGAGAAGGTGCATGTTCAGTTTTCAGTTTCTTCACATCCTTCACGTGGTTGGTTTGTGACGCGCCGGCCCCGGTCTCCGCGCTCCCCTTCGTAGGTGTAGAAGTGTTAGAAGCTTTGGCAGCTTTGGCAGCGGCCTCAGCAGCCTTCGCCGCCTCTGCAGCCCTCGCTGCCTCTGCAGCCCGGGCTTTTTTATTCTTGTTCAACTCGGCTGCCAGGCTACTCTTCAGAGTTAGTGTGCTAGGAGAAATGCTAGAATGACGACTTCTGGATCTAGACAATCTGTGCCTGCTACGAGATCTTGAATGCCTAGATGAATATGGGCTTCTGCTTCGGGATTTGGCAGAACGTCTGGTGGAAAATAATGAAGATATAGTCAGTAATTCAGAAGAGGTGAGTTCTAAATTTATAAAAACTGCGAACTGAAGCCTGTGAAATCAAACAGAAATTTATTTAATTTCAAAATCATAATATATTTTGATTATATTGATCTTGGTCTAGCCTATGAATGCTCAAAGGTGAGACTGGATGAAAGTAGAAAGTGACAAGAAATACTGTAAGGTTAGGAGAAAAAGTGTGACAAGACATCCAAGCTGTCTTGGAAAACAGATGTATACAACAAGGATACAGCAATGGTGGCAGCAGCAGGGTCAAGTCTGACCAATCATTCAACAGGGAGACCATCTCTACACGTGAAAAGCATCCTTGCCCACAAGTTCAGAAGTCAGCAGTGCTCTGTCCAAAGCAAGAGTGAAAAAGATAAATGCCTATCATGAGAGAGTAAATACAGTCTCTAAATTTTGGAAACTATTTAATACTGATTGTGTAATTACTTCCCCAAAATTATTGGAAAACACAAAACCTATCATGTATTTAGAAGTACAGTGGCAAACAAAATTCCTGTAAAACAAATGCAGCACAGCATCCCACGAAAGGAAGCTGAAGCTTTCAAATCAATAGCTTATCAAAACTACAAACAAATACTCACCAGACAAAGGCACTATGATAGCACTTTCACATGTCTGCCACGTCTCATTTTAATTGCTCACATTAACCCCAGTGAAGTATCTACAGTTTACAGATTAGAAATTTAATCTAAAATACCATGTAACCTAAAATCAATCCCATACTTATCAGTAAATGTACTGGTAATTATCTTACTACCACTACCCTCTTCCTCCAATACTCTTCTGCCCAACTCTGTGCCCAAGAAGGCTAATCTTAACAGACACATCTTCTGGGTTTCAGTGCTACCTGTCACTGGTAGGTCAGAAGGTAGAAAAATGCTGGGTTATTTTTTCCCAGCACTCTCCCTCCTTTGGTCACATTTTCTGACAGAAGTTTTGTCACCCAACCATCATGGCTCCTGTCAGGCACCCCTTTCTCCCCAGCTCTCCCCAGGCTCTAATAACACTGTATTTTCCCTGTCCCTTGATGCTTCCTGCTGTAACTTATAAAAAACATCCCTTGTGGGTTCCCTTAATCCACCCCTACCTCTGCAGTCCTTCACTGAAGTCTCTTACACCATCTCAGTTAGTTCGTTTCCTTCTAGAACTTTGCCTGATTTGGTTCTTTGCCGTCTTAAACCCAGACCTTCTGACTGGAAAGTAGGTAGATCAACACGATACACAAATTAATACACTGTGGAGGAGATAGCGCCTGCTGACATTTTGTAGAAGTTACATGGAGAGGGTAAATAAAGGCAACAAAACTCCTAAAAACCCATAATTAAAATGGGCAGAGAGAAAAGGAAGGACTGGAAATCTTGTTTGTATTTGACATTAACAGAGCATGGAAGAAAATACTGAGAAACATTCTACAATTCTAGTATGAAAACGAAATGATATTTAGGTTTAAGATAAACTCAAATACAAACTGAACTTTGCCCTCATTTTTTCAAAAAGATTTCAAAATGTACTAAGGGCTAATTAATCTTCAGCACTGAGGTACTTTATACATAGTATTTATGTAACGTTATTTTAGATTAATGGAAACACTGTTTAAACATTCAAATCTAACACTTGCTTATCATTAAATATTCATTAAAATTACCAATGAGCTTACAAGTATTTGTGGAAATGCAAGGAAGTGTTTTGTTAAATAGACAACTTTAGTATAAGAACCAAAAATGTCATAATAAGAAATACTCAGCCACATTTTTTATTTTTTCTCCCTTCAGACCCTTAGACCTCAAAACAAGTCTGACCATGCTTCTAGAGCAGCAGAAAGGTAGAGCAGGAGGAGAGCAAAGAGAGTGTCATTTCATCAGAGGTAATAGCACAGAACTTTTGTTAAATTAACTTTCCTACACTAACAAGATTCTGGTCACCAAATTCATACAGACACATAAATTATATTTAACTGAGAGATTTATGGCCACTAAGTTTCACCTAAGAAAAGAGAGACAAATATATCAGGTAAAATCCCAACATAATTAACACCTTTGGCCTATTAAATTATTTTTTACTGGAGAGAATCTGGATAAGCATTAACAGCAAAGACTTAAAAAACATACCATACCCTCCATTCCTCTCCAATTTCTCTCTGTTTCTCTTTAAAAGTTCCTTAACTTTTTAACTTCATGTCCTAGCAAACATGCATTCTTTCACAAAGTACATATTTACTAATAAATGTCAATAATGTATTTAATGTTCATAACATGTTTTGGGAACCCAAAATTAAATATAATCACAAAATCCAAATTTAGGTCATTTTTACTAATGACCTAACTTCAGCTATACAAAGTTAGGAGGGTAAGAAAGTGCATCTCTGAGACTATATAATGAATTACATCATGAAGTTTTAGTAGAAGAACTGAAATGGATGGTAGACAACAAGTCCTCTTTTTTTTTTTTTAAGATTTTATTTATTTGACACAGACGGAGGGCATGAGCAAGAGTAGGGAGAGACAGAGGGAGAGGGACAAGTAGTAGACTCTGCACTGAGCACAGAGCCCAACTTGGGGCTCAATCTCACAACCCCAGATCATGACCTGAGCCAAAACCAAGAGTCAATTGCTTAACCAACAGAGCCATCCAGGCGTCCTGCAAGTCCTTCTTTTAAAGATAAGATTTTTCTTCTTTCTAAAAAAGGGTTTTTTCTAATTATTTCTATACTACAGAATCTGCAGTGAATATGTATTAGCTGTTTGTCTGTTATTAATGGGTTTTTTTTAAGCTTTTTTTTTTTTAAGATTTTATTTGTGAAAGAGAGAAAGAGATCACACAAGAAGAGCGAGCAATAGGCAGAGGGAGGATCAGGCTCCCCACTGAGCAGGGAGCTTGATATGAGACTTGATCCCAGGATGCTGGGATCATGACCCGAGCTGAAGGCAGACACTCAACCGACTTTGCCACCCAGGCGTCCCAGTGTTTTCAAGAGATGACAGTATCTCTTTAGGAAGAGAACTTTCTATGTTTCTAAGGTTTCCAAATTCATGTAACACAAAGCAGAACCACAATAGAAACTCAGTATCCTGAAACTCAACTGGTTAGTGTTCATTGTTAATTAGGTTAGCGTTCCTTAGAAAGGAGAGCATAGTGTACTATTCACTCAACTGTATCACACAATCTCTCCAAGAGTTCAGGTCTTCTGAAATGGTGCATAATTAGCAAACACTGATTCTTAATAATTTTACTATAATAAGATCGAATCCCTTATTATATAAAATAACACTGAACGGTGCTATCCAAAAGGACTTTCTGGGGATGCCTGGGTGGCTCAGTCGGTTAAGCCGCTGCCTTTGGCTTGGGTCATGATCCCAGAATCCTGGGATCAAGTCCCACACATCCATCTCCTTGACCTGCAAGAATCCTGCTACTCTCTCTGCCTCTGCCTGCCACCCTGCCTGCTTGTGAGCGCATGCGCTCGCTCTCTCTCGTTCTCTCTCTCTCTCTATCGCTCTCTGACAAATAAATAAATAAATAAAATCTTTAAAAAAAAATTTCTGAAATGATAGTGTTCTATACATGTTGTGTCTGATACAGTAGCCACTATTTTCAACATTTTTTAAGCCTAATTTTTCTACCCTGCTTATTTCTTTTCTTTCTAGTATGGGAATTTAGTATATGATAGAGTATTTTAATTTTGTTTTGAGAAAGAGAGAGAGAATGAGCACACATGCCAGGGGGAAGGGGAGGAGAGGAGAGGGAAAGAGAAAATCTTAAGCAGGCTCCAAGCCCAGTGTGAGCCCTTGAGCTGAAATCAAAAAAAGTCAGACACCCAAAGGACTGAGGCCATCCAGGCACCCCTACCCTGCTTCTTTTACATGCTAATAGCAGTTGTACCCATTTGAAAAACTTGTTGATTACCCTCCCCAAAGGGATATAAAAACCACTTCGCATGCAAGGATCATCCAACATACCACATCAACAAAATGAAGGATAAAAATCACATAATCACAAAAGCATTTAACAAAATTCAGCATCCTTTCATGATAAAAACTAAACAAACTGAGTATAGAAAGAATATACTTCAACATAATAAAGGCCATTTAAGACAAGCCCACAGCTAACACTGTACGCTCAATGATGAAAAGCTTAAAGCTTTTCCTCTAAGATCAGGAACAGGACAATACCCACTCTTACCACTTTTACTCAACATAATACTGGAAGGCCTAACCTGAGCAATAGGCAAAATAAATAAATAAATGATTTTTAAAAAAGATCATTTGACAGAGAGAGAGAGCACGCAAGACAGGGAATACAAGCAGGGGGAGTGGGAGACGTAGAAGCAGACTCCCCCCCGCCCCCCGCACCAAGCAGGGAACCCAATGCGGGGCTTGATCCCAGGATCCTAGAATCATGACCCAAGCCAAAGGCAGATGCTTAACTGCCTGAGCCACCCAGGCATCCCCCCAAATCTTCTTTTTATTTTATTTTATTTTATTTTTTTAAAGATTTTATTTATTTATTTGACAGAGATCACAAGTAGGCAGAGAGGCAGGCATAGAGAGAGGAGGAAGCAGGCTCCCTGCTGAGCAAAGAGCCTGATGGGGGGCTCCATCCCAGGACCCTGAGATCATGACCTGAGCCGAAGGCAGAGGCTTAACCCACTGAGCCACCCAGGAGCTCCCCAAAATCTTCTTTTTAAAACATAAGAAACTGCAGCACACCTAGGTGGCTCAGTCGGTTAAGTATCAAACCCTTGATTTTACCTCAGGTCGTGATCTCAGGGTCCTGGGATTGAGCCCTGCAACAACTCCTCTATCCGTGGGGAGTATGCCTGAGGATTTCTCTCCCTCTCCCCCCTCAGGGGTGTGTGTGTGTGTGTGTGTGCGTGCGCACATGCTCTCTCCCTCTAAAATAAATAAAGAAATCTTTAAAGAAGAAAAAAAAGCATCAAAATCAGAAAGAGGTAAAATTATCAGTTTGTAGAAAACCCTTCCAAAGATACCACTAGAAGGATGTTAGAACTAATAAACAAATTCAATAAAGTTGCAGGATATAAAATCAACAGTTGACCCCGGAACAATGCATGAGTTAGGAGAGCCCGAGGCCTCCTGTACAGTTGAAAATACACCTTTAACTTTTGACTCCCCAAAAACTTAACTACCAATAGCCTTCTGTTCACCTGATCCCTTAGCAGTAACATAAACAGTCAGTTAATTTATATTTTGTATATTATATGCATTATATACTGTATTCTTTTTAAAAAGCTAGAAAAAAGAAAATGTTATTTAAAAAATCATAAAGAAGGGTGCCTGGGTGGCTCAGCTGATTAAGTGACTGCCTTAGCTCAGGTCATGATACTGAAGTCCCAGGATCAAGTCCAGCATTGGGCCCCCTGCTTAGCAGAGTTTGCTTCTCCCTCTGACCCTTCCCCTTCTCATGCTCTCTTTCTCTAATAAATAAAATCTTAAAAATAAATAAATAAGTAAATAATCATAAAAAAGAAGAAATACACTTACAGTACTATTTATTGAAAAAAAAAAAATTCCATGGGGCGCCTGGGTGGCTCAGTGGGTTAAAGCCTCTGCTTTGGCTCAGGTCATGATCTCAGGGTCCTGGGATGGAGCCCCGCATCAGGCTCTCTGCTCAGCAGGGAGCCTGCTTCCTCCTCTCTCTCTGCCTGACTCTCTGCCTACTTGCGATCTCTGTCTGTCAAATAAATAAATAAAATCTAAAAAAGAAAAAAAGAAAAAAAAATTCCATGTATAAGTGGGCCCACACTGTTCAAACCTGTGTTCTTCAAGGGTCAATTGTGTTTCTTTTTTTTTTCTTTTAAGATTTTATTTATCGATCCCAGGACCCTGAGACTATGGCCTGAGCCGAAGGCAGAGGCTTAACCCACTGAGCCACCCAGGTGCCCCAATTGTGTTTCTATAGACTAACAACAAACTGCTGAAAAGAGAAAGAAAATAAATTTATTTATAACAGCATCAAAATGAATAAAATACTTAGGAATAAATTTAATCAAGTAAGTGAAAGAAACAGATTAAAGAAATTGAAGAAGGCACAAATAAATGGAAAGATATTCAGGGCTAATGAAATGTAAGAATTAGTATTGTTAAGATGTCCATACTATACAAAATCATCTACAGAGTCTATGCAATCCCTATTAAATTTCCAATGGCATTTTTCACAGAAACAGAAACCACCACCCTAAAATTCATACGGAACCACAAAGACCCAGAACAGCCAAAGCAATTGTGAAAGAAAAGCAAATTTCGAGACATCACACTTCCTGATTTCAAGCTATAGGCCATAGTAATCAAAATAGTATGGTATTGGCATGGGGGGGGGGGGACAAATCAATGAAACACAGTAAAGGGCCCAGAAATAAATCCACATATATATAGCCAATTAATTTTCAACAAAAGAGGCAAGAATATACAATGGGGAAAAGACACTCTCTTCATAAACAGTGTTGGGAAAACTGGATAGCCTCGTGCAAAAAAAAAAAAAGAAAGAAAGAAAGAAAGAAAGAAAGAAAGAAAGAAAAGAAATTGGACCCTATCTTACACCATACACAAAAATCAACTCAAAATGGATTAAAGACTTAAACTTAAGACCTGAAACCATAAAACTCCTAGAAGAAAACACAGGGGATAAGCTCCTTGACATGGGTTTTGGCAATGGTTTTCATATTTGACACCAAAAACAAAACAAAGCAAAAATAAAAGAATGGGACTACGTTAAACTAAAAAACTATGCTCTGCAAAGGAAACCATCAATAAAATGAAAAGGCAAGCTATGAATGGGAGAAAATATTTGCAAAACACAAATCTAGTAAGTAGTTAACATTCAAAATATCCAAGGAACTCATGTAACTCAAACAGGGAAAACAAAACAAAACAAAACACCCAATTAAAAAGTGGACAAAAGACCTGAACAGATATTTTTGCAAAGAAGACATCCAAACAGCTAACAAGTATCTGAAAAGGCACCCAACATCACTAATCATCAGTGAAATGAAATCCAAAACTACAAAGATATCACCACACCTGCTAGGATATCTATCATCAAAAAGATAAGCAATAACAAATGCTGGTGAGGATGTAGAGAAAAAAGAACCTTGTACACTGCTGGTGAGAATGTAAACTCATACAGCACTATGAAAAATAATATTGAGACATTACTCTAGAAGTTAAAAAGAGAACTACCAAGTGATCCAGATATCCCACTTCTGAGTATATAAGCCAAAGGAAATGAAAGTATTAGCTCAAAGAGATAGCTGTACTCTCCTGTTCACTGCGGCACTATTCACAATAGCAAGGTACAAAAACAACCCAAGTGTCCATCAACAGATGAATGGATAAACAAAATGTGGTGTGTATATATGTCTGTGTAATGGAATACAATACAGGCTTTAAAAAGGAAGGAAATTCTGCCATTTAGAACAACACAAATGAGCCTAAAAAGCTTTATGCCATGTGAAATAAGCCAGAGAAACACAAATATGGCACTGTATCACTTATGTGTGGAATCTTAAAAAAGTCAAACTCGCAGAATAAAGGGTGATTTCCAGGAGCTAAGAGGGAGGGGAAAAAAGGAGAAGCTGGTAAAAGGATACAAACTTTCAGTTAGAAGATTAATGAGGTAATGAGGATCTAATGTGTAACATGATGACTACAGTTGATAATACTGCATAACTGAAATTTAAAAAAAAAAAAAAAGAACTTTAGCCACACAAAAAAATAAATGTATGAGATGATGGATGTATTACTTAACTTGATTATGGGAATCCTTTCACAATATATACATGTATCAAATCATCAAAGTGATACTTTAAATGTATTAATTTTGTCAATTATATATATTTTTTAAAAGATTTATTTATTTGGGAACAGGAGAGCATGGGGGGAAGGGGCAGAAGCAAAAACTTGGGCTCCATCAAGGGCCCTGAAATCATGACCTGGGCCCCTGAGGCAAAGGCAGACACCCAACCAATGAGCCACTCAGGTGTCCCTAATTTTGTCAATTATATTTTAATAAAACCAGGAAAAAATGCTTTCTAAACTGAGAAACAGTAAAGCAGTAGCAATTTTTCAAAAGCCTTTCCCAATCATCCCTCTTGTTACATTCTCAATCAAAATTCTAAATATTCATATGTAATTTCCATATACTGGTATTAGCAGCTCAGTTAACTTTTTTTTTTCATTTTTTTCAATTAACTATTAACAGTACCATGGCAGCCTCTTAAATTCCTCTCCCTGCTTTAGATATTCCCACCCTACCTAATCCATACTTACTGCAAAATGAACACCTTCTTTTAAGATCTACTCCTTGCAATTCTGTATTTCACCACTATCCTCCACCCATTTACCCAGGCTAGAAATCTTCCCAGATTCCTGATGCCCATACCACATCCCATCAATCCCATCAACTGTCTCGCTTTATCAGTTCTAACTCTACATTCCCGTACACCCACACTTCTAAGCATGTTTCCTACTACTGCTGTAACAAATTATCACAGACATAATGGTTTAACCACCCCAATTTATTATCTTACAGTTCTTGAGGACTGAAATTCCAAAATCGGTCTCATTGGGTTAAAATCAACAACACCAGGGCTTTTTTTTCTTCTGCAGTTTCTTGGGAAAATCTGTTTCCTTGCCTTTTTCAGCTTCGAAAGGTCCATGCCTTGGCTCTCAGTCCAACAATCTGACCTCTGCTTCCTTTATCACATTTCCTCTTCCTCTGCTTCTATCCTCTCATGGCCTTTTCTGACTCTGCTGACCCTCTTGCTTCTTTTTATAAAGATCCTTGTGATTACATGGCACCCACCTGTACAATTCAGGATAATCTCTCCATCTCAAAATTCCTATTTTAATCAGACCTACAAAGTCTCTTTTGTCATGTAAGGTAACATACTGACAGTTTCACAGGGACATCTTTGGGTGGGCCACAATTTCTAATTATTTCTCAAGGTCCCTGTTCTGTTTCAGACCTCATTATCTCCCCTCAGGCCTACCTTATCATCTTAAAAATCTTCCTAGCTAGTCTCTCTCTGCTCCAATTATTTCTACAGACACTATAACTGAACTAATCTTCACTGTTCAGTGAATATTACATGTCCCAAATTCACTCTTTCCTTCTCTTTTTAGTAGCTATTCCAAATCTTCACAAACTGTTCCAAAACTTTCTACCCGTCTTCAAGTTAACAATTTCCAAAGTACTTCTATTTTGCAGAAAAACAAAACAAAACACAAAAATTATTAGGCATGTCTCCTGTCTACAAGCTTCATCTGTATCTCTATCTACCTCACATTTTACCTGAGCTCAGAACAGAGACACTCCTCTTCCCACCCAAGGCTAACTCCTGTACAATGCTAGCAATGTCCTATCTCGAGATCTTACTTCAAAGAAGGTTGGCCACAAATCTGCAGCTTCGGCCTCATCTGGGAGTTTGTCAGAAATGCTGTATTTTAGGCCCCAACCCAGATCTTCCGATTCAGAATCTGCATTTTAGCAAGATCTCCACTAAAGTTTGAGATGCACTATGCTAGGCTCCTCTACGACTTGTGACTTCGACTCTTTGCTATCCATTGACTATTTCCCCTCAAGGATTAAATAATTCAAGTCTCTAAGATCTTTTAAAACAGATAAGAAAAAACCAAGCAAATAATGGTACTCTGATATTTTATCTTTTTCCTCTCCTTCCAATTACAGCCAAAGTCTCCTACGCACACACCCCCACGTAGCCCTCAAATCACAGTAACTTGGCTTGCATCCTCACCAAAATTACTAAGGTGACCAATCTTGGGGGGGGGGCGGATAGCAATGCCCATGATGACAACGCTGACCACACCCTTAAAAACACTTGCTAACCACTTTTACTCTTCTTTTTCCTGATTATTTTCTAACTTCTACGGCTATTTCTCAGTGCTCTCGTAAGATCCCTCTTCTTCACTAAGTTCATCCACCCACAAGAGCCTAATTATGCTATGAATGATTTCAATTATCACGTAAAAGTTGATTACCCCACCAAGTCATCCTCCCTGCTCCCAATTATCCTACATGCATGCAACTTCAACACAGTCCAGATAAAACGATTAAATCCAAAATCCACCCCTTTTCTTCTTATAGATACCCTATTCACAGGCAATGGCAGATTCTAAATTTCGGAAACAGCAAAGATCCAGAAATCATTCTATACCCCACCTGGTCCTTTTCCTTTCTTCTTCCACATCCAACTGATCTCCAAGTCCAGCCAATTTTATATCTTTTTTTTTTTT